>NC_063046.1:19275305-19619805 GCF_018812025.1 Megalobrama amblycephala
ATGTTAGCCCAGGTCCATTAAATAATACAGTTACAACTTTTGATTTTAATAAAGTGTTATGAAATTAACATTAACTAAGATAAATGCTTTAGAAGTATTTTTCATTGTCAGCTATGATGAACACCACTGCGAATACTAAAATCCGAATGGCTGTTTGAAACATTTAAATACTTTAGTAGCGCAGCAAATGGATGCTTTGCATAGATTCACATTTACATTAATTGGTGCATGAACATGAGCAGTGGTTACTGAACAATGGAAAAAAACTGTTCATCTAGTCATCCCTTGCCCTGTTCTTATGAATGCACATGTGGTGCATTCTGTTGAACATTTTAGTTGATTCTGTTGTAGTGAAGTATACCTTTTTTTTTAGCATGGTTTAGCTTCCCTTTGCACCAGTACATACAAAGGCATTCCAGGCGATCACCTACATGCTGTTCTGAACAAAACGATCTCTTTAAACAGGGTTATATTCCTTCCAGAGAGCACATTAATGGCACATTAATGAGCAAAATTTTTTGTTATTGTCATTGTATGTTTAATCATTTGGAAGACCACAAATGTTTGCATCTTTTAAGAGCAAGTTGCTATCTCCATCACCCTCTGAATCTGAACCATGACACTATGAAGTCCCTCACCCAGTGGTTTGACATGCTCTATATTAAATCTTTCTGTTACCCTGTTTATAGGCCAACCAAAAGCCTGACTAGTAAGCAGAAAGCAGATGCTTTTCCTTTGATCTCTGGCTTTAATGCTGTAAAATGGACAAGCACTGGAAGCTGCTGATCACTGATGTTGATATAACAGTAGGGTGGACTAATCAATGTGTACACATTAGTGTGCTCTGGCTGGAACAGCTTTATAGTATGTCTGCTTCATAAGGAAAGATAGAAGACATTGGTTCTGAAGATTAAAGAGATAGTTTGCCCAAAAATGAATATTCTGTCATCATTTACTCACCCTCATGTCATTCCGATCCTGACTAGTTTCCACTGCAAAATAAGATTTTGAAGAATGTTGGTAATCAAACAGTTTTGGTCAACATTGACTTCCATTATGTGGGCAAAATTGTGCTCCACAGAAGAAAGTCATACAGGTTTGGAACTACATGAGGGTGAGTGAATGATGACAGAATTTTTAGTTGAATTATCTCTTTAAGTAATTTTCTTTTTGTTTTGAAACCAAGTTACTGAATCCTAAAGAGACAAAATGCAAAGTTAGTGAATTTAAATGTGCCTCCAAATTCCTCCTCCACAGCAAGTGGCCAAACTGCAAGAATAGCAGAGACAGAAAAAATGACACACACACTATTTATCATTGACACGACAATGAGAATTTTGGCACAGAGCCTCTGATATCCCATTCTTCTCTCTAGTCATCTCCTCTCCTTATTCTGTCTATTCTTCTGTTCCTCCTCTTGAGCGCATCCGGTCATGCTACACTGCTCAGTGGGCCTGCAGACCCTCGGTCATGGTCTCAGCCAACTTGGATAAACTATCAATAGCACTTTTGTAATGAACATTCAGAGTCACCCAGTTAAAGTGTGATGTAGAAGGCCAGCTTTGTACTCTTAATGGGCTCATTCCACAGTGTTTGTGACTCCAACTGGGCTCCCATGCAGGCCTTGGAAAAGAGTCCTGACTTCCGCATGTGTGTTTCTCTGGACACCGCTTGGGGCTCTGTTTTTCCCAGCTTCTTCATCCTCTATCTCCCTTGTGTCTCTTTCTCTCTCTGCCTAGCATTGACAGCTCCCTGCAAAGTTTGCATACTTACTGTAATACTGAGAACAGTTCTCTGTCACTGTCACTGAAATCTGGCATAGAGATCATAGAAATTACTGTGAAGCTAATAAGTGATGATAAGGTCTAGCCAATACATAAAGTTTAAGATTTTTGCATTTTAGCTGACTTTTATTCTGAAAGTAACAACTTGTGTGAAGTTTGGCACTTAAATGCAATTATTGATTTGTTGCATTTAGTGTATGTAGCTCATTAAATCTTTCTAATGCTTTTATTCAAACCAAGGCGTTAGTCTGAATTAGTCTGTTTTACACTGACAACTGTCTGATTAAGGATCAACGATTCCCATAATACATCTGAGATCCAGACACATGGGAACAATATAATGGCAGAACATTGGCTTTGCAAATGGAATTCCTCATTTGACAAAGAAGCTTCAGTTGTGGAATGGAAACTGCATTCAGAAACCATGATGAGATGGCCCAGGGAAAGAGAAAAAAAAGAGCATGAATAGAAGACTGTGGTATTCGCGATGATGTCATCATTAACTGTTTAACCATTTGGAAATGAAACCGTTCCTTTCCTTGACCTGCTAAGCTGCTGTTGACAGAAACTTCTCTGAACGATAATGTGTGAGGTGGTGCTGTAATGGTTTGGGATGATATCAGAATTCTTAAAATAATGCAGAACTCTCATCTAAAAGGCGCAAGCAGTCATGCACACAGTCACACACACACACACACGCACACACAAGAGGGAGTTGGGCCGTCTGGCAACACTGATAGGAAACTGCCAACCAGTTCAGACTACCTTAACATGCCCAAAAGGCTTTTTACTAGACCCACACCCATTTTTATAAGGCCTCAGTTAGCATACAGTAAGCTCAGAAAACTGAAATGCCCTTTGTTTAGAATCATTTTGTTCAGAAACCATGGAAAATGTTGGGCTCGGAAGAAGCAAAATAATTTTGAACAGCCTAGACTTTAGCACTGGCCAGTCACGTCAATTTTCTGAGGATGTTGTTGTGTAAATCTACTGTAAAACTCCATACTCCCCTTTCTCTCTCTGAATATCTACAACAGAATATTAATTATGTATTAGACTGACAGTCATCAGTTTGCATCAAATAATTCATTAATTATTTAAAAAAAAATATCCTAAGATTATGCATACAGTATGTGCAGGCAAGCTATCTTACATCTATGTTTGTTAAAAATGTTAATATTGTAAGTATTTTTGTTTATACAGATATAAACTTTAATTTAGAAAAATGTTATCTCTCCTGCTAATATTTTAGCACAGCCAGACTAGTCAGATAGTAAGTCATTACTCATGCGCTATTGTATTTAGCATAGTTATTTAGAAAGTAAAACGCCAAACTGTAGCCCTGAAATGTGCATTCAGAAAGGTGTTTAATGTGGGATCAGGGATTTTTTACAATGATAAAAATCTAACAATAGCATCGTAATTGAGCCTGAACTTATATACAGCTGTATACCGTAAACACTGATAGAGAAGAAATGATTTTACAGCGTACTCTATGGGCTATCACATAATAATGTTATATTGACTCCATATTTAGATGTAGATACTAATATGACACTAATGGATGTTTGGCTCAGCAAAGCCTTTAACTTCTCTGCTAAGGATGTTAAACTGCATTTTTTTTTATTATTATTAATTTATAATGTTTCCTGAGGAGCACTTATCATGTTAGTATGATTTATATGCATCAAACACTGTCATAGTTTAGAAATAAAAGGCCATTTGCTACCCTGATTTTAGCCCTCTGATTCACTGCTGTGATTGGCTAACATCTTTGCATATGAAATAAGTAAAGTTGTAAATAAGTTTGTTGTTTTTTTTTTGTTTGTTTTTTTGGCGCACAAAAAATATTCTTGTCGCTTTATTAATATTAAGATAGAACCACTGAATAAACAATTTTGAGTCATTACATATCAGAAATCACTGAACACAGATTAGGCATTTGAATTACCATTGTTACTCGCATGTTGTGGCATTACTGTCAGGTTATATGGCATTATGGTTATATGGCAGGTGGCATTACTGTCTGTCATATCTTACAGTAAAAGTCTATTTGCAAAGCCTGCTCCAAAATGTAATGTTTTTATAGTATAGTGACCTCTTACATGTCAAAAGATCAAGGAAAATTTGATTTCTCATGTCATGACCCCTTTAAATTTGTGCCCTAAGAAACACCATTTTGACTGTAGATTGTGCTGTTAGAGTTAGAGGTGGTAGTCTAGACTGTAGGCACATCCACTGACATCCTAATTAGTATAATCACATGGCTGTTCCTCACGCATCACTGTGATGCTCACAATAGAGGGTGTGGCTAAATGTATTATCTCCTTTTGTCTCTGACTGTAAGATTTCAGACAGCGACTACTCATCCTGATCTGCAGCCAACACAGCTGTCTCAACAATTGTTCACTGCCAACCCACTCCTACAGACAAATCCGTAACTGTTTTGCACAAAGGATAACAATAAACAGGAAGGGGAAAATATAATGAATAATTAGACAGAGGAAACTGAGAAGCAGAGAAAAATAGACATAAAATGCAAACGCATCTCTTTCAAAACTCATGTTTGTATATTAGATGTAATGATGTTTGAATGCAATTAATGCAGTTGAATTAAATGATCATTATGCATGCATCAAAGATCTTTAAAGATGTCATATTGTACATTCATTCATTCATTACACTGATAATGTTAGTAGTTTTAGTTAAGTCATACTTTAGTCCATTTTTGGGCTGCTGTGCTGGTAACATCCCGTTTAGTCATTTTGCATCTTAGTTATAATAAATTCTTGCTTTTGGAATATATGGATGAAGTGTTGAGTTACAATATGATTACAATATGATTTATAGTATATCTTTTATCACAAAAGATCAAGAAAAAATGTATTTAATTTCTTACATCGTTACCATGATAGAGGGGCAATGATGAGCTGTTTGAAAAAGCACAAGATCAGCCTGAGAGCTATATATAGTCTTGGAAAACCTTGACAAATCAGAAATCCTCACATGCAGGCAAAGTTTTGAACAACAAACTATAACCGAGTGCTTTGGCCACAGTAGTTAAAGGCTTTGGCATTTTATTATCGCATTTATATTATATTTCAGTGTTCTTTTCAGTTTTTTGATCTCCTGTGGGAAATCAAGTCATATTCTATTTAAAAAACACCCCTCAAGCAATTGCTGTGCTAATTTAATGCATTAATCTAACACCGATTTCCATCATGCTAATCAAGTAGAATAGCACAGAGAGCACAGGCATGGAGAGCAGAAAGTGTGACAGCCAGTCTGCCATGAGTTCATTGCTTTAACATATGCAACCAAGAAGCCACGTGTTGTTCTGTTCTTGATCAAGAATTCACATTCAAGCATCCAAAATTTCATCAACAATGAAATGACTTCTCTGATATAACAGTACTGTATCACTGCATTGCACTGAAGCCTGATCCATAGATGAAGACTCTTTCATAAGCACCCCACTCAGAGTGCAATCATGCATGACCTGAACTACAAATCCCAAAGGACCTCAGAAAGAGGTCAATGGACTAAAGTGGCATCAAACATTCATGACTTCTTAACTACTATTCTGTCTACTGCTGACTGTAGTTATGTAGCTCCACACAGTGGACGTTTGTGTGTATTACAATGGAGCTGTGTGAATGTGAATGCTATTTGTGTCCATACATTCTTTTATTTGTGTTCTTAGATCAGTAACCTCTTCTTTCCTCCTGCAGTTTGGCCGTATCGACCCTCACTATCCAAAGGTCTGTGGTCACCAAGGCAATGTGCTGGACATCAAATGGAATCCTTTCCATGACAACATAATCGCTTCTTGTTCAGAGGACTCTTCTGTGAGTAAACTTAAAGGTCCCGTTCTTCGTGATCCCATGTTTCAAACTTTAGTTAGTGTGTAATGTTGTTGTTAGAGTATAAATAAAATCTGTAAAATTTTAAAGCTCAAAGTTCAATGCCAAGCGAGATATTTTATTTAACAGAAGTCGCCTACATCGAACGGCCAGTTTGGACTACATCCCTCTACTTCTTTCTTTAATGACGTCACTAAAACAGTTTTTTGACTAACCTCCGCCCACAGGAATACACAAGAGTTGCGTTTGTAGAGTGTGTTTGTCGCCATGTCGTCGAAACGCTGATATTTTCATCCCGCAGTCCAATCACCGGGTCTGATTCCGGCTCAAATTGATAGGGTAAAATTAAAGACATGTTTACAATAACACTGAGCGCGTGCATCTCCACCTTATGGTAAGAGGCGTGACCTTTCCGGGCAAGATGCTCTAAACTGCTGTCGAATCACAACACAGGAACCGCTGGCACAATCAGAACTCGTTACGTATTTCTGAAGGAGGGACTTCATAGAACAAGGAAGTCATCAGCCCGTTTTTATGACAGTGGAAACAGCGGTATACAGATAAGTAAATTATGTGAAAAATGCTGTGTTTTTTTTTTACACGCGAAACATGAACACATGTTATATTGCACACTATAAACACAATCAAAGCTTCAAAAAACCACGAAAAACGGGACCTTTAAACTACAAAATCATCACAATGATCAAATTAGTCAGCATCATTTAAAAAAGGAATTGAGGAAAACTTCTTTCTATGCAGTGAAGTTAATTAATAAATAAAAAGAGAAATAATAGAGATAAAAAAGGTTTGACATTCATTTTAAAAACAAACACACACACACACACACACACACACACACACAAAATGCCAAAAATCACAACAGTGATAGAGCAAGTAAAGACATTATTATTATTATAATTATTATTAAATAGCTCTCTAGAAGAATACTTGATTCAGTCCAGTCACTTCAATGCTTCAGTGTTTTGTATTTATTTGCCATATTAGACTGATTTAGCCATTTATAAAGTTATATAATTATAACTAACCTGACATTAGAGTCTTAAATCGTCTTCATATAATGATGCTATTGCTTTAAAAGTGATATCTGTTTATGTTCTGCATCTTTGTGTCTGTGAATGTGTCAGGTACGAATATGGGAGATTCCTGATGAAGGCCTGAGAAGGAATTTGACAGAGTCTGTATTAGAACTGTATGGTCACAGCAGACGTGTGGGCCTCATAGAGTGGCACCCAACCACTAGTGGGATTCTCTTCAGTGCTGGCTATGACTACAAAGTAATAAAATCTTTTGCAACAGCCTCAAATTCAATAAACTGAGCTACAAAGTTAAAACATAAACACAGTGTGGACAGTTTGATTGCATGTGAAAATTTATTTTGATTATCAGTAGTTGGCTACTATGAACATGAGAGTGCCACACTGCCTCAAAGACTGTATCTGAGGTATGACTAATGTGTTTTTTTCTCTCTCTGTAGATCCTGATTTGGAATCTGGAGATTGGGGAGCCGGTGAAAATGATTGACTGCCACACAGACGTGATCCTCTGTATGTCATTTAACACAGAGGGGAGCCTGCTGGCCACCAGCTGCAAGGACAAGAAGCTCCGCGTCATTGAGCCCCGCTCTGGCAAAGTGCTGCAGGTGTGGATTGAGTGCATTTAGTCTTACAGTATATGCACTCAGACACTCATAGTCATGAGTAAATAGACAGACTCATGGCAAATTTCAATCACATTCCTTATATTGTCTTAAACTGACTTCATTCTGCAATCTGCATTAAATTGATTAAAAAGTATAGTAAAGACATTTATAATGTTACAAAAAAATTCTATTTAAAATAAATGCTGTTTCAAATCAGCCTATTTAGAAAGGTTTCTGAACGATCATGTGACACTAAAGACTGGAGTAATGGCTAGTGAAAATTCAGCTTTGCCATTGCAGCAAAAAATAACATTTTAAAATATATTAAAATAGAAAACAGTTATTTTAAATTGTAATATTATTTCACAAAACATCTTACCAACCCCAAAATATTTTAACCTTATATATTTTTATTTAACCATACACATGGAATGAAACATATTTTTTACTCATTGACATCCAGAGGGAAAATATCAATCATCACCGTGAATTTTTGGAATAACCATGTTTTTGTACATGTACTATTGTGAAAATCGTTTGCATAACTGAAGTTTTCGCTTGTTTTTGTTTTATATTGTCAAGCAGGAGGCAAACTTTAAAAACCACAAAGTGAACCGTGTTGTGTTCCTAGGCAACATGAAACGACTCCTAACGACAGGTGTGTCTCGCTGGAACACACGCCAGATTGCTCTCTGGGACCAGGTGAGAACAACCTATTTGTCTGGGTCAGGTTTTGACCTGAACAAATGTCCTACATTGTAGGACCAGCCAAAGGTTCCTAGGAGAAATACAAATTAATAAACAGAAAATATTGTCTCAATTAAAATGTAAATGTAAAATATAATGTGTGTGTGTGTGTGTGTGTGTGTGTGTGTGTGTGTGTGTGTGTGTGTGTGTGTGATTAATTCCCAAAACTCATCCAGAAATACACATTGTCCCTGATGTCTGCATTACCCTAAAGATTAACCGCTGAAAGTCATTATGTTTTCTTCTCAGCATATTCCCTGTAATTATTGTGTGATAATCACATTCATTGTTCTGTGTAAGTGTAGCTAAACAGCTACATTCAGCTGCACTGGAGAGAGAATTTGGGTAAAGAAGCTGGTTGCTTTGCTCTTCGTACATTGATAGGGTTCTGAGAAAGTCCTCTATCTCAAAATAATTTGTGAAAAGAAAAAAAAATCTTCAAATCTGGGTTCAAAGATATTTGTCTCTCATGACAGGAGGATCTGTCCATGCCCATCATTGAAGAGGAGATTGACGGCCTGTCAGGACTGCTTTTCCCTTTTTATGATGCAGACACACATATGCTCTACTTAGCAGGCAAGGTACACATTACTCCATACTGATAAGGATTCTTACATGCTTGTAAATATGCACTTTCTTCAAAATTTTGGCATCAGTAAGATGGCATCAGCACAACTGTTTTCAACACTGATAAGAAAATTTCTTGAGCACCAAATCAGATCATGTGACACTGAAGAATGGAGTAAAGATGCTGAAAATTCAGCTTTGCATCACAGGAATAAATTACCTTTTAAAATGTTACTGTTTTTACTGTAATTCTGATCATTTTTTTTAGCTTTGAACTGTTGAACATGTATATTAGAAATATACTGTATGAGATGTATAAATATATTGTGTTTCAGTTAAATACTGAAAAGCCACATTGATGATCAGTAGGGTATCCATTATGTTGATATTGCAATTACTTGAATGGACTGCCATCACAAATGATCACCTTAGAAAAAAGTAGTAATTGTCTTTGCACTGAATAAGATGGTATAATTGTAGGGTGATGGGAACATCCGGTACTATGAGATCAGCCCGGAGAAACCCTACATGCAGTATCTCATGGAGTTCCGGTCCCCTGCACCACAGAAAGGCCTCGGTAAAACTCAAATTCTCACCATTCAGTGATAACACTATGCCAGCAACCTCTGTAAAATGAAGTAAAAAAAACCTTGCAAATTAACCCTAGAATGCAATAAATAAATAAACAAACAAACAATAATAAAACCCCAAAACACCTACGTCAAATCACTCGTATAGGATTCAATGGTTTTTTTCATAGAAAGGCATCCTGTTTTATTTTAATTTGTGTAATCATTTAAGATTATGTTTATAAATATATTTTTAAATATTTTAATTATGTTTACTACATTTGTTCACTTTGAAAACATTCAAAATGTTATTTGTGAACTTGTGAACTTAAAGGGTTAGTTCACCCAAAAATGTCATTTATTACTTACCCTCATGCTGTTCCACACCCGTAAGACCTTCGTTAATCTTCAGAACACAAATTAAGATATTTTAGCTGAAATCCGATAGCTCCGTGATGCCTCCATAGGGAGCAATGACACTTCCTCTCTCAAGATCCATAAAGGTACTAAAAACATATTTAAATCAGTTCATGTGAGTACAGTGGTTCAATATTAATATTATAAAGCGACGAGAATATTTTTGATGCGCCAAAAAAACAAAATAACAACTTATTTAGTGATTGCCGATTTCAAAACACTGCTTTATGAAGCATCGGAGCATAAATGAATCAGTGTGTCGAATCATGATTCAGATCTCGTGTCAAACTGCCAACGGCTGAAATCACATGACTTTGGCGCTCCGAACAGGAGATTCGACACACTGATTCATCTGTGCTCCGATGCTTCCTGAAGCAGTGTTTTGAAATCGGCCATCACTAAATAAGTCGTTATTTAGTTTTTTTGGCGCTCCAAAAATATTCTCGTCGCTTTATAATATTAATATTGAACCACTGTACTCACATGAACCGATTTAAATATGTTTTTAGTAACGTTACCTTTATGGATCTTGAGCGAGGAAGTGTCCATTGCTCCCTATGGAGGCCTCACGGAGCCATCGGATTTCAACTAAAATATCTTAATTTGTGTTCTGAAGATTAACGAAGGTCTTACGGGTGTGGAACAACATGAGGGGAAGTAATAAATAACAGAATTTTCATTTTTGGGTGAACTAACCATTTAAAATAAGTAGGCCTATAAGGAATACAGTATTAAGAAATGAAATTATTTTTATTGACAAAAATGGTAACACTTTACAATAAGGTTCCATTAGTTATTACAGTATTTGTGTTATTGTTAGTTAATAAAAATACAACTGTTCATTGTTAGTTCATGTCAGCTCAGGTCCATTAACTAATTTTAACAGACACAACTTTTGATTTTAATAGTATATTAGTTAGTAAATGTTGAAATTAACATAAAATATGGATTAATAAATGTTTTAGAAGTCATTTTCACTATCAGTTCATGTAAACTAATGTAGTTAAAGAGTTAGTTCACCCCAAAATGAAAATTCTGTCATTAATTACTCACCCTCATGTCATTCCACACCCATAAGACTTTCGTTCATATTCAGAACACAAATTAAGATATTTTTGATGACAGAACTCTATCAGATTTCCTTCCATTGATTGCCTTTGCAACTACCACTTTGACGCTTCAAAAACATCATAAAGAGATTGTAAAACTAATCTATATGAATCGAGCGGTTTAGTCCAAATTTTCTGAAGAGAATCCATCGCTTGTTATGATGAACAGATTTAATTTAGCCTTTTACTGGCATGTAAACACTGATCAGCGAACATAAGCAGAAGCTTAACCGAACCTGAATAACGCACAAGAACAAACCTCTTCCGGAGGCTTAAATGTGCTGTGTAACCAATGAGGTTCATTCTCGTATGTTACGCAGCAGTTTGAGCTTCCGGAAGAGGTTTGTTCTCGTGCATCGTTCAAGTTCAGTTGAGCTTCTGTTTATGTTCGCTGATCAAGGTTTATATTCAAGTAAAAGCCTAAATTAAATCTGTTCATTATAAAAAATGATCGAGTCTCTTTAGAAATGTTTAACTAAACCACTTGACTTTTTGAAGCATCAAAGTGGTAGTTGCAAAGGCAGTCTATGGAAGGAAATCTGACAGCGTTCTGTCATCAAAAAGATGAATGAAAGTCTTACAGGTTTGAAACGACATGAGGGTGAGTAATTAATGACAGAATTTTCATTTTGGGGTGAACTAACCCTTTAACTAATGTTAACAAATGAAAACATATTGCAAAGTGTTACCACGAAAATTTTCAGAATCACACCCTATCCTTATGCAGTCTAGGGTTAAAATTGGAACTTTGAATGTATAACTTTTTATGGATAGCACTTTTATTTTCTCAGTAGTTTCTCCTATAATAAACCAGCAATGTATTGTGTTATGATCTCTTCCATATCAAGACAAAACCAGCAATAAGCATGTCAATGAGTGTCTAATGTTCAACTTCTCATATGTGTGTTCTGATAGGAGTGATGCCGAAGCATGGACTAGATGTAGGAGCGTGTGAAGTCTTCAGGTTTTATAAGTTGGTGACTCTAAAGGGCCTGATTGAGCCAATCTCTATGATCGTGCCTAGAAGGGTGAGCATAAGCACCATGAAGATATTAGTTCACAGTCCACGGTTCCCAGTTAAATGAATCATTGAGAGTTCCACTGAAGGAAGAGAGAAATGTGTGCTAGACAGTAGACACATCCTTTGTATGAGGTCTCAGGTTATAGTTGTGTATCCTGACAAAAAAATTTAAGCAAGCCATCTGACAGGATGAAGGAATCCATCACCTCTCTGTTGCTGGTTTAACTGCCGCCTCAGTGAGATGAGAGTAGTCAGCCGTGTAATAACCTCCAAGTGAGACACAGCCTGTGTGTTTTGTGCTCTGTACAGAATGGGCAGTGGCAGGTTGGCCCATTATTGGTAAGGCTTTGAAAACAGTGGGAAGGACAGCGTCCTTTCAACCCTACAATTTTAAAACACACAAACACAGAAATCTAGTGCGTATTCTATCCTTCATGACATTGGAGAAATAGGCTGTTGCCCAGCCAGCAGTTTAACCCAGGGGATGACAAGAAGGGGCTTGAGTGTTCTCTGTAAATTTGGGAGGGGAAAAAATTATACAATGCATTTAACAGTGTATGCAAATGTATATATACACACACACATACAGTCAAACCAACAATTATTCAGATATTTTTTATATATTTTTACTAGTGGGTGCAGGACACTATAGTTCATTTATATAAGTGAGGATAGCAAAATAAAGTAAACTGTGACATATTATACCCAAAAATTCTTCATACAGTGGACTACCAGTAAAAAAAAATTATTCAGACACTTTGACCTGACCATGTTTTGCTTAAGTGTCATCTGACATAATTAAAATAATTTTTTTCTGACACAGTTTATCTCTGAGATCTTGCCATATTTTATTACCATTTTTTTAAACTATAGTGAATAACCTCTATATTAATGAATGAAATGTTCAAGGTGTCTAAATACATTTTGGTTTGACTGTATATACATCTGTATGCTGCAAGGAATGATATATATACAGTGCCCTCCACAATTATTGGCACCCTTAGTAAATATGAGCAAAGGTGGATGTGAAAATAAATCTGCATTGTTTATCTTTTTGATCTTTCATTCAAAAAATTAGCAAAATTCTAACCTTTCATTGAAGGAAGACAGTTGGGGGGAAACTCACATTATGAAATTAATGTTTTTCTCCAATACATGTTGGCCACAATTATTGGCACCCCTAGAAATTCTTATGAGTAAAATATCTCTGAAGTATATTCCCATTCATATTTACATTTTTTTAGCACACCAGAGTGACTAGGAGCATGAAATTGTCCAGAAATGACTTCCTGTTCCACAGGAATATAAACATGAGGAAACACAAATGCCAAATTGGGGGTTGGGGGGGGGGGGGGGGAGGTCCTCTGCAAAATCCTCTGCTCTTATCCAGAAACAATCTCCAGCATATTCAGTTGTCAGACAAGACTGGAACTTCAAACGGGATCGGCTTCTATGGTCATATGAAACTAAAAAAAGAGCTTTTTGGCAGCAAACCCACCAGATGGGTTTGGTGCACACATGGATAAAAAGTACCCCATGCCCACAGTTAAATATACTGCTGGATCTTTAATGTTTTGGGCCTATTTTTCTGCTGGAGGTCCTGGACATCTTGTTCAGATACATGGTATCATGGATTCTATCAAATACCAACAGATAAAAAATCAAAACCTGACTGCTTCTGCTAGAAATCTTATAATGGGCTGTGGTTGGATCTTCCACCAGGACAATGATCCAAATCAAATCCAACACAAAAATGGGTCACTGAGCACAAAATGAAGCTTCTGCCATGGCCATCTCAGTCCTCTGACCTGAACCCTAAAGAAAATGAGTGGAGTGAACTGAAGAGAAGAAGCACCAACATGGAGCTGGAATCTGAAGGATCTGGAGGGATTCTGTATGGAGGAATGGTCTCTGATCTCTTGTCAGGTGTTCTCCAAACTCATCAGGCATTATAGGTGAAGACTCAGAACTGTTATCTTGGCAAAAGGAGGTTGCAAAAAGTTTTGAATAAAAGGGTGCCAATAATTGTGGCCAACGTGTTTTGGAGAAAAACATTTATTTCATAATGTAAGTTTCCCCCCACTTTCAATTATTTTCCTTAAATGAAAGGTTATAATTTTGTGAATTTTTTGAATGAAAGATCAAAAGGATAAACAATGCAGATTTATTTTCACAGCTGCTTTTGCTCATAATTACTAAGGGTGCCAATAATTGTGGAGGAAACTGTATTCTTGAACATCTGTATGCTGCAAGGAATGATTTTATATATATATATATATATTTATTTATATATATATATATATATATATATATATATATATATATATATATATATATATATATATATATATATATATATCATTCCTTGCAGCATACAGATGTTCAAGAATAGTTATGTATTATATACTTTCTATAATGGAATTATATTTTGAAAAGCTGCTTTGAAAAATGTATAATTAATATTTATTTAATACTGTAAATTAATTTTGGAAACAACACGTTTACTAATTTATCACACAACATATATTCTTTATACCTTAGCTAAGGGGCTCATCATATTTCAGAGTCCCAGGTATTAAAAGTTTTGAAAACCCCTGGTTTTACTCATACCCAAAGCACTTACTAATTATGTTTTATCTGTAGCAGAAACCTTTAAAAAATAGCAAACCCACATAAACCTGTAAGAATAAGGTCATGAATGCCTGGGATTATTTTCACTCAGTTACCTTTTCATCCAAAGGTTTCATCTAATGAACACAGTGATAATGGTGTGCTTTCTGTGACCCTCTGGAGTCCATGTAGTTACTTAGACTGAAAATTGACCTGTCCAGATCCTTGTTACTATCACCTTATGCTAAAAGTGTAAAAACAGTAAATAAAAACCCTCTTTCTTTTCAGTCTGAAACATATCAGGAGGACATATATCCTATGACTCCCGGGACAGAACCTGCTCTGTCTGCTGATGAGTGGCTCAGTGGAATCAACCGAGGTAAAGACCTGCACTTATTTTCAGATAAAAACTATTTAAAAAACCAAAGGCTGAAATTAAACTAATCCATGTATGCATGTATACGTCTAGGTCCAGTGCTCATGTCCTTAAAAGAGGGCTACAACAGACCCAACAAGCTGGTGTTCAAGGCCCCCGTAAAGGAGAAGAAGGGTGGAGTGGTCAATGGGATTGACCTGCTAGAAAACGTGCCTCCCCGTACAGAGAACGAGGTGTTACCTTGATTCTGTTAATATTTATTATGGTTGTTGAAAGGACAGTTTATCAGGTACAGTGTGTGTCTGAGAAGTGTTTATATATCTGTGTGTAACCCATTGCGCTGTGCTCTGCAGCTCTTGCGGATGTTCTTCAGGCAGCAGGAAGAGTTGCGGCGACTGAAGGACGAACTTGCACAGAAGGACATTAAGATTCGACAGCTTGAGCTGGAGCTCAATAACTTAAGGAACAGCCCAAACATCAACAACAATAACAACAGCAGCAGCAGCAATGGTAGCAGCATTTGACATGGGATCTCTGCTGTTTCTGTTGATCTCCTAAAGTGACACACTATAAGCCCCCAGCGCTGCTAAAAACACACGGGCTTCCTAACACTCAAATATCCTTCAAGACCACAGGAGAACAAGCGCTTGACTTCATGAAGCAGTGTTTCACTCTGACCCTCGGTGTTGACCCCACAGCTGCCGTGTACTAAGTCAACTTTATTGGACTGATGATTCACTAACCTTGTGAAAACTCTTCCATCTTCAGTCACACTGCCGGTCTGCCTGCAGTTAATTGATTCTCCCTATATAGATTGATTTTGGTACAAGCTATTCATTGCATTATCATCTCATAATTGTAGACTTTAAATATTACAATTATTTATTTAATTTCTTCTTTTTTTTCCCCTTTGTGCTATTAGCCCTTGTTCTAAACCGCTTAATAAACTCCATATAGAGATAAACATAAATAAGGTCAAACAGACATGCTTCACGCATCAAGCTGTTATCTTGTGTAAACACTACTTCTATTGCATCATTAGGATATGACCCACAGTGCTGTTTTAATGTAGAAACTCAAGCACCACAGTCTGGTAATCTTACACGACTGATGACTTTTACCCAATTGACATGCTCCTAAATCCTGAAGTATCGAGTTTGTATCTATATAAATTGGGAACTCTGTTTCTTCACATAATTTAGATCCTCTTCACATTGTGTAATATGAAATATGTGCAAGTCAGTCTATATAAGCAATATAGTTTATATAATTCAAATGGGTCTTCATTTAAATAAACTTAGTGAGAGGATTCTACAATATTTGGATGAATTAATGTCAGAATACATTTTTAAAAATTACACTTTGCAGCTGAAAAAAAATCCACTAATTGTAAAATCCAGTCATGAAATGAATTAGTAATAGATTTAGTATTTGAGACCTACACTGTAGTTTCTTAGGAAAGATCAAGGAAAGATTTTTTTTATTATTATTCTATAAGATAAATTAATGGTAATTCTTTGTTTTAAAGACCGACTGTGATTTATACAGCATAATGGAGCATTGTTATTTTTATTAACATTTCAATCAAACCTATATTTATTGATTTCAATTTTCAATTCTTACTTTTAAATGAAGTTTTCAGGTCTGTAGCTTGTAACCATGAATTTATCCTTGCCGTCCTGATGTAATATTCAAATTATTGACCTCTTATAGCCTACAAATTGCTTTTTAGATGGGATGTAAATTGTTGTAAAATGCATTGTATTCCGCTTTGAACTTTCAGGGTAAGCCATTTCAAATGTTTTGTTGTAAAGTGTACAAATTCCTTGTGGGCAAATATATTATGCGCGCCACAAAACACTGCAGATGCAGTCACGCTCCTCAGTGCGCACTGCGCTGTAAAGGTTAACCTATTAATTGTACTGAACAAACTGAAAGAGTTCATTTTTTAAACCTATGATCTGATGTGTTAAATTGTTATCCTTTGTCAAACTGACTGATCGCTTGATTCCTGAATTAAATACTATAGTAATTTATAGTAAATACTATATGTTTACTATGTGTTTTTGAACCATACTATAGTAAATTGTACTGTATATAGCCTATTATTTACAACACTTTGTTAATGAATGCTACAGCATACTGTAGTATTAACTATAGTGAACTGATAAACTGTAATAAATACTGTAGTATACTTTAGTTTTTACTACAGTAAACTGTTGTGTATTAGAGTATAATATACCCTATAGTTGTAGAAAACTTAGTACAGTATTGGGTAAAGTAATTTGTTTATATTACCATAGTTGTTATAATACCACAGCAACTATAGAATTACCACAACAAATGCATTCAAGTACTTTACTATAGTATATATACTATAGCTTATATACTATATGGTTCAAAAACATTATAGTATTTACTATAAATTACTATAGTATTTTTTCATGTGGACAGTGGTTATAAATAAACTCTCAAACCTCACTGGACCAGCACGGAAAGCAAAGTAGGTCCACCTCTGAATACAGCCAGTCAGTGTTTGGCATCGCTGTCACTATTTAATTAAAACGCTATGAACATAAAGCTTTGCATATATGTTGCCTCATAAAACAATAACATAAACTCCAGCAGCTCCAGCTTCATTATTGCATAGTAATAGCGCGTTTTGAGTGTACTTCAAGAACTCTACCATTAGGGGGCAGTAAAGCCACAGTCTTGCGCATGTCTATGGTCAGCACTTACTGTAGGCCTAGACTTGCCAATGGAGCAAACACTACCCAGCATCCTCCTAACGCGTTAAAGAGCAGTTCAGACACGGCAGTAGTCCTTAGGTAATATCCTAGCCTATGTGGGGTAGGGTGTTTATGTGGCCTGTGCATTCCAAATCTCATGCCTTAATTCACTGTGTATCCTTTTGGTTGTTGAGGTGAAGTGGGAATTAATTTAGATGTTCACTGTGTGAGGTGGCAGAATATTTTGGCTGTACTTAATTTGGTGTCAGACAAGAGGCTCACTGCCTACACGAGCACAATTAATGCTGAAACATTTCATGCTGACAGTGCCTGAAGAATTATGAGACAAGACACTAGGCTAACCTTTGTCTATGATTAAAATGAAGAACATTAATAGATAATCACTACTCTGTATTTCACCATTCATTATGATTAGCTGACTTAACTAGCATGTTGCACTAAAGGTAATTGCATGCAAAGTAACCCTTTTCTGGGGAAGAACACTAATGTGCTGAGCTGAATGTACCCAAATGGTACATAAAATCCAAGTCTCTAGACTATAGCATAATAGCAAAAATATGAAAATCTGTCCCCACAGACTGACACCTCAGTTACACTGTATGCAATGCTTTCATGTTCACCTTAACAAAGCACATGCTTATACAGTAAATATTCATTTGAACAAAAATGCTGACTTTTATTCATGTAAAATCGGAAGTCTTCTTTTTAATAAAAATTCAATCAGTATGATCTGACAACTGGATACAGCTCAGTTAAAATTGCGTATGCTTTCTATTTAAATAATTGGCATGATGCTTCTGAATATTTACACAATATCCAGTTATGTATCATCAAAAATATACAAGCTATTTTCCCTGAGCTTCACAATGCAATTTCACTTCATATATTCAATTAAGCCGAAATATCAGTGGCCAGATACACACTAGCCATTTCTGCACAAGACTCAAAAACAATCTATTGATCAAGTATGTAATCACAACTAATTACAATATGTGGATTTTCTGTGGCTGTCAGAACAGATACTTCAAATTACCATAGAGCCGCTTGCATTTTCATTCATTTTATTACAGTTAATGGTTACAACTGAGATTATTTGTGAAAATGTCTGCCATTATCAAAGGGAATCAGAAAAAAAATATATTTGGTCATTATTTACAAAGAACACGAAACCTCTGAACTATCCACACAAAAGGGAGAAGGGGTTTAGGACTCATTTGACAAGGGCAGACATTCGGCTCTGAACATTAAAAAACAAAACAAAATAAAAATCACATTGAGAGGTTGAACTGTGCATGTCCAAGCAGACATCATGATGTATTCTTCATGCCTAAACAGCACGTCACATGGTGATGGTGGTGGTGGTGATGATGATGATGATGAAAACACCAAAAAAACAAAATACACAAATAAAAGATGCAATAAAAAAGTGGGTTAGAAAATGTTCTTCCTTGAAATCCAGTAGTTAACTTTAAAATAGAGTCAGCCATGCACTTCTAAAAGGTTTTTGGTTGTTTTTTCTTTTTTAATACATAAGTCATCACCAGCATTTAGGCATCAACAGTAAAGACAGGGAAAAATTACAAGAGCATACTGGTCTGTTTTCCAACAATAATAAATTTCCACACTGTGTTGTCAGCCATTTGAAGAGCTTTTGGAGAAAATGAAGGGAATCAAACAGAAAGTACAAACCAAACCAAAAGAAAACAACAACAACATCAACAACAAAAAAGCTAAAATCAAATATTTAAACTGTGTCCTCGTTTATACTAACCCCACCCCCTACCATTTCAATACCTCCCCAACCCATCGAAGAGTGACAATAGGACAGATATACAGGGGTTAAACGGTCAGATCACAATGGGGGGAGTGCATGTTCAGTCATCATCTTCCTCCCCTTCCTCATCCAGGTCTCTTTTCCTCTTCTGCCCCCGCTCCTCCTCTGTAAACACGACACAGGAGGACCAAAAGTTGTGTTTACTCTCACCCTGCTTATCAGCATTCAATTCACAGGTGGTAACACTTACTGTATTATCTGTAATCTTAAGATTAATCTATTCACTTACCAAAGTCTTCCTCATCATCTACCTCGCCATCATTTAACTCCTCTTCCTCCTCTTCCTAAAAGCGAGAAAAACGCACAAATTTATACAAAGTTTGTACATTTCTATATATAAAAAAAGGAATCATCATTATTTTCCAGCATTAACCTCTCCGCTGATGTCCTCTTCTTCCTCCTCTTCTCCCTCTTCCTCATCATCCTCCTCCCCCTCTTCTTCATCTTCATCTCCTGGAGCGGCATCTTCATCATACTCCTCCTCTTCTCCCTCTGCGGACAAATTTAGGTCAATGACAAATGAATTTAAAAAAAACTAAATTTTAAAAATTATGCATCTTGAAGCACAGCCTCTGTCAGAAACATACCATCTTCATCATCCTCATCATCATCTAGGCCTTCCACGTAAGCTTCAGCATCAGAGTCTGGCGCTTCTTTATCTTCTTTGTCATAGCCGTCGAGATATGTCAGCTGAGGGAGCAGCTTGAAAACATTTTCTCTGTAGTCATTCAGGTTTGTCACCTCACAGTTGAACAAGTCTAAACTTTTGAGGCTTTCCAATTTTTTCTGTTGGGAAAAGGACAGGAGGGAGGTCAAAATAATGACAATAATAATAATAATACATTGTTTTTATTTTTGTCATTTCAAGGCAGCTATCTAAAATCCAAGTCAAAACATTTTTGTGCCAAGTATATGACTCCAACAACAAGAATATAGCTTACCAGGGGTTCGATGGTGCTGAGGTCTTTAATTTTGTTGCCACTGAGGTTGAGATGGGTGAGGTTGGGACACTTCTCTGCCAGTACCTCCAGACCCCCTGAGATTCTGTTATCGCTAAGCTCGAGCTGTGGAGAATGTAATTCAGTGCCATATTAATATGACTAGGTAAACTACAAACTTTTAAAAATATTATTGAAAAATATATATTTTTGACACTTCAAAAAAAAAAAAAAAAAGTAGACAAGAAACCGCCCATTACCTTTTTGAGTTTGTTAAGCTTCGGCAAATTGGCGACTGATGTTAAGCCTACGTTGATTGTGCTTAAAAATTCCAGTTCCTCAAACTCATCAGTGAGGCCCTCAATTTTGCCCTCATTTGACCGACAGTTGTCAAGCACAAGCTCTTTCACCTGTTTAAGAGCACATGTGATAAACAAGAGATTAAATGTTACGATTAATGAATTAAGCATTTGTTACAGTCTCTACCTGAGCAACTTCAAACCAATGAGGAGGTGGACAAGATGGTTAAAGCCACTTAAATACAGTCACACAAGAGCTGTTTCTAACTTTCACAGCATGCCAAGAGCACTGCATTCATTTACTTTTATTATACTGACTGACCCACCAAAACAAAAATAAAATGTAAAAATATGCTTATAATTGGAAATAAAATTCCTTATTTATATAGTTTACATTGTTATCAGCAATTACTCAGAAAAAATTAAAAAACAATGTTTTCAGACGACGAATGCGTTAATCAAATTAGAATGAGGAAAATAAAGAGCGCAAGTAAACACGATGCCAATAGGGCGCCATTCAGTTGTAAAGTTTACTTCAGCATGCGGTCTACGGTAACAGATAGGGGGGCATGTTTCGGTGCTTTGACAAAATCTCACATTTGACTCCCCATCCAACAAAATGGCTGACTCCGCAACAAGCGGCGTACATTGTTTTCCTGTGGGTAGAGCATTTTTACTATAGTGCGTGCGCGTGTGCTCGAACAGCAAAGTAAAGACGCGTAAACGATAGCCTGGGTGTTACACAAATGCATTGCATTGTCTTGGAAGAGCAAAGACACGAGGACGGACCCAAGAATTCACGAGTAGGAGGGGCAGAGAGGCGCATGATAATGCAACGGAGTCGCTCTTTAAGCGAAAGGTATTGACTTTCACGGAATAAAGATGAAATTTCCGGCTTCACAGACGCTCGACTCTCTATATTCAACGGTTCTGGTCGGTTCAAAGCATACAGACGGCGGCAACTGTTCTCTCTGTTCGATTAAATATCGTGCGTCTTTGTTGCTGGTTAAAATGGCGGCTTGTCCTAGATCTTGCAACTAGAGCAGCGCAGCTTCAAGTTGCGTAGCGCTCACATAAGCGCCCAGTCTATGTCAATAACAAGCAGAGCCACACGGCTGGAAATCTCTTTATCCCGCCAGTTGAGACGCACAGAGGTGCTCGGAATACAGTTATGACATTTTAATTACGAGTTCTATTACAGCGTGTTTGGGTATGCGTAAAGGGGTAACAACAGGGACCTTGATAACGTTGCACTAAATTCATCAGAGCGTAGTTACACTTGTGAGAGAACTGATACAGTAAGAAAAACACGGAGGATATTTAAGTAGTAGAGAATGCCGATTTGGTCTTTCCATTCTGGCAATGTCATCGACATATAATGCAGTTTTACATAGGTTTGGGCACCTTTACGCCACTAGATATGCTGTGACACGATTCCTCTCTATACTGCGATTAAACAACAACAACAACTGCGCTCGTTTTCCCCATCTAAATCAAATAGGCGACTATTACCAAGGTGCCAAAAGCCCACGAAAAGACCATGCCTAAGTATTCACACAACTTTCTTTGATTGAGAAATGTAAATGCTTTCGATTTAGACTAAAATTCGTCAATAAAAGCTTTTTGCTGGAGAGACGCCACGAAATTTAGTTGACCGATCGGGTTTATCGCAAGCTATCTGTCAAACCGTCTGCACAGCTATTCACAAAATGCGTCCCACAACAAGTTACCGAACTGGTCAACGACCACTGTGACGGGCAAGTATGAATGTTGAATTGAAAATGGATGTGCCAAAGTGTGAGAGAGGCATGGACTGACGGCAGGCGACTTTTGCAGCACTGAGGATGCAAAGGAAAAGGGCGCGTTCAGGGGCTACAAAGTTACAAATATGGCTTCTCACGCCGCTTCCCTTGTTTATACACTGAATGCATGGAGCTCTTGCAGTTTCCGACCACAGCATCATCAAAAGACACAGCGAAAGTTGGGGAGGGGGGGGATAAACGGTAAAACTGTTAAACTTATGGGCCGTGTATAGGTATACTGAGATAGCAATATCCAAGGCACTAGGCTTGTAACAAAGTCGCCGCAAACTTTTCATTCAAGACATCAACTTGACGCGTGCACATCTAGCGTTGTCCATCCACGCAGAACTACTCTCACCAACAGTTTTAATAAAATCATATCACTCAGCAATTAATAAAGATGCTTACGTCTGACGGCGTCCGGTTCCGCAACTCCAGGTGAATTCTCTTTTTCATATCCATTTTATTGAATTCTAAATGAGTGATTTAAACCAAAGAGCGCAGTTAGACTTGGAGTCTTTGCTGCACATTCAGCTATAGCCTCTTAACAAACTAGCTATTGCGAGTCTCACAAACATGATGCCCCAGTGGGTGGGAGTTGGGTGTGGGATTGTCGTCACCGGAGACCAATTAGAAACGAGGAATGAAATGTGAAAACACTCACAACTACACTGGCGGCCAATCAGCGCTCGATCACAAACTGGGTGGGGTTACAGGAACTGTTAGGTTGATCCACCGAATCTGTTTTAGGGTGACATCTATGCGATAAAATCAACCGAACTGTCGAAGGCACCAGAGACTATAAGCAGGGTTATGGTAGTCACTTTACTTTTGAGAGGGTTTATCTACACTTTGACGAGAATATATGAGTTTTAGGAATACAGGGACGTTTTAAAATAAACAAACGTGTCGGTTCAAATAAAACGCTACGGCCGTGTAAATGAATGCTGTACACGTATTTAATATTTTGTCAAGCTGCTGCTTCTGTCTTGAAGCACAGTTTCTTGGCAGGTAAGTACAGTCACTTTGGACTGATGGATGGTAGACCGTCAGGAAAACACGACCCCTCCCCCTTTTGGAGGGAATGTACGGTGGCGACCACCGAGACTATCTGCGCTAAAATCTTTATTACTTTTCGTCTAGTTTAGGCACTGAGAATATCGCTACAATAAAGTGGATTTCATGCAGTGAAAGTTCTACATTATTTTTTTGTCCTGTTGATATATATATAAATAGTAGGCTATAATGGTTTAAGCAGATGAAGCATAATATTTAAACACGAACGAAGGGGACGGTTGCATAACAAAATGGACAAGACAAAACCTCCAAGACATGTAATAGCGGGATATCTATAAAGCGAATGGCGGTGATATGACATAAATCGATGTAATTCTTTTTCATTTATTACAACTGAGCCCCGCTTACAGCAGAGCCCATAAGTTAACAGTAGCCACTGGTCTTATTAAAAACAAGTTTGTCACATGCACTTGACTGCCACATCGCACACTCCAACCACGGGCCCACGCTTTTTCCTACAGTTCAAACAAGCCAATCGTATTGCAGGGGGAGCATTCACTTCCGCTTCTCGCTTTGACTATTGTTGGTATTGAGGGGAAAAAAAACAAGGTCACCTGACTGTGCCCGGCGCCATCTTGACTCGCAAAATACAACACATTCAAATAATTATAATACCATTTATTGACTCTTAAAACGAACAAAAAGCAATAGACTTTACCTATATTTGATGTCATGTCTGTGTGTCGCTCCGCTACCCCTTAGAAAAAACTGTAGAGCAACTGCTTGGCGCATGATTGTTTTCACAAGTGCACCGGCTGGGTTGTTTGTTGAGAGAGCGCATTTCACTGGCGACTCTGTCGTTTTACAACGTTATTTCGAAATCACTTCATACCAGGACATTTTGCCCTTGAAGAAAACAGAAAAAAATCTTCTTCTCTCGATCTGGCCACTGACTCCAACCCGCGCAAGCGGACTATTCTCAAGCCCTTTTGATTGTACTTGCGCATTAGTTGAGACCATTTTTCCTCTGGGTGTGTCTCACTCGTTGTCTGAACGTACTTGCTAGCAGTACTGCATCAACTGTGTGTGTGTGGATTGCATTGCAGAGTGCGTGCACGATGTGCGCAGAGCCAAATCGTATTCGCACGCTTTGTGGCACACACACGTACACAGTCTCTCCTTTTCACACCACCGACGGCTAACTTTTGTGCGTGAATGACGAGGAACGTCATCAGGACAAAACGTAGAAAATAAGCGATCGAGGACGAACGTGTGTGCTCATGCGAGTAAGAAATCACATTAAGGAAACATTTTTTTGAGCGGAAGACTATTGTTTTTGAGAATGGCAATGAACAACGCGTGTATCATGTGACACTCGACATAATAAAACGGTATTTGGTAAAACGGCGGGCTGTTTTAATAGGACAGATGGATTGAGGAACATTTGCACAATCTGATATAAATGCTAAAATTGTAATGCAAAGGAACAGCTCGTGACGTGTTCAATCAACAACCTTGACAATTAGTCAGTGTCACCTCAATGCATCTCTTTTTAGCGCAATCTTCATTACCAACATCACTCATTTTGTGAGGCATTCACTGTGTTTTCAGAAAACTGGAGTGGCCTGTGTTGAGTTGTTTTTGTCACAACAGCACTGTGCATTCAAAAACTGAAATTACACACAATTTCAAAGAGTGCATGCATACAACATCAATAGGGCAGAGTCCCTGTTTTCTAACCATAATGTGACACTTACACCATCAGTAGGCCTAATGCATACTTTGTGTCACAAAAAGTCCTATTTCAGTTGATTTACTCCTTGTCTAGTCATAGCTAGACTTCTCTAACTGTATGCCACACACAACACCCCATCTCTTTGCACAAAATAATTGCCAAACCACAACATTTGAAGTGGATCTGACTGTTTCAGGGTGTTTCTGAAGTGACCCGGGACTGTAATAAAGAAACTTCCTCTTATGCCTTTCTGTTAAGATTTGACAAGTTCAGTTTTCTAAATGACATCCTGAAAATGTTTCTGTAATAAGATCTCTGATCTATTATTTTGACTACGTTGGGACTGCATTCACAATTTGTTGAATGACTTAAATCATTTTATTACTGATCTCATGAACTCTTGAGACCTTAGCTACCTGCTAAATCCTGCTCATGCTGAAGGCTATGTGCGTTTTTGATGTTTTGCACTGTTAAGAAAGCATCAGATAAAAACATAAATGTAAATGGAGAGATTTGGGGAGTATTCAGTACAGGCTAGTGCAAGTTTATCACACCAGAGGGTGTTTTGAAGTCACCATGAAATCAAAACTGACAATTCTTACTTTTTATAGAATATTGCAGTATTTATTATAAATGATTTATTTGTGCACATCATATAATATTCATGTACTTTCATAATCATTAATCAACATAACTTCTCCTCCATTTTGCTGTGACATCTCTTCTCAGATGAGGTGTTTACTGGCATGAGATCACAGAAATAGCAAACCACAACCATCAATTCCTGATGGACAAAAAAGAGATGTACATTTTTTCTTGGCCGAGAAGCCATTTCATTGGATATACGTCACAACAAGGAAGAAAAGACTATTGCAACTTATGTTTCATGCTAACTTTAAGCAGACGTAAGAGAAGCTGCTTTTTGTACCGACTGGAGTTGGTTTGTGATCTGAAGCATCTTTCAGAAGGGAGATTTCCTGGGTGCAGGGTTTTGGCAGTAATCTTGTCTTAATACTTCATCCGTTTTGTGCCATGCAGGGCATTGATAGAGCCAGCTGACAGCCAGTGCTGTGAGAATGCATGCCAAATTGGAGTAGGACTGTTGTGAAATATTTGCATGGGGAAGATCCTTTTTTACACTCTTGAAGGTGGTATACTGGCCTTTAAAAACTTTTGTCTCAACAGTATTTCTCTATATCAATAACAAGTTAATGGAATATGATGAGATATATATATATGAATAAATCCAACAAAGCTGTTCTTTGGATACAGATGATACAGCACAAGGCCACTGATCTGACCACTTAGTAGATTTTTGAAGTATGCTGTTGAGGGCTCTGTTTATTTAATGAGTGTCCACAGTTAGGCCTATTAAGAAGAATATGGGTGAAAGACAGTGACCTAAATGCTGACCCATGTTTTAGGTTGTGTAACTATCTTTGTCAACATGACTAAACGATGCATTCTGCTGAAACACCACTAGATGACAGTCTTTCATAGGCTGAAAACTCGAGCTCTACGAACCCAATGTGGCTGCTACAGAGTATTTACAAACTCCATTAGAGACTTTGAGAGTGTATCAGTCGCTTATAAAATGTAATGTGGGGATTTGACCACTGTCAGATAGAGATACAATATAAAGATGATTATAATAACATTCAATTCATGTTTCTATTATGAGGATTCATCTTTAAAAACAAAAATGTAGCCTATTTGGGGCTGAGCAAATCCTTTCAGTGACCACTAAATTGATTATACCTTTCACGATCAATAAAAAGGTTGACATTTTTCATAAAATTAAAACTTTCTTCTGTCGTCTTTGTTTTTCAACAAGCACATGACAGACCAATGGCATATTGCTGCCATCTACTGGTTAGGTAGTTATACATAACAGAAATAATTAGCCTACCTGTACCATATTTTTTGCCACCAGCCGCTGACTGTTCGAGTTCATGAAACCTAAATATCCACAAAAGAATACCTTTCTTGTGTAGAGTAATGTATATAGCTTTTCCCCCTTTTATAAGTAAGGACCTTTGGCATTGTTCATGTCTAACCCTTTTACACAAACAAGTACACTCATTGACATAATTACAAATGTGTTGTTAAATCATATAGAAAATAATTTAAAAAACAAACAAACAAAACAAAAAAAAACAGCAGAGTACGACCTTCAACCTTATAAATATCCTTTTTTTATATATAGGCTATGTGTATTTTCTTGGGTCATCATTGCAGTAAAATATATTGACCACAAGAGGGCAATCTGAGAAAACAAGTGAACACACTCTAGGAAGACTATATGAATGTTGCTGGCGAGGCCTGTTGTCAAGGGTCATATCTTCAGAGATTCTGCTGCTCGCAGCTGTCATTGTTTGGAAGGTGTGTCTCAATAAATAGTCCCAGAGGAATCTGATTGAAAATGAGAATCATTACAAACACTTTATCCATTAGGGTGAGAAAAACTTGAACAAGTTCTTTATTTCTTATTTACTTAAAGGGTTAGTTAACTCAAAAATGAAAATAATGTCATTTATTACTCACCCTCATGCCGATCCACACCCGTAAGACCTTCGTTAATCTTCGGAACACAAATTAAGATATTTTTGTAGAAATCCGATTGCTCCGTGAGGCCTGCATAGCCAGCAATGACATTTCCTCTCAAGAGATCCATTAATGTACTAAAAACATATTTAAATCGGTTCATGTGAGTACAGTGGTTCAATATTAATATTATAAAGCGACGAGAATATTTTTGGTGCGCCAAAAAAACAAAATAAGGACTTATATAGTGATGGCCGATTTCAAAACAGTGCTTCAGGAAGCTTTGGAGCATAATGAATCAGTGTATCGAATCATGATTCGGATCATGAAATCACGTGACTTTGGCGCTCCGAACCACTGATTTGACTCACTGATTCATAATGCTCTGAAGCTTCCTGAAGAAGTGTTTTGAAGTCGGCCATCACTATATAAGTCGTTATTTTGTTTTTTTGCCGCAACAAAAATATTCTCATCGCTTTATAATATTAATATTGAACCACTATTCTCACATGAACTAATTTAAACATATTTTTAGTACCTTTATGGATCTTGAGAGAGGAAATGTCATTGCTGGCTATGCAGGCCTCAAGGAGCCATCGGATTTCAACAAAAATATCTTAATTTGCGTTCCGAAGATTAACAAAGGCCTTACGGGTGTGGAACGACATGAGGGTGAGTAATGACAGAATTTTCATTTTTGGGTGAACTAACCCTTTAAATCAGAGGCCAACTGTATTTTTCCTTTGAAAAATAAATATTTCCACTGGTGGTCTCAAATTTTTTGGATGAACAGAGAGATGCATAATGCTAATCATCTTCTGAAAATCTGATTCTTTTGGGATTAGAACAAAGACTTTCCAACAGTGATGGCCAAAAAGGAGTGACTTGGGGGGGGTGGGGGGTGTTTATCAGATGAAACAAACTGAAATAAACCCCTGCATTCATTAATCATTAATGTTAATTGACTCTTGGGATCAGATCTAAGATGGAGATTGTAATTTGATAGCCACTTAGAGGGTATGGATATCCTGCGCTACAAAAGCATTTTAGACCATATGGCTGAATCAAATTATGCTAATAGTAACATTACATGTGGCTAAGATAGTTTCATGCCTTAGGAGGGCCATGACTCAGATTTTAGGAATAACAATGAATGCACAACTACTATGATGCAACCAAAGATTGGAATCCACATTACTCAAAAACTTTAACAGTACACTATATTCTACCTGCGTGTAAGCAAACATTCATCTTTTGTGCTCCATGGACTAAATATCACCATGCGGGTTTAGATTGAGATGAGGATGAGTAAATAATGACAGAATTTAACACCACATGCTCAGAGAACAAACGTAACGTTTGCAGTGCAATGATTCAGAAAATTTCCATGAATGATTCACTCAAATGGGCGACATGAACATGCCCACATCTTTTTTTTTTGTTGTTTTTTTTTTTTGTGATGAGAGTCTTGAGCACAGAAAATAAAAGATGATATATTATATGTAGTTTTTATCATGTTAATTTCCTAAAATGTTTTTTATTTTGTAATTATGTGGTGGATGAATAATAAAAAAGAAAGAGATGGTCATAATAAAGTGCTAGAATGAAAAAAAAAGCAAGATAAGTAAAAAGAAAGAGTGTGACTGTAGAGTTATGTTCTATATTAACAATGCAGCTCTCAGCCTATCTTCTCAAACATTCATGAAGATTTCTCTGTTCAACAGCATCATGAAATGTTGTTTGTCTTCAGCTGTCCTGTCTTCCTCCCACACAATTTTTGAAATGTTACATGACTCTCTAAATTTTCAGTGCTTTATTGTCATAACGTAATTGCACATTTGTAATGCCAAAACTGGTACAGCTTACAAAGCTGCATACACAGCAACAATAATAAGGCAAAACAACATACATAAGTTAGGAAAACTATAAAAATTTAATTAAAGTTAAATAAAAATAAAAATAAATAAAAATAAAAATAAAAGTTAATTAAAAAGAAATATAAAATGATTTATATTAGACATTAGATAATAAAAAATAAGAGATAAAGGCAAAGAAAATACAATAATAATGAATAGAAATAAACTAATAAGGAAGACCAATAGCTCTTAAAATAATGTTTTTTGCTGATTTTTATTCTTCTTATTCCCAATCCATATATGAAATACACACTGCATGGACTGCAGAAATTAGTTTCTTGTACTGTGTCTTTGCATCTTTCTTAAAGGCCCATTCACACCAAGAATGATAACTATAAAGATAACGATAAACATATAGTTCTAAAAATCATTCTAAATATAAAAGAATAGCACCTTCCACACCACATCTATAACGATAACGAAATATAGAGAAACAATATCATTGGGATCACTTTCAGAGCGTTTTTTTTTTTTCTTTTCCAGCAGTTGAACAATAAAACACTGACAGCCAATCAGAATCCATTCTAATTTAAGGGCTCACTCATTTAAAATGGCAGACGGCATTGCGGAGAAGCAAAGTCCCTTTTAAGGTGCCCAAGAATGCTTTTTCACAAGATGTAATATAAGTCTAAGGTGTCTCCTGAATGTGTCTGTGAAGTTTCAGCTCAAAATACCCTATAGATTTTTTTTTTTTATTAATTTTTTTAACTGCCTATTTTGGGGCATCATTAACAATGCACTGATTTACACTCGGCGCCGCCCCCTTAAATTGCGTGCTCCCTGCCACATGAGCTCTCGACTATATTACAGCGCATTTACAAAGTTCACACAGCTAATATAACCCTCAAATGGATCTTTACAAGATGTTCGTCATGCATGCTGTATGCATGCTTCGAATTATGTGAGTAAAGTATTTATTTGGATGCTAAAGTTTTATTCTGAGTGAATTTGAGGCTGTCCTCCGTGGCTAACGGCTAATGCTACACTGTTGGAGAGATTTATAAAGAATGAAGTTGTGTTTATGCATTGTACAGACTGCAAGTGTTTAAAAAATGAAAATAGCGACGGCTCTTGTCTCCGTGAATACAGTAAGAAACGATGGTAACTTTAACCTCATTTAACAGTACATTAGCAACATGCTAACGAAACATTTAGAAAGACAATTTACAAATATCAGTAAAAATATCATGCTATCATGGATTATGTCAGTTATTATTGCTCCATCTGCCATTTTTCGCTGTTGTTCTTGCTTACCTAGTCTGATGATTCGGCTGTGTGCAGCTCCAGACGTTAACTGGCTACCCTTGTGTAATCCCTTTCATAATGTTGGGAACATGGGCTGGCATTATGCAAATATTGGGGCGTACACCCCAACTGTTACGTAACAGTCGGTGTTATGTTGAGATTCGCCTGTTCTTCGGAGGTCGTTTAAACAAATGAGATTTATATAAGAAGGAGGAAACAATGGGGTTTGAGACTCACTGTATTTCTTTTCCATGTACTGAACTCTTGTTATTTAACTATGCCGAGGTAAATTCAATTTTTGAATCTAGGGCACCTTTAAGACAAGTCGTTTCACTCGGCGGCCATCTTTAAAACACCTCTCGGGCATGCAAATACAGCTCCTATCTATTTGAATGGTGAAACATCAAATTCTCCAAAGCTGTTTGCCAAGCTTTCGATTAAATTTCATATTTGAAATCACCAATGAAATCTGACAACAACAATTTTGTTTCTAACTGCTCAAATCATGACAAAAACAGTATTTTTCAGGCTGGATCAAGCTATATGCGCAGTCCTAAGTGTGCTTCCCTATAGAGCGTCTGACTGTTTCTAACCGGAGCTTCTAACGGCCGCTGCAGAGACGCAATGACTTTACCAATCCGCGTTTGGCACTTATTTAGAAGGCGGGACTTATTCCGCCATATTGCGTGTTGCACTTTCTCCCACTCAAAACAATACGAGTGACACGTGTTATTCTGCAGTCTTTGGGAGAAGTTAATTGCTGAGGCCCAGAGAAAGCCACCACTTTTACAAGTCAACCCCCCTTTTCAAGGATACTATAAAGAAAATGGATATCTGGAAAACAATCGGTCATACCCTCGGAATAAATGGTGAGAGAAGTATTAACGATGAGATCATTATGATATAACATAAAAATTACCTCAGGTATCCAGCGCAAGTTTCAAAAACATTGTCTTGCTTCTTTTGAAGTTGCAGTGAAAAAAACTAGCCGTTGTTTTATTCCACTATATTGACTTTGTCAGCTAAATACACTGTTAGATTAGATCGATTACACTAGCTATTCACTCGAAACATAGCATGCTGAGGACATCTGCTGGTTAAAGCCATGTAAATGCAACAAGAACAGCAAAAACATGTTGTACACACACTTTGAAACCGCAACGCGTGAGCTTAGAATAAACAGTCCGTTGGTGTGGACACAAATAGAGTTATCATTACAGTTATCTTTATAGTTATAGTTCTTGGTCAACACGATCACATGAGAATGCGTATCAATAGTACGGGTTTGTAATCTCGTAGAATATATACGCCAAAATGAGTTTTGGCGTGTTTATGGTACGCGGATTTTTCGCGTGCATATGATACGCACTTTATGGCGTATATATGATACGCTCTTGGGTAGGATGGGGGTGGGGAGGTGGGTGGTTCGTACGTATAATACGCCATAAAGCGCGTATCATATGCACGCGAAAAACTGCGTACCATAAGCACGCCAAAACTCATGTTGGCGTATATATTCTACGAGATTACAAACTCGTACTATTGATACGCATTTTCGTGTGATCGGGCTCTTCTTGGTGTGAACGGATCTTAAGGCACTATATTTGATAAAAGTTGTCTGCTCCTTGTTTAGCACTCAAGACATTATCTACTTTTTCCAGTCACTTAAGCGTTGTCATACATCTCGTGCTATACAGACTGGAGGGGGGAGGTTTGATGGCTTTCTGTGTCTGATAACCATATAAGACTGATCTACACAACAGCTCTTCCTCTCAGACTGCATCTGTGTCTGCTAACATTGCTGTGGTGCATTATGAGACCTACTTCCTGTTTGTATTTAACAAAAAATATTATATATATATATATATATATATATATATATATATATATATATATATATATATATATATATATATGTGTGTGTGTGTGTGTTATAGTTATTATCCATTTTTTTCCATTTTTTTAAATCCAAATTTCTCTCTTTCTCTCTCGCTCTTTTCTCTTTTCTAATATCTCTCTTTATCCATATTATGTGTATGGCTCCATCCTCCAGCTTGTAGATAATCACATTGTAGCACAGCAGTGGATTCGTAATTGTATATTTACTGTCTGCAATACGCCGCACTGGTGCCAGAAGGACATGAACCAGACAGTAACTTTTGGCTCTGTAATTGGAAATCTGCCAGATGTTATGAGATATTGTAAGTGTGACTCTTGCTATTCAGTTATCAAATGATAAAGATGATGGACTACTTTTTATTGAGGGATCACCTTTTTAAAATCTAACAATTCACATTTAAACAGAGGCCTGCGGAAGCTTGTTAAGAGGACTTCCCAAGGCTGAACACAATTATGGAGAATAAAGGAAAAGGTGATTTTAGTGTAGGCTACAAGAGTAAAAACCATCCCGTCCCATAATAAATCAGCACTGTCCTCTGAAAGTGTACTAAAGTTTCTCCCTGCAGAGGGCTCAAACTCTTTTTTCTCCCAGGTTTACAACCTGGCTTCTCTCCAATTGCTCCCTTGTCCTCTATACTCCTGCTTCACTATCATGAAAGTGTGATTCATGATTCATGATAAGGCCAACTGATTTACTTACAATGACAGTCATGGTGTCCTTGAGCACTGTCCTGCCAAGAACACTGGTATAAATGGCCACTGGAATATACTTAGTTTTATAATGGTCCAAAACAATAGGTATAGTGTATATATAATGTATAAAACTGTGGTTGGCAGATCTTTACTATATGAGGATGATATTTTGGTGACAACGAGTACAATGATACCCACACTAACACACTATCAGCAAAACAAAATTAACACACTATCATCAGACTAACACACAACACTAAAATAATACAATAAATGTGAATGAACTTCTTCAAAGAAAATCTCTGGTTATGCTGATACTATTTGCTCTATTATTTGCTCTCGACTCCAGCTTGTCACATTTTGAGTTTGTCTTTTGATCTGTTTCTCCATCCTGTTCATGTTTGAGTTTCTTTGTTATTAAGTCTGTTAATTCGTTTAGTTTTCCTCCGTTCGCCACTTGTTTGTATCCATGGTTACTGATTTGATTAGTGTCCTCAGTTCAGGTGTGTCTAGTTAATTAGTCTCATTTAGTCATCTGTTTCTGTCTGTTCCTTGTCTAGTTTTGTTTATGTCAAGTGTGGTATGTTCCTCCTCATTGATTCCCCCGTTTATTGTTTTGATTGTTATACTAAAAGTCTCCTGAATAGATCTCCTTTGTCGTGCATGTAACTACAGCCACCAACCCTGACAGAAAGCTAGACCTAAACAGAAAAAGAATGCCAGCAGTCCAACTCCTATGCTTGGAACAACAAGGCAGAACCCTCGAGGACCACACACAGGATTTTTTTTTTTACAACTGTGGGTCCCTGCCTATCCGTCTCTAATCATTGTGGCCGTGCCAAAGGTTTAGGCCACGGAGGACAATCCTAGATGTTTCCCTGAACTGCTGGCTGCACCCTGGTGGCTTCCTATTCTTCCCAAGCCACCTGTGATCAGCCTCCAGGGCGCATACCCTTGGGGTTTGGTTTGGTCCACTCCACGCCCTCGCCCTCGCCCTCCCTCCTCTGTTGGACTGTCCTTATACGGTGCGAGGATGCGCCTTTCCAGAAGGGGGCATATTGTTACGTTTTGAGTTTGTCATTTGATGTGTTCCTCCGTCCTGTTTCTGTTTGAGTTTCTTTCCCTGCATTCCATTCGGAAGGGCTCATCCCTATGCCCTAATCCCTTCAAATGGTTTACCTTTGTGCAAGCTGCGACCTTTGTTTAACGTTAGTTTATATATTTATTATTGGTTTATCACACCATATTGTGTCTATGTATTTGAAACCTTTGAATGGACTGATAATGGGAGCTATAAAGTATTTTTGTTGAAGTACAATGCAGTTTTGACCATAATAATGTGCCAAATCTAACTTGTATAAATATTACAGAAGTATAGAAAAATACTATACATTTATAGGTAAAATTGAACTCCTAACCTCCTGTACCTATTCTGTGATCAAAGAACTTTCCTGTGCAAACGATCATGGTGGCCCGAAGTGTTCATCAGTTGTACCTTTTGAAATCCTTCATTCCGAAGGGCCCTTTGAAGTAGCCAGTTTTGAGCACTTCGGTTTGGAACGACCCTTCAATATGGCAGCCATGATTATTTTCACTCCGAAGTGCCCTTCGGAGGGCGACATATCCCATTTGGAATGCACTGCCTGTTATTCTTTGAGTCTGTTAATTAGTTCAGTTCTTCTCCATTCTCTACTTGTTTGTATCCATGGTTACTGATTTGATTGGTGTCCTCAGTTCAGGTGTGTCTAGTTAATTAGTCTCGTTTAGTCCTCTTTTCACTATGTATATACAAAGAATATACACTAACAAGAAGCGAAACTCAGTAGAACGTTCCATTGCAACACCGGCACCCAGCAGCAACCCTGCGTTTCCGCCATTTTGGGGTGAAAGCAACTAGTTTCCACTAGTTTCTATGGCAACATCAGCTGCTTTGTTTAAAAAAAAAAAAAAAAAAAAAGTATATTAAAGGTTCTCTAAGCGATCCTGGGAGGAGTAACTTCCTGTTGACGTTCGAAGTGTTAGCTAGACCCTCCCCTCCGTGCTTCCTGAAACAGTCATGAACGCGCATTTAAAATCATTCTTGTCGGTTATTGGCTGGAGCATGTTTATTATGATTCGTGGTCCAGGCTGCACCAGTTTGTTTTTATTGCCGTTTTCGGAGCTTGTGGCGACTACAGACTGCGTTTTTTTTACAGTGTGTTCAGGGGACAGGCAGCTAGCGGATAGTGAGGAGATGTTTGCTGTATGTGACAAAAAATGTTTTGGCCTAAAAATGCGTGACATCACTTAGAGCACCTTTAAAGCTAAAATCCAACCCGAATGATGACAACATAGAATCAAATACTATTGCTAGTGATCATCAAATCTTTTTAACAGTTTATTTTACAGACTTTGTGTTTAAGTCTTCCACTTTTTTTCACAAAACCTTTGCTCTCTTAGAAACCCAGTCAGTTTGGGTTAAAATTCTTTGAAGTTCAAGTATTAGCATTATAAACACTGAATTAATACCAACATATGAAATTAAATTAAGGACATGCATCAGAAAAATTGGGAATGTTGGACAATAAATATATAACCGAATATAACAACTTGACAGTAAACTGTTTTTGCAGTGTTGTCTTATATTAATGTCCGTTAAAGCAAGACTATGTAAACAAAAAAACACAACCACTGTGTCCAAAAAGTGGCAATTAGGGGATAACAGACACAGCGATGCATCATGTTTTATAAGATCATCATGATTGTAGCATGATCCAGGGGATTAAAACATATTTCAGACCTAGTGGAGTAATTTACTATCACTACCACTAGGTCTGCGTATATACGTTTTAATCCCCTGGATCACGCTAAAAACATGACGATCTTAACTTTATTATTTTACAGTAAATATGTAAAGTTGCATAAAATGGAAATACTCAAAGTAGGCTAACTACGTTACCTCAGATGTGTAAAGGTTGGATTCTACAACTGAGCACATAAAACATAGGTTAAATAATACAATACAATATTTACTGTAGGTGTCATAAAATTTACTGAATTTAAGAAATTTTCTATTGCGTTTCTGATTTGGTTGTGAGATTCGCTGATTTTGGGTGCGTAAGATGTGATGGATTCTATTGTCCACTTGGCATTTTCACCCCAAAATGGCTGCCGCGCTACTGAAGTGCCACCTCGTGGCTGTTACCCAAAAAGTATCAGAGATTCACCTCTTGGTTCTATAGTCTTTGGTATATATAAGCCCTCTGTTTCTGTCTGTTCCTTGTCTAGCTTTGTCAAGTGTGGTATGCTTCTCCTCATTGATTCCAGTTTAGTTTTGATTGTTATAATAAAAGTCTCCTGAATAGATCTCCTTTGTCGTGCACTTAACTACAGCCACCAACCCTGACACAGCTATAATTATCAATTTTATCCTCCATTTGATCAAAGAAATCAATAAAAGAAAATCAATTTAACTAAGATATTGTAATTGACTACATAGCCAGGGGTGCACATAACTTTCTTTGGTCTGGTTCTCAAAGGAACACCAGTGTCCTGTTGCATGAAGCTAGTTGAACAAACTCTGAGTTTCAGAGGTGGTTTGGAGTTGACAAATCCAGATAAATCCAACCTGGTTTAGATCAGGATCAACTGTTGCACAGCGCTCGGTATAAACTTTCTCTGTCAACTCAGGTTTAATCCAGAGTTTGTGAAGCGTCTCTTCCGAAGATTAAGAGATCGTTGTGAAAAATATGAAATTAAACGCATTTACAAAGCAGGAATAAACACTGCTGCAGTGAAAGTTTAAGAAGGCAACTGAAAGAAAATATCTGACTATATCAATGCATGTGAATCAAACAAATTGACCAAATAATTAATATAGTTTCACAAAGAGCTCAAAAGAATACATGTAAGCCTAATCTGTTTAAAAGCTTTATATATTATGCATGTATTATATTTATTTTAATTTAAAAGCAAAGTTTAATATTGTCAATTAATATAATAGGCCTAATTATATGAATTTGTCATATAAATTATTCATAGTTTTAATTTATTTAATATAAATATAATGAATAATTAACAGCAAACGTTGAGCAATTTTGTCTCTAAAATGTTTTCACTATAAACTGCTTTAATTTGGAGCGAGAGATACGGGGGAGTGGCTTTATTGCATCAGATACATGTCACTTTACTCACAGCTGATTGGTCCAGTTTTGGTTTGTGATCTCTAACCCAGAATAGTGTATCCGTCTAGCATAAGTTACCATAGCAATGAAACCCTCTAAAAAAGACACAGACAACAGTAAGAATATTAGGCTGCTGTCACTTTAAGAAGCAAAGTACACACATCCAGTTTCTTTCTCAACTGTTCACTTATGACATAACCGAGAGAATACTTGCCGAGACAGGTATTTCAACAATTTTGTGTGTATGTGTCCGTTCAATCTTAAGTAAACACGAAAGAAGAATTAATTCGGTGTTCGAGCGCTGATTGGCGAGACAAAACACGTCCAAATGATAAATTTTCACTCTATGATGGTTAAATTTAGCAGTTAATCCGCGAACCACATGCGTGCCGAACTATTGGACCTTATCCGTACGGATCACGGATTAACTGCGATCCGGTGCACACCTAATAATTAAAGAACACATTAATCATCATTATTGCTATCTTAGAAATGGAGAAAAATCCTGCTCCAGTAAGTAAATGTGTCCCTGTGAACCGGACCTCAAAAATGTTGGTACTCAAAAGCGATTCCCTCCATGTTTTCTGGTGCACATCGTTTATGTGCATCCCTGTATATAGCCTTTATAGTAGCTATTTACTAAAAAACAAACAACCTTTATGTTGATTCTACATTAATTTGGGATTCAGTATGTAAATTTATGAATTTTACTGTTAAGTGTAATTTAATTAATCACAGAAACACAATTCATTATACAATATTAATAAAAACAAAACTATTATTAAAAAGGTTCCAATGCCATTAAGGTTCTATATAGCAATTTTTAGAGAATGGTTCTTTATGGAACCTTATAAAAATTCTTCGATTTATCATCAAAAAGCTTTTGCGAAAAAAGCTTTTGCAAAAAGCTGCAATTGTTACAAGTACAGGGACTGTTTAGAGCCATTTGTCTTAAGAGTGTACTTTACAGTAAAATTACTTGTATTGCTTTTTAAAATAAACATTTTCACTACATGTAAAACAACTTACAGTACAGTTAACCAATTTACATGTTTTGTTTTTTCCTGACGTTTCTTTAAGTTCCTGGCATTTTGTGATAGTAAGCCCTATGTTAGTATGAGTAAGAAATAAAGTGTAGAATAAGATCTACATGACTAAATTGATTCTCATTTGCTTTACATTGTTTTCAATGTGGTTTATTTGCAATATGTCTGTTATAATTCATTGAGCAAGAACCTCACGTTTGCTTCTTTAGAAAGAAATAATGAGCCATAAAAGTGATCAACTGTGACATTGGCAGATTGTGATGCAAGTTTTAATCTATAGCTTGGCTATTTTAAATATTCATGGGAAATATATTGTTGTGGATTGTTTCATGAAGCTCTCCTACTGTATGTTTTCACCGCCATATGTTTTCTTATAAAAACTGAAAATAGACACAATAGGCAGGTTATTGGGCTATTAACATTCCAGTAATATTCCACAGCTAATATTGTAAATAAATACAACATTTTCTTACCACAAAATGTTAAATGGATAGCTCTGTGGGTTACAGACAAACACAGCTGTTTGTTCCACCCACCTTAGAGGTTCTGTGACACTTTAGAGACAAACTAGTGCATTTGCATGTTGTATATATGAGCAGAGAATTTGTCGCTCATCGTACCCTGCACTAGGAGACAGTCTTTGAGATGCAGAAAGAAGAAAGAAACAGAGATCTGGCAGACGGAGAAATATAATAGATGGATTTGTGAAAAGTCTTGGGAAGGGAGCTCATGATGAGAGTAAGAAAGTACAATGCCTGGCTGTCAGACATATAGACACTGAGGAGAGGATTTAATGAGGATGTGCATGTAGGGGGAGGGATGAGAGAAAGATGGAGATTTGATGAGCAGTAGCGGTCCCGTTGCCACATCTTCGCAAGCTCCCTCACGCCCAAACCTCTCTTTTTCTCTCACAACCCTTCTGTGTGTCACCCAGGAGAGGAGGCACATCTTCTTAACATGCAGCAGATATAAACAGCCACATACAGAGTGACTCTAAGAAAGAGGGTGAGGATGCATTTTGCACCAGTGTGGCATATTGCAGACAGCCTTGGATACATTTCTGTTTTATAGAAGGGGTTTGAATTGATAAAATGTTTATATTCACTGTTAAAATTATCCTGTTGTAAGCTACAGTATAGGCAAAAATCTGAATTCACCATATAAGCGACAATGCTTCAGGCATGGCCGGTGCTACCCAGACTGTCCTACCCCCTCAGTCAAGACGAATGTGAAATAGAATAGACTATTTAAAAAAAAAAAAATCACAATTGGCATGTGCATATATATTAGCAACATTTTAGTTAAGGACAGTCTGTTTCACAAAGTCACATTTTGATTGGATTGACACACAAACTCCCCATGCCACAAAGAATGCAGCTCTACTGAATAGGCTAAAGGTGTGATGAAATGTTTGGAGGGATAGATAATTGGTGGTAGTTAGTTATTTCACTATAATTGTTTTTGTTTGTCATCGGCTGCAGTTCAGGCAGTTCAGGCTATGGTCTAACTTACCATAAAATTATGCATCTGTTAAGCAGGTCGCAATGAGTGTATGTCAGTGAAGCAGTGAACAGGTGTTTTATATAGTAAAGCAGAGAGTTAATTGCTTTTGGTGCTACTGTATCATGGTAACCTGTTTGTATTCATGGTAAAACCACTAAAATTGTGTATCAAAGAAGTATTTGTATCTGGTGATCTAAAACGTGTTTATTTCATGAATACTGCTGGGTCGAATTTTCGAACCCAGCAGTATCCATGAACCCATTTTCGACGTTAATTTTCCTTTTTTGTTTTATGTTGTTTAAGCATTTGTAAATAAGTTTTTGTTTTTGTTCATGTTTTTGGTATTGGGTAAGCTTGTATGAAAAGAAAATTTAAGAATTTTGGAAACGTGTTAATTGACTGCATATTGTGTAAAAACTACATGAATTGTGTATGGTCACAACAGATGGATGTTGTGCTAATTGTGTTTAGAGTTGTGATTGGACAAAAGGATGTTAGCAATGTTAGCAAAGCTTTACAAATATTCATGTTGGATAGAAAATTAGTGCTAGTGTTTTTCCTGATTCAATTTTGAGTCGGGTTTACTGTGTTTAGTATATGTAGAAAAATGTTTTTAGCATTTTGAAATGTAGAGTTTGTATTTATTTAACAAAATGTGGTTTTGGGCAGAAAATTAACTATTTGGCTAATTGTGTGATGTAGGTGTGTTGCTGTGTTAAAGGGTTAGTTCACCCAAAAATGAAATTTCTGTCATTAATTACCCTCATGTCATTCCACACGCGTAAGACCTTCGTTCATCTTCAGAACACAAATTAAGATATTTTTGATGAAATCTGATGGCTCAGTGAGGCCTCCATTGACAGCAAGATAATTTACATTTTCAATACACCCAGAAAGGTACTAAAGTTCAATTTAAAACAGTTCATGTGACTACAGTGGTTCAACCTTAATGTTATGAAGCGTTATGAATGTTATGAAAAACTAAATAATGACTTTATTCAACAATATCTAGTGATGGGCGATTTCAAAATACTGCTTCATAAAGCTTCGAAGCTTTACGAATGTTTTGTTTCGAATCAGTGGAAATTTCGAAATTTCAATGGTTCACGTGACTTTGGCAGTTTGATATGCGATCTGAACCACTGAATCTAAACAAAAGATTTGTAAAGTTTCAAAGCTTCATGAAGCAGTGTTTTGAAATCGCCCATCACTAGATATTGTTGAATGAAGTCATTATTTTGGTTTTTTGGCACACAAAAAGTATTCTCGTCGCTTCATAACATTAAGGTTGAACCACTGTAGTCACATGAACTGTTTTAAATTTAACTTTAGTACCTTTCTGGGCATTTGAAAGTGTAAATTATCTTGCTGTCAATGTAGGCCTCACTGAGCCATCGGATTTTATCAAAAATCTCTTTATTTGTGTTCCAAAGATGAACGAAGGTCTTACAGGTTTAGAACGATATGAGGGTGAGTATTGATGACAGAATTTTCATTTTTGGGTGAACTAACCCTTTAAGAGTTTAGAAAAAGTACTCTAATTAGCTATTGGTAAACGCTTGTTAGCAATTGAAAAAAAAAACGTAATGGTATGGTCACAAAGGACGGATGTTGTGCTAATTGTGTTTAGAGTTTTGAAAATGTGGCTACAGATTGGACAAAAGGATATTAGCAATTCAAAAAAAACTGTGGTGAGACATACATAAACTGTACTGTGAATTATGCTATAAGTTTGAATATCTGTCAACATCCACTGAATGACATGCTTCAATACCACCAGTAGTGGATTTGATGACAAAAAGAACATTGCCATGAGTGCTTGGTCTGTTGTTGCTGGTGTCATGGCGATGATAGTCTTGTTTAAGCAGATGTGACAGGTTGCCTATAGAGTTCAGCAAGCATGTCTCATGCAGTGACCCACAGCTGTTTTACCTGCTTACTTTCCTTTAGGAGTTTTGTAAACGGGGTGTGTGTTTGTGTATGTGTGTGTGTGTGTGTGTGTGTGTGTGTGTGTGTGTGTGTGTGTGTATTTATTTCTCATTGACAAATAAGCATGCTGGGTGTAATTAAGTGTGTATTTGCAACTGATCAAACGTCTAACCTATGTATTATGAGAAATATCCAACAATAAAATAAGCTGACATTCTTTCCGTTCTGTCATTATTACATCCTTTCAGATTGCCATGTTGTCAGCCTGTGTCACTTTGGCCTTTTCACTACAGCGAGATCTCAGAAAGAGTGTGACAGCAATAAGCAAAGAAATACAGAGAAGAGGAAAGCAGAAGGAAGAAGAGGCCAGGCGTAGTAAATATTTATGAAGGGGCTGCTGATGCTCTCTGGCTTGGTGATGCGGCGCGTTGAAGTACATTAACAAACACAGTAAGCAGTCTGCATGAATCTTTTATATGCTTGGAGGTCAACGACAATAAAAGACAACAAAGGATTGCAGCAAGCACACACAGCAACTGAACCCTGAAATCAATCAGCTGTCAGCCTCCCTCACACTCTGCAGACCAACAGGATGTTTCAAACTCTGAAACTGAGCTCTGTAACATCTGAAAGGATCTTATGTGCAGAGTTACAAATGCATTCAGAAAGAAAACAAAATAATGCGTGAGAGCTGGATTTGGCTAATTGTGTTGCTAGGAGACAACTTTTCTGCTTTGTTTGGAACTATTTTCTTTGGCAAAAACAGTGAAAATTGACAATGTTGTGTCTACAAATTGTCAGTTCACATAATCAACTTGTGGTTTTTTAATCTGATGTAAAATGAATATCAAATTTATAGTCTTGCTGATATTTGAAAAAAATATTACTTTTGCTTGTGTGATATTGCTTAAATATATTACGTTATAAACACAATACAAGAACCCATACAAGGGAAATTTATATCTTGAATTTTGGTAGCATTTTCACTATGCTATTTTACATAAACTCCAGACTAGCTTGCTTGATGTTACAGTATTGGTTCACCCAAAAATGTGCATTTCTGTCATTTATTACTTACCCTCATATCGTTCCACACCCGTAAGACCTTCTTTCTTCTTCAGACAGCAGTTTAATTACTACTGTCAAGGCCCAGAAAGGTATTAAAGACATTGTTAAAATAGTCCATGTGACAGCAGTGGTTCAACCTTGATTTTATGACGCAATGAGAATACTTGTGTGCAAAAACAAAACAAAAAATATAGCTGCAAGCAGCAATTACGGGGCCAAGCAAAAAGCGGCACAACAAGCCAGCCAACATGGCTCGGAACATTGGACCAACTGCAACAGTGTGCAATTAAAGACCTATTAAGATCATTTTAGGCAAAAGAGCTGAAAAATGATATATACAGTCAATTATAAAGATTTACTGGTTTATCACTTTTGACCAATAGGTGGTGCTGTGACCAAATTAATGTGGTATGGTCAGAGTGAGGTAACAATGACACTCGCTAAGGATATGACTCCCGTGAAAATAAGTCAACTAGATCAAAAGTTATAAGCATATGAAAAAAAAAAAAACACTAGGTGGCGCTGGTTTGAAACTTCTCAGGCTCCTTCAGGGGCTTGTGCTGATGACCCATACCGAGTTTGGTAATGAAACGCTAATGCGTTCATAAAATACAGCATTTTTGCACAAAATTCAAAATGGCCGACAGCCAAAATGGCTGATATGGGAAAATTGGATATCATTCGACTTGGCATGATGCCCCGAATCTAACAAGACCAAAGTTATGATTTTAGGACAAACCTATTTGAAGCTACAAGCAAAAATAGCCATTTTTTGTATAATCAAACCAGTAGGTGGCGTTGCTCTGAAACTCAGCATATAGGCTCTGGTCTTGGTTGGGATGATATGTATGAAGTTTAGTCTGAATATAATAAAGCATTGCAGAGATACAGCCATGAGTCCAAAGTGGGTGCTCTACGTTAAATTGATTTGCGTGTTATTTGAGAATGGTTGAGTTTATCAGAAAGCTTTGGATAACATTTTGCCAGAATGGACTGAAGATGATCTGATTTGATTTTCATGACAATCAAACAAAGCGTCTAGGACTAGTTCGAAAAAGTATGTTTTTCGCAAAATTCAACATGGCGGACAAACCATAAGTCGAAACCTAGCATGTTTGGTATCTTTGGACTCAGCAGGGATTCAGGAGTCTAAGGACATGACTCTTTTGAAAATAAGTCGACCACACTCAAAATGATAAGCATTTGAATATTTGATTTTACCACTAGGTGGCGCTGGTTCTCAGGCACCTTCAGGGCATTGTGCTGATGACCCATACCAAGTTTTGTGGCGATACGCTAATGCGTTCATAAAATACAGCATTTTAGCACAAAATTCAAAATGGCCGACGGCCAAAATGACTGATATGGTAATAATGGTTATCATTCGACTCGGCATGATGCCCCGAATCTGACGTGACCACATTTATGATTTTTGGACAAACCATTTAGAAGTTATTAGCCAAAATAGCCATTTTTCGTATCTCCAGACCAGTAGGAGGCACTGTGCCGAAACACTGCATGTTGCCTCAAGTCATGCTTGTGATGACATGTACGAAGTTTGGTCAGAATACAATAAATCGTTTTGGAGATAGAGCCTCAAGTCTGATTTTGCGACCTTTTGGTCGACTTTATTTGTGCCCTATTCGAGAACGGATTGATCTATCTAAAAGCTTTTGAGAACATTTTGCAGTCATGGTCTGAAGATGATCTGGTTCAATTTTCATGATAATTAGAGCAACAGCCTAGGAGGAGTTTGAAAAAGTAGGTTTTTCGGAAAAATCAATGACGGAAAATGACGTCATAGGGTGCATTCAAATCGTCATGAGCCAAGGAATCAGGACAAAAGAATTTTGTTTCTAGCCCTTACGGTTCAAAAGTTATTAGCATAAACAGAAGTGCAAATTTGGACAGCTGGTGGCGCTAGAGGGATTAAGTTAAATTGATTTGCGTGTTATTTGAGAATGGTTTGATTTACTGAAAAGCTTTTGATAACATTTTGCCAGAATGGACTGAAGATGATCTGATTCGATTTTCATGACAATCAAATGAAGTGTCTAGGACGAGTTCGAAAAAGCAGGTTTTTCTCAAAATTCAACATGACGGACAAACCATAAGTCAAAACCTAGGATGTTTGGTATTGTTGGATTCAGCAGGGATTCAGGAGTTTAAGGACATGACTAAGCATTTGAATATTTGGTTTTACCACTAGGTGGCGCTGGTGCGAAACTTTTCAGGCACCTTCAGGGCATTGTGCTGATGACCCATACCGAGTTTTGTGACGATACGCTAATGCGTTCATATAATACAGCATTTTTGCACAAAATTCAAAATGGCTGACAGCCAAAATGGCTATGGTAATAATGGTTATCATTCGACTCGGCATGATACCCAGAATCTGACGTGACCACATTTATGATTTTTGGACAAAACATTTAGAAGTTATTAGCCAAAATAACCATTTTTCGTATCTTCGGACCAGTTGGTGGCACTGTGCCGAAACACAGCATTTTGCCTCAAGTCATGCTTGTCATGACATGTACAAAGTTTGGCCAGAATACGATAAAGCGTTGTGGAGATAGAGCCTCAAGTCCGATTTGGAGAGCATTTCGTCAAATTCATTTGTGCCGTTTTTGAGAACAGATGGATCTATTGAAAAGCTTTTGATAACTTTTTGCAAGCATGGTCTGAAGATGATCTGGTTCAATTTTCATGATAATCGGAGTAACGGCCTAGGAGGAGTTCGAAAAAGTAGGTTTTTCGGAAAATTCAAAATGGCGGGAAAATTCGAGACTGACATGGAAGAGAAGAAATTGTTGAATAAAGTCATTATTTTCATTTTGTTTTTGTGTAAAACAAAAATAAAGAAAAACTATTTACAATAATAAAAAAGTTGTTTTTATAATATTTGAATCAATGGTGAACATGTCAATTTTCCTAGACAGAATTTCATTTTGGGTGGACTATCCCATTGAGAGAATTGCAGTTTTAAAATATACAATATTCTAGAAATGTCTCATATTCTCTTCTAGATATGTTTGAATGGTATTGGATTTATTGCCAATAACTATCAATCATTTCTATCCACAACCATCTCTTTTTCTAAGTTGAATGCCCCCCCCCCCCCCCCCCCCCATTAAGGAGATAATCACACAAGGACATCGGAGCATCGAAAGGGGCCTCATCATTCTCTGAGAGAAGCTGAAGTGGACTATAAATATATAGGGTCTATCTTATCTCTGTCATTCAGTCTTCTTTGTTGAATTACTGAAACTACAAATACCTCAAGAACAAAACTCGGCACACACACACACACACACAAGAGAGAGACAGAGAGAGAGATAACATCAGCCATCTTTGTGTTGAGCATTTCCAAACTGCTTTTTCCTTCTCGCTTGTAATTCTTTTGCAGCTGTGGAGGAGCAAAGAAACTGCAGTCCCTGAGGACTGCACTGACTGTGGTGACTCAAGAACTGAATGGACCAATTTCCCGACCCAAGACTGCCCTTTCTTCAGGACCGTTTTTGACATTCAGATTTCATAGAATTTCTATCAAATTTCAGAATACACATTCCAGTTTGCAGCTGCATGACTGACAGGTAGAAGCCATGGACTAGAAAACAATCTTTGCTATAGCTCATAAAAGTAAAAACAAATTTCAAAAAATTATAAATATATTTTTTATTATTATAAAAGTTAATATTTTATTTTATAATAATAAAATGTAAAAAAAAAAAATAGTACAATAGCTCAGCACATTTATTTGTAGTAGCTAAGATGATATCATGTTTAACAAATACAGTTGAACAAACAAAAACATAAAAAAACAAAAAAGACGCCCACACTTCCCAGAGAGAGCTGTCAAGACAGAAGATTAGGCTTTTAAAGTTGTTCTAATGCCTTTTGTTTCTCAAGTTTAGCATTTTATATTTTAAAGGAGGTAGTTAATTCAACATTACTGCAATCTGTGCCGGAACAGTGTGTGGGTGCATAATCACAACCATTTTGTGATTTCTGCTGCAGCTTGACATGCTTTTGCTGGGGAACTCATGAGGGTCATGGGGCTGGTCATTAGGTTTGCTTCCAGAAGGATCGTGGGTAGTGGTGCAGTACAGTGACAGTGTACATGATCATTGTCATGCTCCTTCACTCTGCAAACTGACTCACTGTGGTAATCTGCACCACACGCACATGTTCTTAGAGAGACGTCAGTGTTTCTCATAATGGGTCTCTTGGGTCAAACTATCCACAGAGGCAGCAGTTTCAAAAAAATAAATACTGATTTGAAGCATAGAAATTATAAAGTTGATTTATTTTCTGGGTTAACCAACTTGCCACAAATGTTGCTTATTTGTTGAACATTGTCTTGAACTTGAAATGTTCCTAAAAAGTAATAAATATTGTCATAGTATGGGATATTCACAATATCTTCACCTTAATTTTAGTTTGGCACTTTGAAACACATCAAGGCCTAGATTATTCTCTCAAAGTGGGGTGAAAGGTTATTTATTTAGCATCTTTTAAAAGGTACTAAAGTAAAATTTAAAACAGTTCATGTGACTACAGTAGTTCAACCTTAATGTTATGAAGCGATGAGAATACTTTTTGTGTGCCAACTAAATAAAGACTTTATTCAACAATATCTAGTGATGGGCGATTTCAAAATATTGCTTCATAAAGCTTCGAAGCTTTACGAACAGGGCTTGACATTAACACCCGCCAGCCCGCCAAACAGGGACGTGCACAGGGGGGTTGCTCAGGTTGCCTGGGCAACTGCCCATATGCCCTTCTCGACTCACGTTGCCCTTCCGAGGTGGAAAAAAATAAATAAAAAAAATCGTACAATGGATGCAGAATTTCACGCAGGCCTAGATTAAAAAAAAAAAAAAAAAAAAAAAAAAAAAAAAATCGCAAAGCCTCATTCACTTCCATATTCGAGCACCCGTCCGAAAGTGAAAGTCAGTAGGGGAAGGGCAAACTCTGCTTTATGTGGCTGCAGCGTTGCACACGACCGGCACCTGAGCTGAGCCTGCATGAGCGGCACTAGAAGGAGATTGTCGCGGTTGTCGGGTGAGACGACTTAACGTTGTCGGAAAGGTGAGTAGGCCTACGGTTATAATCGTTAACGAAAACGAACGAAAAAACGAAAACTAGGTGGGAAAAAACATCGTTGTTAACTGAAATAAAAATAAAAAGGAGGCATTACAAAAAAACGATAACTAACCAAACCTGTAATGTGTGTTTGGCAAAACTAACTAAAATAAAATAAAATTATAGATTAAATGTCCTTAGTTTTCGTCTTTGTCAATGTCTTTCATAGAGCAAACGTTCACTCTTTAATTTCCCTGCGTCTCTCACTCACGCGTCTCTCTCACATACTCGCGCGCGCACAGCCCCTCCTCTCCGTGCACACCGCGCCTCCATGGGAACGAGTGTTGGAAGCAAGTTCGCGAAAGGTTGGTATCTCGTGAAAACCTTTACTCAATCACACATTAAAAAGTGGTATAAAAATATTTTATTTTTTATTTTATTCTGAATATAATTTTGTCAGTGTGTTAATGTCGACCCGAGAAGCAAATAGACGCAAGTTTGAGGTAAAACGCACTTGGGTTGTCGATGTCAAAACACTATTTAAGCTGTGATTCAAGTAAGGAATAATTGACGACGGGCCGTTGAATTATTAGAAAAATAATGCACACCTGAGGTGGTGATTCGGTCACGACCTGAAGCGGCCTTTTTTTTTAGGTCAGAGCAACTGCCCCTCAAAATTCCTGTGCAGTCCCTGCCGCCAAATGCGGGTAGATTTCCGCTGTGGCGGGTAAGACAGCCACTCCCACTAGCCACTTTGGCGGATTGAATATAATTTCAGCCTACAGCCAAATGAAAGGTAGCCAAGCTCGTCGTATCACAAAATTACAATTCAGTCACAGTTCTTTATCGATTAACTTGCGGTTAATGAAGGCGGGATAGGCGGAATCGCGCTGAATGACACAACAGAAGCGCTCGCGCGCGCGATCAATTCTGCTTGCGCCTGAATACACGCACACACAGATGTCAAAATGCATCGTGTGAAGTAGCCTATCTCGCGTGAATACAGTCGGCTATGGCTTAAGTGGACGTAAACAGGTGGGTAAAAAGGCTTCGAAATTTATGTGGTTCACATGACTTTGGCAGTTTGATATGCGCTCCGAACCACTGATTCGAAACAAAAGATTCGTAAAGTTTCAAAGCTTCATGAAGCAGTGTTTTGAAATAGCCCATCACTAGATATTGTTGAATAAAGTCATTATTTTGTTTGTTTTTTGGCACACTAAAAGTATTCTCATCGCTTCATAACATTAAGGTCTTCACCTTAATTTAGTTTGGCACTTTGAAACACATCAAGGCCTAGATTATGCTCTCAAAGTGGGGCGAAAGGTTATTTAGGCTATTTAGCATCCGAGAAAGGTTAAAGACATGTACACAGACATTCACATGCATACAAAAAAAGAAAATAAAAGGAAAGAAAATGAGCAGAAAAACAAATAATAATACAATAAAATCTTGTAAGGGGAAAACTGAGAGAAAACATTACATTGATCAATGCATTAAAACAAATAAGCAACCGATTTAGCAAACTAAGTAGCGACATCCAGTATATAAAGCGGTGTGTATTTGTGTGTGTTTTGCTTGATTAAACTTTTCAGCAGTATATTCAGCAGATAGCACTCTAGACATTTGACACCTTAAATCTCCTCATGGATTTGGAGTTATGTTTAAGAGCCACAAGCTATTTAAGAGATTCCATAATTTAACCCAATAAAGCATAATGTGTCATATTTAATACATTCTAGCCTTTTAATTATCAACATGATCAAAACCTGTTGCACACAATATGCCTTCTGTCCTCTGATTTAAAGTTCATACTTTTTTAGTAAGTAAAAGACCTTTTAATTCTAAAAATATCCACCTTCAGATTGTGGTAACTGATTTTATAAAGTAAACATAATACCTTTATATTGTTATTAAATTTCAAGATGAATACTTACTGGACTGAAGAAACTTTATGTGATTATCCAGTAATGTTTTATAAAATTCATATTAATACAACATGCTTTTGAGGATTTTTTATTTGTACATCTTTGATCATTACTGTATTGCATTGCAATAGCTATATGTTTTGCCCTCACAATTAAAATTACAGAGCTCTGCTAAGACATTATTGGAAGATATAGTGATAAATTATATTTATATGCATTGTGGGACTGCTATAGTCATGTTAGAAAAAAATCTCATTGAATTACAACCAAAATATCAGAATTTACATTTACGTTTAGCCATATAAATAAAAACAACAGAACCAAATTTAATGGAGATGATTTTTTTACTCCTTAAGTGTAAGCTCCATATTCTCACAATATCATACTAAATGAGCCATAAAAGCCTTATATGATACGATATAATACAACACATATGCAAACTCTGCAAAAAAAGACCCCCCTGTGGTGAAAACCAAGTTTTAATGTTGTTTATATGTCGATCTGGTGTTTTTAATATGTTTTGGTTAATTCAGGTGAATTATGTAAATTATGATGTTATGATGAACTATATGCCTTTCTCCACTGACGTTCTAAGTTGTTCAAAGCATTTCTAAGCATTTCAGAAGGCAGCTGTCTGACTCTGAGATGGTGAACGGGAAAATTATTTGTGTAACATTAGCAACATATTATTAGTTGTTTGATAATGTAGTCAAGCAAATGGCTAATAGCCTAATTTCAATTACTGTTTGACGTTGTAGAGAGTGATACATAAATTGTCATATATTGTCTAAAGGTTCTATAAACTGTTCCTTAAAAATCCAGATTTTTCTGACAATTACACAACAATGCACTCTGGCCTGGCACACATGGGGTGAATTCAGATCGACTGTGACATTATCTCCAATTCATCTCAAAGGCAAAAAGTGTCCCAATCACCCTGGTTGTAAAGTCCGCACATTTGCTCATATTTGCTTTACGGTATTCCTGTATTTGGTTTGGCAAAACTCTTTGACATCTCACACACTCCAGTTCCCTCAGAGTCTCTGTAAACAAATAGGAAGATTGAGCTCTATAAAACACTCTGGGGGTCGAAGATGTCAGTCATATTAAACTGACCAATAATGTCGAAGATGTCTTGCCCTCCGCTTCCTTATTGGACGACATTTCTTGAGTGTGATTGGTCAGTCCAGCGCCGTCCGTAGTGTTGTGATATCGCGATATTTCGGGCATATGTTCTCTCGCTGCAGCGCTGTAGCGGGCTGAGTGTGGGTGCCTGACTGCCAGTGGAGCCACCGTCTCTCTCTCAAGCGAACTGCAACCTGAGATATTGAGAGTGTTTACATTGCCTTTTAACTTTTGAATGGCCAGAGGAACAGTGTGCTTGACTGTTTCTAAGGTGAGTGAACGCTGCTTCTCTGCTTCTTGGTGAATAGGAGTGTTTTTGCTCATTTAGATGCAGTGCTAACATGTCGACAGTGCAGTGCCTTTCAGTTGAGCACCAGGACTGCTAGCAGCTAGTCTCAGTCATTGTAGTTCGTTCAACTCTTAATTGCTGAAAATCAATGAACGATCAACTCTGGTTCCCATAGCAACATCACTGTATTCGTACCTTTTGAAGGCTTGTCCTTGCGGCTGTCGGGGAATATGAAGAACTTCCTGTACCCTTGCTAATCAGTGCTAGTGTGGAATAAACAAAGTTAAAGCTCACATTTGTGGGATGACAGCTCCGTAACATTGACAGAACAACCGAAATGAGGTAGCTCATTCTGTCTCTACACGGTCTGTCAGTGTTTGTCTTTCGTGGACTTGGCGTGTGCTCTACTATCAGTGATCGGACAGCAGGGCTCTCAGTCGCTACTAATGAATCTTTGCAGGATTGCCTCGTTTTGGCATGTATGATTTTGTCTACAAGGTAGTGTAGATACATACATACATCTGCTTTTCACCGAGATGACAGCAGTTATTTGTGCTTATATCAGCCGAAGTGGTCCTTGACAGTGCGGAGATAACATGTTAAATGTGCACATACCTGAAAATGAAATAATTATTATTATTATTAGATTACTATTGTGTTCTAAATGTGTACACGGTAATGCTTTTATAAATAAAATAAAAAAAGTTTAGACAAGAAATAAATTAAATTCACGTGTACATGAAGACTCTAAACCTAAAGTCTAGTCTTTTACAAAAAACTTTTGTTCTACATGTCATCATGCATTCGTCATGAGGAGATATCACATGGCCAGCTGCATTACACAGTCGACCGAGAGACTCAGTAACAGTAAGACAATAACAACATAATAATAGCAGCAACAGTAATAAAATGTCTACTTTATTTATTACATGGCTCTGTCGAATACTTGGTTCTGATTGGTCAGTTATTTTCCATTATTCGCTGTATATATTACTATAGTATTATTACTATTTTAAGCTAGTTTTTATTTTTATATTTTTAATTTAAATATTAGTATTTTTATGATGTCATCATTTCTATCAGTTATAGAAATATTTCTATTTAATTTTAAAGATAAAACTGAAATAAAAATAAATATTGAAGTATTTTAACTTGCACTTATTTATTTCAGTTAGTTTCCAAGGCAACATTTCTAATTTTCTTTCATTTTTTTCATATATATTAGTATTACTATTACACTCACTTTTTAAAAATGTAACAGTATACTTTGTTATATTATTCTGGCATTAAATTTAAAAATATAGAAAAAATAAAGAAATAAAAAAACAGTCAAGACTGCTGCAGTGAGGTTTGTAAAACAGCTGCTGAAGGAATGACTGTAAATTCTCCATCTTCCTCTCTTCTCACGGGCATATCAGTCTCTCTCTATATTATTTCCTTTTTTGGAAAGCTGAAGAAATGCAATTGCAAACTTTTTTTCTTTTGCTGTTGGATCAATTTGAAATCTATAGAAGTTTAGCCTGCTATAGTTCTATACTTCAATGTTTCATCCTAAAAATGTGAAAATTGTCCATAAAGTGCAAAATCATTCAGGTGAAAAGAGTCAGATATTGTTGTGAAGGATTTTTATATCAAGAATGTTATGAACAGTTTTTTTTGTGTATTGTTTCAGATTGCCACTAAAAAAGCAGCTAGCACCCAATTTTGAGTATGCATGCTGGGCTAATACACTATCATTTGTGCATGCCAGACACCTGGACCAGTAGCAAATTGGCTGCGGCATGGGCTTTACATTAGCTAAGTGCTATCTGAAATGGCTACATGAGTCGGTTATAGTTTCAGGGATCAGGTGTTCAAACTGGACAGAGCGTAGTCATCATATTTGAGCTGTGTGGAATTGGCAAACTGTCCATCTGATAGCCTCACTTGCAGAAAAGGGTCTACTGAGGTAAGGTTTGTGGAACTTTTTTTTTAGTTCTAGGTTGTGCCAGCTCTGCTGTCTCCAGAAAGAAAGAAATAGCTATTCTGTGCTGTTCTTCTTCAAGTAGAGAGTCTTGAGTCACCAATCAGGTGTGAATGGGGCAGTAAAAAGCAGGTGAAGTCTTCATTTCACAAGTATATAATGTAAATGTTGGGGTGGTTAATTGGTGATTTTTGAGTTTTTCAAATAACGTGAAAATGTTTGCATTTGTGCATTAGTGAGTTAATAACAAAATAAATGATTTACTGAAAAATAGTGATAGGGATAAAAGCTCCAATTTTGCTGTGCTCGTTTGTAGGGCTGCACAATTTGGCCACAAATGTGATTAAATATCAAAATGAAAAATGAATTATTATTTTTTTATTATTATTACTACTACTACTACATTAAAAGTTTAAACAAAATAAGACATTACAATTGTAGAATTTCATTGTATAATAAAAAATTAGTATTTAAGAAAAATATAATCATAACAAATCATATAATCATTTTATTTTGGCAGAAAAAACGGAGAGTTCTTTATAGCTTCGCTTTTGTTGACAACAGACGGTTTATAAGCGCTTCCTGTTACAAGTTTGGAAAGATGGTTGGCACAAGTTGCGTTCCCGACGCAAAGATGGGTGGAGTCGCTCTGAGATGTTAAAAACACAGCACGTATATATATTTATTTAATTAATTCACAGCATTTGTTATTTAAGCCATTTCGATGGTTTTTATTTTGATTAATTGTGCAGCTCTAATAGGAAGGGAGAGTTTCTCTGACTTTGCTAATGTGTCTTTTATACCCATTAACTATCTGCCTAGACATATAACTGAGGTGAACAATTCTCAATGGCTCTATCACGTTCCACTGTCTCTAATCAGCTTTATCACATGCAGCACATTTGCACCTTTAAAGAAATGAATTAAAACTATCTAAATCCAGTTTCGCACAAAAGCATAACAAGTCGGTCTCCTCTGAGAACAAAACATCACCTTTAATTTTCGTGATCTCTTGCCTTACTTATCTTTTTTATCAACCTTTTGTCACAACTTAACGGGATTACTTCAAACACCATAGTTCAGTTTGATTAAGAGGCATATGATATTTTGTCACACTAATTATAGTGGAAGGTGCATGGGGGAATTCTAGTTGATTTTGGCCAAGGGGGAAATTTGGAGCACAAAAGAGTTGTAAGTAAGAAAAGAGGACAAGTAAATTGGCAAGAGCTCAAACTCATTATGAGTCCTAGTTTTCAAAAGACTGCTGAGAGTATGTTGGTGTTCAGCTTCTGTGGCGGCATTGTTTTGTGGGTGGAGGAAGAAGACCTTCATCTGTTCATAACAATAAAGCACTGTTATAGTTATCATGTGGTGAAGTGTATACATGAAGTCACTGTAGAGTATGCTTTCAGGCTACTATTCACTACTGTTATTCAGGCTTCGACATGAAAAGACCCTATTCACCTGTTCTAAAGTAGTAGTATGTTGATTTGGAAGGAATTGTGTGCCATACTTGAGCTGACAGAGTCCGGTTCTCTGTGATACTGTTGTAAGCACATGGCCAGGGCCTCCTGTGGGGACTAATAACAGTCAAATGTGGGAAGTCGGTCCCACTTGGCCCTTAGCTGGACACTTCCTGAGCCCTTGGACACAGGGGCCACTCGTAATTTGGATCACTCAGATGCTCTTGATGACTGGAGAGCTGGCCAAGGAGTAGTGCTGGCGCAGGCATCGCTAATCCACCGCTGTCGCGGGCTCCCCCCTCACAGTAAGGTTTAAAGGACACTCGAGCGAAAGCTTGCTCTGCCGAACTGGGACAGAAAACACTGTGTATGTAAAGGGCGCTAATGGATTTCAGGCATCCGAGATCAATAACACCAGGAGACAGAATAGGTTTATGGCTTTCTTGTAACCAATATGCTAACTGTGTTGCTGGCTTTGAAATCGACATTTTTCTCAATTGAGGAATAGAAGGTTGTACTTCAGCAAAGTGTATGTTCTTCTGTTTGTTTCCTATGAAAGATATCCATTATTTGTCCATATTATCCATTAGTGTATTTTGAAGTATAGGGGACACTCTTTTAAAAAATGTATTCACTTTATAAATAACTTTTTCATGTACAGATTGTGTGTTTTGTGCACATAGTGAGATACTCTACAGTTCTTTTCATTGTTTTGTATCTTTTTGCACCAGTAAGTACACTTTGTTTCCACTTTAAAAGTTAAATTTCTGTCGGACTAAAGTAATTTGTCTTTTTGAGATTCTAATGATGTAAGGCTGGAATTCACTACAAGACTTTTGCCCAGATTTTTTCTCCAGTCTGGACAAGTTGACGCTAGTAGCTGAAAGTCAGAGCCGGTCTGCAGATTTTGGCCAGTCTGAGTTGACAGATTTCACAGAAAAGTACATAGTGTCTGATGGGCACGGACTCTGTTTCCGCCCAGTCGGACAATATCCAACATGCTTAATATTTCAATAAGGTTTTAGAACACATTGTTTTCATTTGCACACATCTCCTAGCCAAGAGGCATACATTTCTGCATCTTGAAAGACTGGTAGTGTGTGATCCTCAGTCGTTTAGAGTATGATGCCCAGTTTTTCTTCGTAACAATTTACAAAGTCTGCAAGTGTATTCGGGGTGGGCGATATGACCAAAATCTTGTATCACGATAAGAGTCATTTTAAATCACGATAACAATATCTATCACAATATAGTTATTTTTGCTTTAAATAAGGTTTATGATATCAGTTTTTCATACCATTGAAATTTCATAATTCTTATCACCTTTTTCAATATAATTTAAAAAAAAAAGAATACTAGCCTAGAAAAACTAGAAAAGAGCAAAGAAAACAAACAACAATAGAACAAAGACACAAATGAAATAGATTACCTGAAAAACTTAAAGCACTAGAAATACTACATAAAATGTATAAAGTAATCAAATGTATAAAAAAAACAATGCATAGTCTCATTGTGTAAATTAAATATACATTTATTCTTATTAAAGGGTTAGTTCACCCAAAAATGAAAATAATGCCATTTATTACTCACACTCATGTCCTTCTACACCCGTAAGACCTTCGGTCAACATGATATTTTTGATGAAATCTGATGGCTCAGTGAGGCCTCTATTGCCAGCAATGTCACTGAACCTCTCAAGATCCAGAAAGGTACTCAAAACATATTTAAAACTTTGAATCTTTTGTTTCGAATCGGTGGTTCGGATCGCATGTCAAACTGCTGAAATCACGTGACTTGGCGTTCCGAACTACTGATTCCACCCACCTGTTTATGTCCACTTGAGACATAACCGACAGTATTTACATGAGATACTCCACACGATGGACATTTTGGCAACTATGTGTGTATTTGACTATTTAGGCACAAGGAGAACTGAGGGAAAGGAAAGAGAGAGAGCACGCACTTCTGGTGTGTATAATTCAGCGCGATTTCGCCTATCCCGCCTTCACTAACGCCAAGTTAATCGATAACGAATTGTGATTAGATCGGATGGTAATTTTGTTTTACGACAAATTTTATTGGGCTGTTCTCGTGCGACAGAACACTGCTATGCCTACTACTATTACTATTACTACTCGTTCTATGATGATGATCACCCAGTCGTAAGAAAAGTTGAGGAAAGATGAAATATGGGACAAAACATGATTTTTTCTTAAGTTGGGACACTAAAAATAGAGCTGAAATATGGGACTCTTCCAAAATTTGGACGTCTGGTCACCCTACCTAAAGTACACTATATTGCCAAAAGTATTGGGACACCCCTCCAAATCATTGAATTCAGGTGTTTCAATCACTTCCATGGCCACAGGTGTATAAAATCAAGCACCTAGGCATGCAGACTGCTTCTACAAACATTCCTGAAAGAATGGGTTGCTCTCAGGAGCTCAGTGAGTTCAAGCGTGGTACTGTGATAGGTTGCCACCTGTGCAATAAGTCCATTCGTGAAATTTCCTCACTACTAAATATTCCACGGTCAACTGTTAGTGGTATCATAACAAAGTGGAAGCAATTGGGAACAACAGCAACTCGGCCACGAAGTTGGCGGTTTGGCGGTTGCCAGGAGAACGGTACTTGCCTGACTGCATTGTGCCAAGTGTAAAGTTTGATGGAGGGGAGATTATGGTGTGGGGTTGTTTTTCAGGGGTTGGGCTTGGCCCCTTATTTCCAGTGAAAGGAACTCTTAATGCTTCAGCATACCAAGACATTTTGGACAATTTCATGCTCCCAACTTTGTGGGAACAGTTTAGGGATGGCACCTTCCTGTTCCAACATGACTGCGCCCCAGTGAACAAAGCAAGGTCCATAAAGACATGGATGAGCGAGTTTGGTGTGGAGGGACTTGACTGGCCTGCACTAGGGCTGGGCGATATATCGTATGCGATTGTCACGTGCATTTCGTCAGTAAAGCCGGTTCCATGATTACCGCGAAATCGCCATCACCTGCTTTCAAATGAAGCGGCATTTAATTGTGCAGTATCGCGTTCATTATCGCAGATGAATCGCCTTCGATATTGCGTAGCTTGTCAGTGAACTACGGCTCTGTCTATTAAATGGCGCTCCATTTGAAAGCAGGTGATGGCGATTTCGCGGTAATCAGGGAACCGGCTTTACTGACGAAATGCGCGTGACAATCGCATGCGATATATCGCCCAGCCCTAGCCTGAACAGAGTCCTGACATCAACCCGATAGAACACCTTTGGGATGAATTAGAGTGGAGACTGCGAGCCAGGCCTTCTCGCCAATATCACTGCCTGACCTCACAAATGCGCTTATAGAAAAATGGTCAAAAATTCCCATAAACACTAAGCCTTCCCAGAAGAGTTGAGGCTGTCATAGCTGCAAAGGGTGGGCCAACTCCATATTAAACCCTAGGGATTAAGAATGGGATGTCATTAAAGTTTATGTGCATGTAAAGGCAGGCGTCCCAAACTTTTGGTAATATAGTGTATATGATGTTTGGTTTTTAAAATCTGTTGACATTTTAAAAGTTGTGTACTGTATTCCAGCATATTTCGAACTGAAATCCTATGTTATTTTTTTTGCAAATTTGGAATATCAGACCTAAATAATTGGACTTTAGTTTGGCTTCATCAGGCATGTAAACTATATTGACCTCACCATTGTGAGTTTTGCTCTGATAGACACAGATTTCTTAAACACAGAACAATGCTGTTGCTCACTCTCACTGGGAGAACTAGGTTTCATTCCTTCTCTTACTCTGGTCAGCAGATAATCTTTGTCTTGACTTGTCCTCAGTTTCATATCCCCTTTTCAAAAATATCCATTGCAAGCCTTGATTTTAGTATTTCTGCTTGTGTTTGGTGCATCTTGGGCTGTCTTCCAGCCATTTTTCTCTGCAGCCAGTGTGCATAGTTGGCTGTCACTACTGGATAGTTTGTCTGTTTGGTAAATGACATTCATCTCATACCATAAGGTCTGCTCTTAAAAGTCTTTTAAGCGCTGTATGTCAGAGGCCTTTAATGAAGCCTTTTTAGTGCAGTGCTGCCTTGTTTTTTTCTTTCTTTCAGATCTGGTTTGCTTCTCTTTGAAATGTTGTCTTCTGTAGACCACAAATTGGTTGTTAGTTTCCTGACTAAATTGCTGTTCAAGTTTTGAGTCCTTTTTTCTTTGTGTTTATTTTAAAATAAACATGTTCTGCAAGTTTTTCTTTTGGTTTTCTGCTTTGTAGCCTAAATAAATAATAACAAAAAGTTTGTGTGATATGAGCTGAATTCACAGAGGGACTGTAGACATCTCATCTGTTGTGCTACAGTACATAAGTGTCATTCATGGTCCATGGGGATCATCTAAGGGGGTTTGTTTATCCTGGCAGTTGAGCCCCTTGCTGTGTCACCCGGGGCGCCTCCAGCCCAGTTTGGTTTACAAACGCACCCATTCATATTTCAGTAATGCTCAACTGTCCTTGCCTCAATAGTCTAAGTCCCACCAGCAAAGAATTTGGGCCCTGTCTACTCGGCATTAAAAAAACAATATTTTAATAACAATACAGCTGATGTTGTTCTTTCTCTTATCTGTTGTTTTAGCTGCTGAACGAACAAAGCAAAAGGAGGGGGTGTTGGGGTTCAGCTAGCAATTATTATTTGGCAAAGCAGCCACAAGCCAGACTTTATAAGTGCGTGCCAGCTTTGTGACGTTGTCAGAGTTATGGAAGTGATCAGACTGCACACACTGGGTTTTGATTGAGGAGTTCTCGTTGGCCTGCTATGTTTCCTGCTGTCCAATAAGCTGTCAAGCTATTGACATGACTGTTGGACATGTCACACCCCACCTGCTCTGCTCCACCACCCAGCTGAGATCAGATGCAAGGGCCTGGACCCTTCCCAAGCTTTTGATTTTTTTCAGTCTCCTTAGTGCTCCATAGGACTGGGCAATATGTAAAATCTTATCGATAATCGCCTTAAAATCTAATAATATCATTTACCCGAGACTTTTTAAACTTGTAATCAATCTATAATGTTTTTTTTTTTTAAATTCATTATGTAGACTTCATTATGTAGACCTAATCAATATTCAGAAACGGGTTCAGTTCCATAGGCTGCTGCCATTTTTTTCTGTTTATCTTTCATTAGACTGCAGATCAAAATAGAAGAATATTTGATATTATTTTTTAAAATGGAAGAAAGCCTATTTCAAATTTATAGCATCCCGTTTCATTTTCTTTGAGTGCAGAACAAAATAAATTGCATAAAAATGGATAGTATCGTTAACTTAGGAATAAAAAACCTGTAATCAAGAAGAAGTATTTGACAAAATTGAACAAATAAGGATAAATGATGTTTAACAGGGAACGCATCTTTAAAAGTCGCATACACAGACACATTGCCATTATGACAGTCAGCGCCGATCAACAAATAAGCAAACAAGATATAGATTTGGCTAATTAAAGACACATAAGTTATTTAGTCATGATGAGTGAATTTTTTTCGATTGTTCTTTGACAGGTGGCAGCTGGTATATTATAAATAATAAACGCTCCTGTCAATGCACGGATCCTATATAGGCTGTTACATGCGCTTTCTTTCTCAACTGTTTACGTTCACCTAAGACAAAACCAACTGTGTTTACAGGGATATTTTGATATAATTTAGTGTGAATTTGTCCATTCAAGCGCAAGAAGTATTCACACGCTTTATAAGAGGCGGCTATCTGTGCAAACTACAGATGTGTGTGCAGCACAGAAAACAGCACGTGAATACAGTGATATGTGCACAGGAATCCATAAGCGGAATCGAAATTTGAATTTTATAACAAGTATTCGATTCTTGACCTTAAGTATGTGGTTCCAGAATTAGAATCGATTTTCAATTCTCAGCTAGGGCTGGGCGATATAGGCAAAAAAAATATTGCAATAAAATTTTTAATTTCAGTTGATATCGACGATTATCATGAAAAATGTCAAATCTTTATTTCTTTTAAGTTTAAAGGCAGATTTTGCTCAAGTTGTAGAAACCAGACCATTAATTGTGTCTTTATTGTCAGAACATGAGCAACACTTCACGTTTTTGAATTCTTTAAGCTTTTCCAGTCATTTTTCCTTAACAAAATAAATATTTTTTTATAGAAAAATTAATGTTTTAGTTTCTTCATGTTCTAACTGGTATTGTTAATATTGTTTCAAATCATGAAATTTGTTTGTGTTGCCTGACTTTCATGCATATCTTCGTGACCACAGTTAAAACCACGCATATAGCACCTCACTACCATGGTAAAATGTAACTGGTTTCTATGGTATTTGTATGGAAAGACAGTAGACTAAATACAAGTGATCGACCGATATTGATTTTTTTAGAACCGATACCGATATTTATTTACTGTTATACTTCTGTTTTTGACACGATTACAACACCACTGAACTGAACAAACCATTTTATTTATAACAATCACTCCCTCCTTGCATAGAAAACAAAACAAATCTTATTTATACACCAATAAATTTTGTTAATTTTAATCTTCATATTACAAAAATAATTTTATTATTGCATCAGCAGCAACACTAATGTTAACAATAAGCAAAATAAATGTAGAATGTCTAATGTTTTCAAATGGAGAAAATAAATTAAAGCCAGGAGTCATATCAACTTTGCAGAAATGTAATACTTCTGTCACGATCACCGTCAGTTCCTGTCACTTCCCGGACTCTAATTCCCATCATCCCCCTCAGCCAGTCACATGCTCACACTCCACACCAATCACCTATCGCCACATACAGCTTTGCACATCACTTGGACTATAAAGGACTGTCACACACACCACCTCACCGCGAAGTCTTGTTTACCTTGTGTGCAATTCCGAGCGTTTATATCCTGTCTGCCTGTAGTTACCGTTCCTGTCTGTTACCCGTTATTGACCCGTTGCTGCCTGTCCTGACCCTTGCCTTGTCTGCTGTTCTGTGAATGATATCTGCCTGTCCTGATCTTTGCCTGTTTCCTGACTAAGACTCTGCCTGTCCCTTGCTGTTCCTGTTTGCCCCTGATCGACCCAGCCTGTACGACTATGCTCACTTTAAATAAAAGCTTGCAAATGGGTCTCTGCCTGAGTCCCGATTTGTTACAACTTCATTTTAAACTACAGTTTTAGTAGATTTATAAGCTGTTTAATAGGCTAAAGAGTGAAGAATAATTCGCTGGATAATGTTAAATAACTGAATAATATTCTCTAGAATATTGGAATATAACAAACAAAACATCGTATTTTATTGCATTTCTCAACTGGTATGTTATATCAGAATTATTAATGTTTTTGTCATTCTAGATTATGAAATGTCTGCTGACTGACATTGCTGAACTGCGATCGCTGGCGGAGATAATAATTAATTTCCATAGAGTTGTTTACTTGGATGTTTATTAGTGAATTAATGGTTATATAGTAAATGTCTATATAATTACAGTGTTTTAAACAAGTGAATTTTGTTAAAAGTTACATGCGGTGGCCGTGGAGCATTTCCTGAGCATCAACCCGCTGAGTGAACAGCAAAATGCAGACGACTGCACGAGACTGATGATGAGCATAGACAACAGAGAGAGAATTAAATTCAGTGCTTTTATTTCCAACATGGCTGTATTATTTAATTCATGCAAAGTTACATCTTTATTTGGACAGGACTTGACGGATTATCTTACGTGACTCCTATTTCTTAGAGACAAGCTGCATAAACTAGCTACGTTTCAGGCATTTATGTAACACATCCAATTTGTGCATTAATGGCGGTTATGTTAAATAAAGTTTACTAATTATAGCAAAGCAGGCAAGTATACTTTACCTGTGCACGCCGTTATCTCGTCTACCCTCAGATGCGGTGTAATGGCGATCCTGCGCGCAATTCTCAAAACACCCACAAGATGGCGCCGTTTATCGGTAAATCCGATATTACAAAACCGATATCCGATTATGGTAAAATGCTTAAATATCGGGGAAAATATCGGTAAATCGATATATCGGTCGATCTCTACTAAATACATTAAGGATAGATGCACAAATGCTATAGCTTAATCACAAAAAATACTGTTATATTCCTTTAATACATTTAATACATGGCTACATTAAAAATATAATAAAATTTGATATAAATATCCCACATTTCTGCAACAATACCATGGTGTAGTTAGTGGTACTACAGTGGTAAATGATGGTGATTTGTAGATTGAAAAGCCTTCTGACTGTATCGTTGAGAACAGTGTTTCTCCTGTTTGTCAGTGCTGTTTAAACTAGTTTAAATCACCAAGACATTTGCTGAATTCAAGCGCTCCACACTGGATCTCACAGTGCTCTTTAGTGGTCACGTGACCGAGACCTATCAGTGAGTAAATGCGTTTTCTAGAGTAAGCTCGCGATGTGCTGCCATTTGAATTATGAACTGATAAGGATAAATGTTCTGTGTGGCGCGGTTCAAATGAGTACTGCGTTTTCATTCCGCTTTTGGTGCATAAACATTATTTCGAACCTTTATCGAACTCTTATCATTTTATCAAGAAAAATTATATCACGATAATTATCGTTATGGTTTTACCGCCCAGCCGTACTCTCAACCCTACTAACTATTATAGAAAACATTTAATACATGCTCTTGCATGTGAATAGATATGTTTGGTAATTGTGGGGCTATGTAAAATATATTTTGTAGCTATATTTTGCCTAGTTTTATAATTTTTCATTTTTTTCCAATATTGTCAATAATCGTCTGGTTATAATTGACATTGCGATACTTGGAAGACATTGTCGATATACAATAATATCGCCATATCACCAGCCCTTCTGCTCCAGTGAGTTTTCAATAGCGTATGCCTGATCGAGGTAGTTTGAGGCATCACTGACGGTTGTTGATCTTTGAGTTACTTCCACAGACAAAATTTGTTTTGAAACCAAAATATATTACATAAATAAGTCCTGGAGATTTGAAGAGGTGTTTTTAGGAAAACATTGTACTTTTTCCTTTAGTTTTCCAATTTTTGGCCAAGATATGTTGCCCTCAGACCTCCTACAAGGATCTACTTTCACGCTATGTCGCCTCTCAATAGTTTGCAGGTGTGAAGAGAATAAGAATGTGAATTTCTGTGAAAGACAAGGTGCAGCTGTAGATCTTTGCCTTGATCTTCAGCAAATATTGTGCTGTTGATTATCTTGAAGCTTCTTAAAATCCTTCAAAGGCTTGTGTCACATGAGAGCTTTGGTGTCTTATGACAAGCATGAACCCTTTGATTTCAGCTAATACAAAGAAAGTTTCACAAATCTGTAATGCAATTTTGATGTGCTAGATTTGATGTTGACCTGTTTTGACCGAAAAGGCTGCATTTTTTTAAAAGGACAGTTCTGCCCAGACACTCCTGGGCATTGTCAATTCAATTTTGTTATGGCACCTTTCACAATGCATGTTTTCTGAAATCAGCTTTAGAAAGATCAATGCTTTAAACCCCCAGTGACAGTAGCACGAAAACTCACTTCCTTATATTACGTGTTTATCTTCTGGTTAATACTTATTTGTCCTTTATAGTTCTAGCCATATAATTAACAGACTGCGGCAATTAGGAGTACTGGAGGAGAGCTTTGAAGTCTTAGTGTTATTGAAGGGATGCAGAAAGTAGATGGAGTAGCTCCACAGACACTGTTTAGATCTCACAAACACCTCTTGAACCAGTTCATTTAGAGTCAGTTTAAAGGTTTTGTTTTGATTATTATTATTGTTGTTATTTTAAAAAAAAGGCAAACAATTCAACCACAACTATATATCAAGCAATTCTGTAAATTTGCCATTTAAAAAAAAAAAAGGCACCTGAATGTTTTAAAGTCTACAAGAACTGATGGAATTGTCCTGACATTATCCAAGATATTCATGCATTGAATAGACATAAGATCACATTTAGCAGAATAAAGATATTGATCTCAAATATCTATCATTTCCTGAGTCCCTCAGTGTCTGCAATATGACTGTCTTAGATAATGCTTTCATATAAAATCAGGTGCCCTTGTTTTTAAACTTCTATTTATAAAGTTTGGCAGTTAAATACACCTTTTTTCCACAGGGGAAAGTTATGTTTTTTTACAGAGCTTCACATGGGGCTGTCTGAAAAATCCCTTCAAAGTGCTCAGCTCAATCGTCTGCTCTTACTTGCCCATCTCTCTGCATGCATAATAGCTCTTTTTTAAGCATCCTTTGTGCTGCTTTGGCTCCTTTGGCTGATGGAGTGCTTTGAGGTCAAGAGAACCACTATTTATTAGGCCTTCCTCAGTGAAACCTATAGGAGAGTTCTTGAAAATCACATTTAGCTGGCATTTGAAGCAATGCTTAAATGGATCCCTCTCTTAATGAGCTTGCCTAATCAAAAGAAATATTCTTGAGTTGTAGTGTGTTGTAGTTTATTAAAGGTAAATGGAGCTGGGAAGCTCCAGTTTGTCTGTAATAGGAAAGAGGGTATTGTTATGTCTCTCAGCCATAGTCACAGAAGCACAAGCACAAGGTTGGCTTAGTTTTTTCGATGTGTTCGGCCATTGGCTCTAGTTAGATGTATCAGCGGCAGAGCTTATCGCTGAGAGAGATCACTCTGATTGGCTGTTCAGCTTAACGAATCAGGGCAGGAGTAAAAAAAAGTGGAACTGATGAAAACAAGCAAATGACGGAGTAAAGAGGGAGCACACTACAAACACTTGTCATTTAATCTAATTTGAAGTGATTTTAAAGTTCCTGTAAAGGTCAATTCTGAATTGTTTCTAAACGCATTATAATGTTACAAATGTATTGCTAAAACACATTACACAGAATGTGAACTATGTAGTACTGAATTGTGGAGTTAGACCGTTAAACAGTTTTTCACCAATTCTGTGGGGGTTTTTTTGGGCGGGGCTAAAAAGAGCATGGCCTCGCCCCTAATTATAATTGTCAATGATGCACTAGAGTCACCGAGCAAGGCCACAGCAACTAAATTTTGCAACCTCCTAAGGTGATTCTTTTGTTTATATGCATCAGTATTTTTGGCAGCATTGAGAGCAAGGAATACTGTGTATTTTTTCAAGATTTTGATAACTTATTTCATTTACTTGGCATTTTTAAAAAAATCCTTTTTTAAACATTTTTCTGTAGTGACACAATCTCTGAACACATCTTTTAATATTGCTTTACAGGGTCTTTAATAATAACATGGCTTTGTGGAATCCAGATGTCGAAGCCACATGAATCCGTCTTTAAAGTCCCCCTGAAATCAAAATTTAAGTTTTTTAGCTTTTAGTATATATATGTTAGCCTTAAGGTTATGAATAAGCTGGTGTGTTTCAAAACAATGACAAAATTCGCAATTAGGAGATATAAGCATTCAAAACTTAGTCTCTCACTCCCGCTAAAATTAATCACGGATTTTCATGACATCACATCGCACTTCAGCTTCTCATCAAATCTTCTGTCCAATCAAATGCTCTCTAGAATCTGAAGTCCCACCCCCTCCTACACTATCAACAGACACTGAAGCTGTGTCTGAAATCAGCCATTTGTTCACACATTTACTAGTTTCTACATGGTGAATGGCACATAGTGCACTATATAGAGTATAGGAACGATTCAGACAGTGTAAACATGCTTTCTATAGACGCGAATGAAGTCCGTTTTCGTGTTAGTGTCACATGAACTGCAGCAGCGTGAGCACAGTGCTCTGGCCCAGGGACAAAAGAGCACAGAGAGGATCATATCCGTGAGTCGGCTCAGACCACGAAAGGTATCAATCAGGCCCATTTAAATTCTGCACAGAATGCTGTATTTTAAAGTGATATAGAGGAGATTAGGAGCATAAACGGTTAGATATTAAAAGGAAACAGAGGTTTTACTGAGTTTAACGTCTCTGGCCGAGCTGTGATATAAACAAAATGCTATTGGCCATTTTAAAAAGGGGCGTGGCTGTTCGATATATCACCCTGTCTTCCTGTTTCAGTTGAAATTATGTCAACACATTGAATAATGCTGCGCGTTCCAAGACACTTCAGCGGGCCTTTAATGAGTGAGACTGGTGTAAACAATGGTAAAAGCGCTGATTGCTTTGTATATCCACAGTTCTAGTTGCTTTGTATATCCTTCCAGTTTCCCTTTTTGAATGAAGAATACAGACTACTGCCACCTGCTGGTATGGAGAGGTATGTCCTCTCACGCAGGCGCAGAACATACATGCTAGTTGGCCATTGGCTGTAGTCTGTGCGGTGTGTTCAAGCTCAACTTTTTTGCCCCGACACAAGGAGACACCACAATTGGCTTTCTTTGGCATCAGTTTGGTGTGTCCCTACCTTAAAGGGTTAGTTCACCCAAAAAGGAAATTTCTGTCATTAATTACTCACCCTTATGTCATTCCAGACCTGTAAGATCTTTGTTTGTCTTCGGAACACAAATTAAGATATTTTTGATGAAATCCAAGTTTTTTTTTTTTTTAATCCCCATACAAAGTAATGCAATTAGGGCTGCACGATTAATCGCATGCTTTTGTCATGCGTGTCTCGTCAGTAAAGCCGGTTCTGTGATTAGCGGTAAATGTCCATCACCTGCTTTCAAATGGAGCGGCACTTAATATACAGAGCCGTAGTTCGCGGACAAGCTACGCAATATCGCGTTCGTAATCGAAAGCGATTCATCTGCGATTATGAACACGATATTGCGTAGCTTGTCCGCGAACTACGGCTCTGTATATTAAGTGCCGCTCCATTTGAAAGCAGGTGATGGACATTTACCGCTAATCACAGAACCGGCTTTACTGATGAGACACGCATGACAATCTCGTGCAATTAATCGTGCAGCCCTAAATGCAATTACCGTCATTCAAGGTCCAGAAAAGTAGTAAAGACATTGTTAAAATAGTCAACAGTGGTTCAACCTTGATGCTATGAAGCAACGAGAATACTTTTTGTGCGCAAAAACAAAACAAAAATAACGACTTTATTCAACAATTTCTTCTCTACCCTGTCAGTCTTGTACGCAGTTGAAGCTTTGAATGCAGTTCAGCGCTTCCAGGTTTACGTCCGAACGCCGACTCATTATTGGCTGACGCTGTTCCCTGAGACCATTTCTAGCAGTGGCCTGAGTGTGGTTTGCTGTAAGTCTGTGCGGTTCGCTTCTAACATGCTTTCTGAATGCAAAACCAAGGAGAAAAGCCACTTATTTTAATCTTAACAAGACTGAATTTGCCTCTGTATTCAAGTGTGTTCTATTTTAATGCTTTCATTTTATCTTTTAGGCTTTAGAAAACAAAACAATATGTAATAAAGATATTTTATTGATGCCAAACAATATAAGGTAAGCACCTGTGCTAAACTATTTGCATTAATCCAGATAATTTATTTTTTTTATTTAAAACTTTTTTTTTGGCGGTCCTTATTGAACTCATATATAATAAAAATAATAGTAATCATCATCATAATCCACACAAAAAAGATGAGTTAACTGAGGCCCTGTGAACAGCAAGTGAACCAAAATGAGATTTGAGGCAAGGCGTGGAACAGTGTGAGTGTAATAAAAACCTTTTTTCAGTCCGTTTACTTTTGGTTCAATTAAAGGAACTGAACTGAGTTTGATTCTTTTAAGACTTTGTGGGAAAACATCCTATATGACCTCTTCCTAAAAAAAAAACAACAACAACAACAACTCTCAAACAAGTTGGCAAAGTTACCAGCTGTGATAATGAACGGAAACATTATTGTCTCTATTTGATGATCACTTTCAAAATAAGCCTTTCGTATTTTTCTGTGACAAGAAACAGCGTTGTTGAGAAAACTGAGGGTTTTCACCAGGAAGTGTTTTCCAAGCAGACAGCCTTGAAATAAATCCTGCTGTGCATCCTGTCTTCAGATATTTTGCAGAGAAACACGGGTATGGAAATTGTAAACCTTGCAAATGTTTTTGCGCTCACTTTGAAGAGGAGCAACAGCTTAGATATCTGTTAATGTGGTGAGTGCTCTGAAAGCCCTCTGACTGAAACATGTCATTTCCACAGAAGGCAGGAAGTTAGATTCAGTTCCAGCAGTGTACATCAAAGAACGCTCTGAAATCTGGAAAAAGCTCTCTGTGAACGCAGGATGATATGACTCATATTGGTGGATGATTGCTTTGCTGTGTTTGTGCTCTCCCGTTAAGTGCCCTTAAAATTAAGCTGAGATTTTTCAGGATTAGATTTCATCATGTCAGAATTGTTTTTATAATCAATAGAGCGTCACTGTCTTTCTAATTTGCAGTTACGTGCAGTGTGAATTTTGCATTTTTACCATGCAAATTTATTCCAGGTTCAGAGGGACTGAAGTACATTTTCACCTCAAAATGACCCACGTTAGCATGGTATTTCAGTCATGCAATAAAATTCTTTACTTTGCTCCTCGTAGTGCTGTACTGCAGGCACACACACGCTCTCAGAAACCCATTGCACCTAGTTAGTTGTCTCTCTCCCCTCAGGCCTATATGGAATATTTCAGCTTGTTTGGAGGATGGGGGTGGGGAGCCCAGCGTGGGCTCTCTCACTGGGGAACGGAGTTTTTCACATGCTCAGTAAGAGGATTTTTCTCCCTGTTGACTGCCATGATGCCAGGTAGGGAGCTCAGCAATGGGGAGGTGGGTGTTATCAGAAGGTTTAAAAGATGAGCGGCTGAAGAGTCAAGCGGCTTCCTCTGATTACCTTTTATTGTTTTTTAGCTCATTGGTGATCCAGAGACAAACAAAAAAAAAGAAATCTGCATTCTGTTTTATGAATATTCATGAATGTTTTGTGGCATTTTATGTTAAAGTGTGCCCCTATTATGGATTTTTGAAAATTACCTTTCATGTAGTGTGTAACATAGCCCTAAGTGAATGAAAACATCCTGCAAAGTTTTAAATCTGAAAGTGCACCGTATATAAAGTTATTGTCTCTCAAATGTATGAGTCGACTCGGAGTCAATTAAATGAGTCGTTTGTAAAACGAATCCCAAGCCGTTTCGTTGTGATGTTTCTCAGTGCCCAGTTTATTTATTATTACTGTAGTGTGGAGCTCTGTCTGTATTGTAATAGGATGTTAAGTTGCTAGTCCGCGCTAACTAGTTGTAGTATTCTCTGTTTACAGTAAACACCCATTGTAATGCCAAACAATGATATAGCCATTTTTCATTGTTAATAGTTACAGTGCTTCCCACAGGTTTGAAATATACTTGCGGTGGTAGCTGGGTGAAAAATCCTCCTATTACCCAAGGCACAAAAATGGTCTACTACATGTGACAAACAAATAATGTGTGATGTTTAACAGTATTTTTATTTATTGAAATTAATTTTAATTACATAGCATATGATTACATTTAATTACATACTAATATTATGCATTATTATGCATTGTAAATTATGCAAAATTACAGCATTTAAATGGTTCACCTTTTCCTATGTTCTCCTTGCTGTCATATAGTGTCTCTCTCAGTGAATGGGACACAGATTTTACTAGTAAAATTTATAAAATGAATAATATATGTGTCAAATAATGTTCTTAGTCTTTTCTTCCTGTGGGGGAAACTGCAATTTACTATGAATTAAATGGAAATCAAATTAAATACAATTTATTGTGTAATCAAAATACCAATAACGCCCAAAAGAAAAAGAAAAAACTTAGCGTGTGACTTTTAATTATAAACAAGCCCGAAATACACAGGTACTCTTATTTTGAAATGTCTGTACTATTGCAGGCTGATCCTTCAGATTCTTACAACCGTCTTAAACATTTTATATAAAGGCCATGAAGTAGACTTTGTAATAATTCATCAACTTGAGTTCATTAGCAATCGCTTGGCATAAATCTGCGCTTTTCATTGATTGAGAATCACTTTTAAGCAGTCTGAAGCTCTGTAGCGCGAGCCTGTAGAACACGCAACAGCGCCGCCTTGTGACTTTGCAAAATGCAGCGCCTGTGGGAATGTTAGCGGGAGTAAACAGTTCTGACGCACACATAAGGAGCAGGTACGAAACGACTAGTTATTCGATCGCGGATGGTTTCATTATCTTGGGTGGATTTAAAAGTATAAGAGTATAAAAATAATAAAAGCAAAAATGTGTCTCCAAATATACTTGGGCGGCCTGCCCAAGTAAAGTCTAAGTGTGGGAAGCACTGAGTTATGACGAAAAAGTCTGTACACATCTGGCCTAAATAATTATCTTACGTTAAAGGTTTTCAGCTTTGCTTGGCATTCTGATACAGTTCCCACAGGTTCACCTACATAAAGTATAACAGTGACGCTGCTATCACATCTTATAAATAACTAAGGTGACACTTACCATAGATGTAGTTTTTCAGTAAAGTAGTTCATAAATTTATAACTGTTATAAGGGTGTGACGATACACTTAGCTTACGAGATGAGAGGATACACAATACTGGGTTCATGAGAACGAGACAAGACAACTATTTTAACATTATTTTTAAGAAATCTTCAATGAGGAAATATATGACTGGATAAATAGTCTTTTATTTGACTGAAAGTAAAACAAAAATGCTGAACAATGGGTAATAGAAATAGAATAGGTTCAAATAAAGTATCAAAAGCAAGTAATTATATGGTTTTATAGAACAACACTGTTAAAATACAGAATGTACATAGAAACACAGTCAACTTGTACATTATGATAACAAATGCCTGCAGAGGGCGCCAATGGCCTGGTGATTGTTGTTGTTACACGTGAGATAGCCTGTTATTGCAAATTCCAAAAATTATTTTATATATTAAATATTTAATATTATAAATAATATTTAATATTTTATATTTAAATTTAACATTTTTGGTCTTGTTTTTTTATTTTATTTTGAAAAGGCCATTGAAAATGTTGTCATGGCAAGTAAAAATTTAAAATCCTAGTAAAGCTTGCAGAAAGAAAACCTTAATATTTATATACATTTCGTGGGGGGTGTTTTTGGGAGAGTTTGATGAGATGAAAGTATAATGCAGATTTAGCCTTCATGCGTCAATGTTTTTGCATTTGTGCTCGTGGTTTCTGTCACAGTCACTCATGTTTGGCCTGTGAGAACTTGCCATATGCTGCTGTCTGAATGCATACCAAAGGCTTTATATAGAACCGCTCTCTGATGTGTCAGCACTGTTTAACTCCGTTTTGTTTGCTAGTTTGTCGTCTCTAATTAATGTCTCTGAGTGGTTCTAACCAGTCATAATGGTTGTTTGAGTAAGCTCTGAAAACACTGGAAACAGCTCTGAAATGTCTATAGTGTTGCAAGTCCCTGCATTGGGATTAAAGTTAATTCCTAAATGTCATCCTCAGTCACACGCTTCATCTTATCCATCCGAAAGGACTTTCTTTGTTCAATAGTTTTTCTTTTTGTCACTGTTAGATAAGCTTGGCTAATCAAGCCGTGGCGGTTCTCTGAACGTCTGTCTCTTAACTCTTTCCTGATTCTGCATCTGTTAAGAAACTCTGAGTCTGAGCTGCCATTTCATTTTCCTCTAGGTTCTGATGGCTTTATAATGAGAATTAGGTATGATTTTAGTGACACATTCATCTCTCCTCTGGGTTTAATTTATGATGATTTAAATGTCCATAGAAGGAGGGAGAAAATTAATAAAAACACAATGTGAATTCTTGGATACTTCATATTAATGTGAAGTTATATGAAAAATAGCCTTAGGCCTCCTCTTTCCACCTAATTTCATTTGCCTTTTGTTTGTGTTCTGTGTAAGAATTTACTAGGATTGCACTGAAATTTCGTCCACCGAAAATTATCGCTCCGCTCAATATTCCTGCGAAGCTCAGTTGCTCACGGCCCATTCGTGTACCACTCATGCTCACTGGAAAAACAAAGTCCCCCACTATGCTCACATGTTCTGATAATAATAGCTTTGTAGGACTATGCATTATTTGGATAATTGGTCAAAAAATAAATCTGTTAAATCTGGTTGCATAGAATTGAATAAAGAATAATATACTGATATTGAATAAAATATTTTCTCTCCAATTTTAGTGTTACTTTCAATCAAAGTGTGGTTACTTTATTTTACTGGCATGCATTTTAATTTCATTAAAAAGTCGAATATTAATTAAATTATACAAAAAAGCTATAACATAATAAATTAATGTTAAAAAGCATTTTGGGTTTTTTTTCGGCCCAGAATTTGAATTTTGGTGCTTCCCAAGAATTTACGATGTACAGGTCCTATTAGTATAGCCTGATAAATGTGAATTTTTTAGCTATCAGTGTGTGTATGTATGTATGTATGTAAAAGATCAAATTAATTTATGCACATGGACCCTACATTGTTTATGTATGACCTACCTATTTTCAACAAGTAAAATTAATATTTTATTCTTGAGTCTATAAGATCTTAATCCATGGCACACATTTTCTTTTCAGTTCTTTTTTTTTTTTTTACAGGTTTAACAAGTTGACACTGTGTAATTTTATGTTTTGGTATTGACCAAAGTACTGGTACTATTGATGTTGGTAGATTGTAAATAGTGGATTGTCTTGCACCTCCTTCCCACCAGCTCTGTGTTTTCTGCCTTTTGCATAGAAACAGCATTAAGAAACCGACAGACCACAGTACAGACATGCTAGAACACTTCCAGCTGTCATTTACAGCCTCTGTGCAGAGAAGCTTTGTCACTATGACAAGAATAGGAATTTTCGACAGTTCTTCTGTGCTTGTGGGGTTTTGTTTCAAGCATTTGATTTGTGTGGTGTCAGCCCCAGGCTTGGTAACATTCATTTGCTGCACTGAAAAGACCTCAGGAGAGACTGATGGGAAGACTTGATTCCAGATGCTCGCTGAAGATCATCATCATCTATATCTACGAAACGGCTTCTTCCATCCCCTAGTCTCTCTCTCTCTGTCTTTGATTTTCCCCCCACTGTGACAGTCTCTTCTCATGGAAAATGAATTATAAATCCTGATATGAATACCAAGCCTTTGATTAGTAAATAATGCCTGGCGCTTATGCAAAGTTCAGATATGGATGAATAATCCTCTCCCTCTTCTTGTCTGCTCCTCAGAAGCTCTTTCCGGCTGCAATGCATTTTTGTCCTTGCCCTCATATCACCCTTGCAGAGATGCTGTGATATGGCTCTGACTTTTTGAAGCACTCTGTTCAAAGGCTTTTGATTTCAAGCATCAGCTGATAAGTATTCCACGCAAGTTCCTTTCATAAGCAAACAAGGTGCAGAGAATGCGGCGCTTATCTCTTCGTTGACAGCCGGAAGACGCACTTTTACTCTCAGGACTGACACGAGGGTTGGAGGTCATGAGATGCACCTGTGCCTTTGTGTGTTTTTCGGGTTTGTATCTCTGTAATCGGCAGAAGGCTGCCATGAGTAACACTCTGCTCGAGCTGGTGGGTTGCGAGTGGGCATGCTCGGTGCCATCACTGAAGCATTAGCCCATCTGAACTCGTCATCAGTGAATAATCGCACACATACCCCGGCAGTCAGGCACGAGCCCACGGCCGTCTGACCGAACGTCTGTTTGTTTTATTTGTGCGATCCCACGTATTTGGTTTGAAGAGAGGTTGCTTCATCCTCCTGAGGCAGAACTTTGAAATATCAGCCTTAGTGCAGCTCTTTAATATGTGAGGCATCGAGGTTGTTTATGCATCAAGAGAGATGCAACGCATCTAGCCTGGACTTAAAAAGGTACTTATTTCTTTTTTAATTTGCTGGCCTTTGGTGACTCTGATGGAACTAATCTCTCCCAGATTGTCCTTACGGTCCAGTTCATACAGAGCTTGAATTTGCTGCAGACTTTTCTGCAGATTTAAGTTTCAGGGAATAAGCATTCAATGTTTTCCTCTCTTTAAGGTATAAACGTATTTCTTCAATTTAAGGCACTTTTATGTCCCAGGGGACGATTTTTATTTAAACAGATTTCAACTTTTTTTTCTTTTTGTTACATGAAGGTAACCTTGAAAACTTCTTATAATGCATTTTTACTTCATTACTTTTGTTTTTGCATAACTGCCCTTTATGTATTTTTTGTTTTGTTAGTTCTATTTTTACCTTGTCCCAGACCCACATTTTCAATATTATCCTGCTGTAAATTTGTTAAATTATGCTTAAAGTGTTAAAATAAATTAGCCTTGGCAAGAAAAAGAAGTTGGCCATTATATAAAAAAAAAAATCAATGTAATTTCTATCAATGCGATTTCCATCACAGAAAGATATTAAACATGATACATAATGTGTTATGTGGTGGAAATGTTTATTACCTTCAGAAAAAATGACAAAACTTACAGAATTCCCCATGTAATACATGTTTGTCCACTGCTTGACATTGTTAGTAGACAAATTAAAGTCGCGATGAAACCGAAGCAGCGGCAGATCTTTTCTTCAATATTGTGTACATCACTGTTAAACAGATGATCACAATTAAACACAAATGTAGGGTGGGGACTTCTTTAAATCTGTTGTTAATTGGATGGAGGCAGATGCAAGCTTGCCGACTAAATGACTAGAGAAATCTGGAATACTTTACCAGAGTGAAAGTGTGTGCTTTCAGAAAGTTTATTTTCTAAAAGTCCACATGCCAATTGTCCACAGTTGAAGAAACACCTTTATCAAATGTACAAAATGTTGATGCACTCTAGACTCCAGACTGCGACCAAATGGTTGCATTTTGCATCTTTTTTCCCTGCCGGTGTTACTAAATTTTGTTAGAGTTCACACTGGTACGACCATCTGATAAGAGCTGCCATTTTTTTGAGAAATGGCAAATGAAATGAAAGCGGAACGAAACCGCGTTACTTGTTTGAGCTGTGCTGCACGGACCATTTATCAGCTTGGACCAGTAACAGACAAAGCAGCACAACCTCAGACCAGACACTCACGGGCCGATCTTTGATGACACAAAACGTTGCTACAGAGTGCTGGGAGATCCAGTGAGAAAGCATTTGAATTCACCGCAGGATTAATAACATTGCTGCGATATCTAGTGAGAAGCATTCAAATTGTGGACAATTCTCTATTACAAACCATATTTGATCAAACAATGCTGACATGGAAACCAGGAGAAACATTGTTCCATAAATGAACAAGTTACAGAAGGCTTTCCAGTCCACAAATGACCAACGATTTAATTTAGTAACACCAAAACTATAGAATAACACAAGACGTGTCACTCGTATTGTTTTGAATGGGAGAAAGTGTAACGCGCAATGTGGCGGAATAAGTCCCGCCTTCTAAATAAGAGCCAATCGCCGACTGGTAAAGTCATCGCATCACTTCAGCAGCCGTTAGAATCACCGGTTTCTATAGAAACAGTCAGACGCGCTCCTCCGAAGAGACGCGCATTTAGGTCTGCGCATGCGCATTAGCTTGATCCAGCCTGAAAAATACAGTTTTTTTTTTGTTTTTTTTGTCATGATTCGAGCGTTTAGAAACTAAATTTATGAGCCGGTTGTTGTTAGATTTCATTGGTGATTTCAAATATGAAATTTAATCGTAAGGTTGGCGAACAGTTTTGGAGAATTTGATTTTTCCCCATTCAAAGAGATAGGAGCTGCATGATGCCCAGGATGCCCGAGAGGCGTTTCAAAGATGGCCGCCGAGTGAAATGACTTGTCTTAAAGGGACTTTGGTAACGCTAACCGTAACCATGGTATTGTGGCAGAAATAGTCAAATGTCAAAATTTACATTATTCATTTCAGGGTTCATACAGCCATTTGAGAGTGAAATTCAGATACTTTTCAAGTGCTTCACACAACTTGTTCCAGCACTTCAAAGCTCTAAATGTGAACAGTTGCATTGCAGGTCAATTTACGGTGTGCCCCTAAATTTTCTGCTTGTGATGCTAACATTTTCAGGACGGGGCTACAGTGCTTCTAATAAAAAATTATTTGGGAGCCCTGGCACTCTGTGTAGATAGTGTTACTTGAGTGTTACTAGAGTTGTCAGCAATCCACATTTGCATTTGGTGTGAGTAGCCTTTAAGTTTCCTTTTGAGCCCTTTTGTCTGCACTTGAGCACTCCAAGAGAGCTTCTTTCAAGGGTGTTATTTGGATAGGCTTGTTCATGGCGAGAGTTTTCAGGAGAACGCCTTGGGTCTTCAGTTCACAGTGGTGCTGCGGAAAAGGTCTCTTGTAAGAATGACTCTGCTTTTGAATTGATTTGTACTTCAACTGAACTTGATTGTGGCATTAGTACGAGATGTCAAGAAACAAAAGAGAAAATACATTTCCTTTGCTTTCTATGCCACACTTTTTCTTATTTGAAGCTGCCTAATTTACCATGCCTAACTCTCACAGAGCTCTGAGATTAGATGATGAGAGCAGAGAGAGATCACAGATATAAGAAAACTAAGTTATAACATCTACCAGAAAGCATGCAGAAGGAGAGGGCGATGGATGAATGAGAGAGGGGGAGGTTGTGAGAGAGAGTTGCTGAAAATCATGAGATATCTTTAGGTAGAGACACCCGGCAAGGAATCGCTTATGAAGCAGCTGCTAAAGTGTCGCAGGCCTTTGATCCAGAGTGCAGATTTCCCTTCTCCGTTTATATGGAGAGATGGCAAGAGAGAGTCCAAAATTAACCCTCGCAAGCTCCAAATGTGAGTATGAATTGACTTCTGTAAATTCAGTTGATTAGTTCTATAAATTCAATAGGAACTGCAACATTACATGGTTTAAGAGCGTCAGGCTAACCATTTCTGATATGTGACAATTCAAATCAAACCATTTAAAAAAAAAAAAAGAAAACAGTAGTGTGTATTGTTAATTAAAACAATGTAAAATACATTTTCATGGCTGGTAAGAAACATTTATAGCCAGTTACCCGCTGTTAGCATGTGTTGCAAAAAGTTAATTTTGGGCCCCGAGTAAGACTATGAGATGAGACTTAGAATCCCAAGAGACAGCGCAGAGATAACGGGAGAATGTATGCAAAGCCTCTTCAAGAGCCATTGGAATTTTACAGATGAGCACCATATCCCTGAGAGACTATGACAGGCCCCACACATCTCCCCTACTGCGACACTCAAACTCCCAGCTTCTCTTTGTTCCCATAATCCACTGTGACGGTGAGGGTCGCATTTCCACTGTGAGAGGGCCTGACTGGAGGAGGGGCTGCCGGATCACACGGGCCATTTATAGTGCCACAAAAAAGTGCTGGGGCTCTGGATATGTGTCCGCAGGGTCAAACAAAGAGGTCTTTATCCTTTTTGAGACACTTGATGTTGCTGTTGTTTTGGCTCTCTCAGTGTTTTTAATGTTGTCCGTGGTATACATGCGGCCAGACGAAGTAAAGCGATACTGTGCAATCCTCAAGGAGGGGTTGGTTTCGGACTGTTTTCGATAGTGTTTATTCTCTTTTTCTATTTGAACAGAAGGCTGGCCGCTTCCAGGCTCCTCCGAATCAGATATTAAGATGTTCTTGTCCAATCCATCCTCACAGATACTGAATCTGCCAGCCCACAGTAAGTTAAGAATGGGGTGCTTTCAAATGCACATCCGATAACTGGCAATATTTTATCTGCCTCTTCTCTTTTGGCTTCTTTCTATTGCTCTCCCACCTTCGCTGCTTTCATTCTTTTTATCATCTGAAGCTGAAACCTCCATTACTCTCGAACGCAGTCTACACAGAGCTGCGGAGATGAAGTGTGAGATGATTTCCTCTGAATGTGGCTATGTGCTGACTCTTGTTACTCTCAGTCTTAATGGATTCCACACTTCTGCACATTGTGAACGTACTTGACAAGGACTCCTGGATATGTCCTTGTTCTCAAGAACATCATAGTTGCTTTTATAGAGTAGATATGTATCGAGGTATTCTTTGTTTTCATATTCAATGCATGTCTACCTCTCTGTGAGAGCCATTGATTGAGTCTGTAAAAATATGTTTGGGAAATTTACCAGATATTTCAGCTGGAAGTGTGTTGATGATAGTTTTTCCTGTCTCTAAAAAAGGAGAATTGAAAAAGCTTCGCTGTTGTGTATTCTTCAGAATGAACTCTGCAACCTCAAACTCTTGTTTCCCCCCGCCCCCAACATCTCAACTCTTCTTCAAAATCTCCTCCTCTCTCCTTTAGTCTTTTAAACTCCACTCTCTTCTTTTGAGATTTGTCTCCATACTAATTTGATTAGCTTTGTAATTGCCTTTTGTTCATAAGAGTGTGTATGTGTGTGCGCTGAGGTGTGATGGTGGCTGGATTTAAAAGGACCTCAGTTCATACACACATTCCAGTGAGATAAGTGACCTGATGGAGCTGCCACGTAAACGAAAAGTGCATCTCTCTCTCTCTCTCTCTCTCTCTCTCTCTCATATATGGCGTGTGCTTTGAACAGTAACTAACCCATAGGGCTTTTAGCTAAAGTACATCCTTATTTGGTGTATGGAGAACATTAAACATGGACAGGGTTGACAACCTGTACTTAAATGGATCATTCATTCACTTTGAATATGTTTTTTTTTTTTTTAACCTCTTGACAAACATGAATGATTTAAACGTTTGTGTGTGTAGATGAAACAATGGAGACTGTGTGGTTTGACCTGTTAAAATAAATACAGTGGCATGAAAAAGTATGTGAACCCCTTGCAGAATCTGTGAAAACTTTTGAACAGGATGAAGATGTCACAATTTTTCTTATTTTGTTTAAATATCATTGTTTTTCATTTAGTACTGCCCTTCGAAACCAACAGAAGATACTTGCATGTTTCCTGGCAGAAAAATTAAGTACAATTTACCTTGATATTTGAATTCAAAAGTTTTCACCCCTCGGCTCTTAATGCATCGTGTTTCCTTCTGGAGCATCAGTGAATGTTTGAACCATTGTCCCTCAGTTGTCCTCAGTGTGAAAAGATGGATCTCAAAATCATTCAGTCACTGCTGGAAAGGGTTCAAATATGCAAAAATGCTTGAAAACTGATGAATCTGCAGGACCTGGAGGATTTTTCTGAAGAACAGAGCTCAGTTTAACTACTCAGGACAAACAAGAGACTCATGAACAACCATCACAAAAAAAAAAAAAAAAAACAGTCGTGGATCATCAGGTAACCACACACAGTATTAAGAATCAATGGTTCACATACTTATGAATGGGGTTATTTTAATAAATTCAGCTATTGTTTTGTCTTGTGAACTAAATGCAAACATCTTTTATGTAAAATATCTTACTCAGGACAGTACTAAACAAAAAATAACATGCATTTTTTATTATCCCTCTTATTTTATTAAAATAATTATCATTTTCACAGATTCTTCAAGGGGTTCACATACTTTTTCATGCCACTGTAGTTCACCCCAAAAATGTGTATATAATGTGTGTACTTTCTGATGTAAAAAAAAGTGAAAGTTTGGTTGCTTGGACTTTCAGAGGAGGGACAAAAATTAAAAACAAAACAAAAAACAACACTTATTTTACTTGAAATTTTTTTTACTAAAAAAAACTTAGTTTGTGTTGCGAAAATGAACGAAAGTCTTACAGTTTTTGAATGACTTGAGGGTGAGTGAATAATAAGAGAATTTTCATTTTTGTGTGAACTAACCCTTTAAAGTCACCATGAAATCAAAATTGACAATTTTTCTTTTTAATGGAATGTTACAAATTATGACATGTAGATTGGCAGGACGGCTGGTCATAATAGTTTTCCAATAGCTAGACAAATTTCAATCCCTTCCCTCCAGCAACCTGTCACTTACATGAAACAATTATAACAATTAACAAACAACAACAACAATCCAATAGATTACAGATGGACAAAATCCCACCCTTCTTTTTTTTTTTTTTTTTTTCTTGTTTGAGAAGTTGTTTCACTCAGGTGTGCCAAAATAGGGAAGAAAACTGCATTCACAATTTTTGGTTTGTGCCGGCTTGAAAGGGTAGTTGAATCATAGTATTAATTGAGCTAATTAAATATGAACTAAATAGTTTTGTTATTTTACTCACCCTTGTTTCAATCCAAACCAATATGACTTTCTGTTCTCTTCATTTGTCATTTGATAGTTTTGTGTGAGAAACAGAATGAAATTGAAGTTGTTATTCACTAAAAACCAGGACATTTGCACTAGCCTTTCCTTGGCGTGATGTTTGATTTGTGAACTGATTGTTCGGAGTGAATTTGCGAACTGGATGAAACTGGTTCATTGAAAAGATGCTCAAAAGAATGATTATTTCACATATTGGACATTACATCGTATTTAAGCGATTACTATCAGTAGCTAGAGGAAGTGACCTGGCACATTGAGCTTTACTCAAGTTCTCATTGATATGTGATGTCATGCTTATTTTTTTCTGTAGCCCTCCTTCTTTTGTAGTCCATCAGAGTATGACCTGAAAGAATTTCTAAATTGCTAGGATTTTTATCTTTTCTTTGTGATTTAGGTGAAAAAGCAAGCATGAAAGATGAGGCTTTTAATAGTAACTGCCGACAATGCCCCGCAGACATCCGTGCGTAAATGAGGTGTTAACTAGCACTAACATGCTGAGATTCTGCTGCTGTGACTCCCAGACAGACAACCTGAAGTTCAGTATCCGTGATGTGCACTGAGAAGCATTAAATTTTACAGTGAAAATGTGTTGCTTATGTAGCCTTTTAAAACCCTGCTTGGCTGAATCGTCATAAATTATCTACATGTCTAATAATTCATGGTATATCTATTCTTTTTATATGCCATAACATTGTTACATCGTGACGGATGGGAGCCCCGTCAATAAGCCTTGTATCCGACAGAATGTTATAAACTAGAAAATATCTGATTTAAGTGCTTCGTCAATATTCCCATTTAATAAAAAAGATCAATCGCCTCTTTACGGTGTGATTTACTGCAGTTTTTAATTTAACAAGCCTCTCCTTGGGTGCTGGAAGACTGTTATGGCGGAGATTAATTGTGGGGTGAAGAGTTGCAGTCACTCTCCACACACTGTGGCTGATGGATCGTCACTACATTAACGACCGGGCTGTCGAAAAGCCTGTAAATTCATCATGAATGCAATTACTAATATGTATTTGTTTCTTCTCCATCATTTATGGTCTATTTAAAGACTGTAAGTCAGTGTTCCTTGACGTGAAAGTGTACTTAACGCCTAGGCCAAATGTGCTGTGCCAGTTTCATTTTCACTCACAACAGATTTTATTTATGGATAACTGCCCAATTAGCTTGGAGTTGATCTCATCTTAACATCTTACAACATTGCTGGCTTTGTCATTTGTTCCACCAAACAGTCAACTAAAACAACCGCCAACACCATCAGATGATATTTGATAGTACATTTAATATGTGGTTTGAATAACTTGTCCTCCTGTGGAAGCAGTTAAAGCTGTTTCAATCGGATGTTTTCCCAGGAAGCGTATATGCCATCGACGCAAATGGACAACCGATAAACGGGCTTCGCTGGTGTTAATAGATGATATCTGAAATTGGCCATCTCAGAAGATATAAGGACACAGTGATAACTCTTCAGGTTGCAAAAAAATGTTATAAAGTGAACATAAAGTGTAAGCAAACTTTGGTAAACAAGAACCAGTATTGCCCATTGCCACATGGATTTGGCTATGGGTTTCTTGAGTATAAGGAAAAAATATTCTTTAAAATTTTCAGATTTTTCTATTTCCACACCTCACCTCATTACTGTTTCTGTTTCATCTGTTTCAGGTATGACAGGCTATTCTGTGATGCAGATCACTAAATGAACCGGAGAAGAGTATCCTAACTGTGACATAGAGCAGAATGACGGCGCAGTCAGACGTTCACTGATGATTGGAGCTGGGTAAGAAACAAGAACCAGTATTGTTATTTACAAATCTGCTAAATCACTATCGTTATCCACTCACTTTTGCTAGACACTGCTTCTGATCAGTTATTCACTCTAGTGTCATACCATATGAAATGATTGAAATCTCTGTACAAAACAATGGAACAAAATAGTTTAAGTACACTATTGTTCAATAGTTTGTGGTCAGTGCATTTTTAAGAATTGTTTTAAAGTTTCTTATGCTCAGCAAGGCTCCATTTTATTTGATCAAAAATACAGTAAAAACAGTAATATGTTTTTTTTTTTATATGAATATATTTTTATAATGTATTTGATTCCTTTGATAAACTGCATCACTATTTTCATCATAAGCAGCATTTATTTGAAATAGAAGACTTTTGTAATATATATTTTTTATTATTATTAATTTAATGCGTCCTTGACACCACCAGACTTTTAAATGGTAGTGTACTTGTATTGTGCACTGCTTTGTTGTAAATATAGACAAAGCCCACATACTAAACTAATGACAGAGCTAAATTTACATATTACAGATCTAAGCTACATAACAAGGCACTTTGCACAAATGAAGCACAAGTGGATTTAGCAAGGAGTCAGTGGAGAAAAGGACTTTATACCTCCTCAGTAGTCAGTCATGTGAGACTCTTATGAATGTCGTTCCAGCTTGTTTTACATGCTCCGTCTGACTTCAGCTTGATCTGATGATCAGGCTCTCTCTACCTATAAAGCCCCGTTCACACCGTCAGTGATTAAATCACTGGAGGTCACAGTCTCTGTGGTAATGGAGGCAAGCAGGCTATATCTAGCCTGTGTCCAGTCTGCACTCTTGGTGGTTGTTTCTTGTGAAATGCTGCAAAAGAGACGTGAGTGCAACGGTTAAAGACGTTAGTCGAACGCGCTTACAAAAACGGTGGAAAAAGTAGCGTAGTGGAATGGAAAAACACATTGTCTGATTGCTGTCTGTTTGCTTGTGCTGTGTTTGTGTTGGGGGGGGGGGGGTTATAATGGCTCTGTCAGATGGTTTGCTTTTCCTCTCTTCATTTTACGAGAAGTGTTTAATCCCCCCGTTGGCCGTAAGATCGTAAGCTTTTTAGTAATATAACAGCTCTAATCCCCCGACTGCTGATGAATTGGATGAGGGGCATTACCTTCAAAGTAATTTCTCTGTTCACCCACTGCAAGAAGACATCACTTGACTAGTTTAAATAGACCATTGGCCATGCAATTTGATTTGGTGAGGGTATTAGTTTTATTTTATTTTGTTTTCAGTTTTTTTTTTTTTTTTTTTTTATAAATGTGCAGTCATAATATGTTGTAATACTGTCATTCTGGAAATGTCCATAATAACCCTGTTTTTGAGTTCCCCCAAACATGAAACAATGGATTTTGGGATGTACAGAACTTTTTTCCATAAAGTGATGTGTAGACCAGTGGTTATGAACTTTTCTGATTAGAAAACCACCCTATTGCCCCCCCTCCCCCCATTAGACCCTCCAGTATTTCTGGAAGTTAAACAAGAACAATAGTTATTTAGGGGAAAAGCCAGGTCATTCAATGAAGATATACACCTCAGGATCTCATTGGCTTCATTGACTCATACTAGTAGCAAAGAATACCAGTAGCACTCAGAACACTGCAACAAACTACTGTTCCTCCAGGGATGACCAGGAGTATAGTCCTTGCAGTGTTCTTTTGCATGACAATCGCCTACATTTCACAGTATGTGGAGCACAAGAGAAGCTGCATATTTTAAGCTTGAATATTTAGCGCAAGATCTTTTAAAAAAATATATGCCATACATAAGATGCAATTCATAAAGATTTTGCATGACCCATCTGCATTTTTGGTGTCTCAAAGGTTGAAAACCGTTAAGAATAAACAAGGGGAATAATAGTTTTTGAGCCATCTCTTATCAGTCAGTTATCTTCACGAATCACACACCTCAGCTCTTTCAAGCTGTCTTTAGTGTTGCTCTTAATTGCATTCATGTAGAAGCCAAAGTTGTTTTTCTTAGGGCGTTCATGGTGCTGATGAACAGGTGTGTTGATTAGATCATGAATCACAGCCAGAAGGAGATCTTTGCAACATCTGCTCTTTGATTATCTTGCCTTTCCAGCTTTAAACTCGGATTTGCACCACAGGAGAGTAAATGGCACTGTACCTCTGTCTAATATCAGATCAAACCTGCAATGAGGCTCAGCCCTAGTGCATCTGATTGGTTGTGCTTGAGCTTTACTCTCCTGATATTACACCAAAATGAAGGGGTAATTTTAAGACTTGACCCCAGATGTTGTGCATGCGCGTGTCCCCTATAACTGCCGTTTTGCCAGTTATTTGTGCGTGTCCTTTATAACTGCCGGGAGTTCTTCCATGCTCCCTTTCTAATGAGAATTAGACTAAATTACATCCACTGCATTATTATTAGCCTGTCAACTGTGCTTATTATGGGCTGCATCTGTTACACAGGGGGGAATCCCTGTGATGTCCCTCTGGCAATATCTTTTTCTCTAATGAGCCTAATAATGTAGCTGTTTCACACTGGAACAGAGGGGATCGGTGTGTTTTCGTTACATTGGTTTACTTCTTTCATTTATTTTCACCCATCCTTTTAGCTGCCAGGTCTGGTATCAGTAATAAGCTTCTTTGAAGCTGCTGATTGCCCTTGATTCGTCCCCAGGCTGATCAGCAGTTCAGAGGAGTGGAAATGTCCAGAGTTTAGTTTGATCTGACACACCTGAGCTCAAACACATGACTCTCCTCTCTGTGTTGGCCAGAGGGCAACACATTTTTTTGGCACTGAACTTGTACACTATTTCTGCTGTTGTTGGTAGGTCAGACTATGTCATTGACTAGGCGCACACCAACACCTGATCCTGACCATTGTGCTTTGAAGAAAATTTTGTGGTAAATTATTTTTGAACATTACAGAATATTCTAATTTTTTAGTAGAATACAAGCAAACTTTGCTAAGTTTTTTTTAAATTAGCTTAAAGACAACATGAACATTGAACTTATTGACTTTAAACATTATTGTGCACAATTTATCAGTGCAAGTTATTCTGGTTTCATAATTCTTTTTCATCAAAATGTGTTAACGTTAACCACCTCTAAAGCCCATTTTAGAACTAATAAACAAAAATATGAAATCAAATCCTGATGGATAAAATCTGGCTGTTTTGACAAAATTAATTACTCAAATACATAAAAATGTTTTCTTTTTTTAATGCTAAATGCATGAAATGTTTGTTTTAAACGGAATGATGGTTTGTGTATATAGAAAAAAAGGTATCACTTTACAATAAGGTTCATTAGTTAAACAATAGTTAATGTATTAACTAACATGAACTAACCATGAGCAATACATTTGTTACTGTATTTATTAATCTTCTTTAACGTTAATGAAAATACAGTTGTTCATTGTTTGTTCATGTTAGTTCTAAGTTAACTAAGTTAGTTAACTAATGTTAACAAGATTTTAATAATGTATTAATAAATGTTGAAATTAACATTAACAAACATTAATAAATGCTGTATAAGTTCAGTTCATTATTATTTCATGTTAACTAATGTAGTTAAATAATGTTAACTAATGAACCTTATTGTAAAGTGTTACCGAAAAAAACTTTTTCTAGTTCTCAGTCATAACGATTGAAGAAACTTGGGCTGCCCCCTAATAGTCGAATAGAAGAGGCTTAGTTGACCAAAATTTTATTTGTCATTTAGTTGAAGAAAAACAATTCCACAGGAAGTTGCGAAGTCACGTAGTCTGTGAGGAACAGATCGTTACTAGCTGGTCTCTGTGGTATCCAAACGCTCGCCTATCATTCATCGACCTCAAATATGGCTTATCATCTGAAACATATAAGTAGTGGCAACTTTACATGACCGCTCGATTTAACGTAATTGTAGATAAATGTGGGCTATTTAAGTGTTTGTGCGGAGTGTGAAAGCTGAATAGTAGCGCACTTACTGCATGACCGTCAACATGGAGGCGCTGGTGCAATCACTTGCACTTAAAATACTCTGTCATTTTTGGTCATACAGATAAGAGTAATAGATCTTTTGAATCTGTGAGGAGTTTACTTTTATTTGTGTGCTTTTACAATTACAACAAAACATTGTGCTTTTGTAAAATATTGAAAGCAAACAGGTTGCGATTTCTGCCATCTATCTCTATGAACCTTGAGCACACCCAAAAAAAGAAACAAAAAGAACCAAAACTCCATGTAAACTTGCCTCACAGACATGAAAATATATCTATAGAAAGGGAAATGTCTGCTTTTAAATGAACCAATTCAACTGGAAAACAAATATTCTCAAGTTATGTAATCCATATGAAATGTGCATATAGGCACATCCACTAATGCGGAGATTGACGAGTCAGCACCATCAACTTCATCACTGCAGCCGGAAATACAGAAAACACTAGTTTATCAATTAATTACTAAAATGTTAAAGAAATCTCCTTGCTGTTTTTCCCCGATGCATTCGTAATCATTACCTCTGCCGGTGCACTGTGGTAAACTTTGTGTGTGCTTGAATGCTGATTAGGCTATGTAGGCATTAAAGGCTAAAGTCTACGTTATTATGATTTATATGGTTTATTAATAAATGTGCGATTAGTCGACCAGAAAAATCTTTAGTCGATGGCAGCCCTAAAAGAAACCTGTCATGATCACTAGTGGGAGTGCTCTAATCAGCCACTAGAGGGCACTCCAACCCGGAATCTTGTTTTCCACAGACTACATTTCCCATAATACACTTCCCGGACTCATCATCCCATCATTGCTTTCAGCTGTTTTGTGTTTGATCATTTGTGTCTGTCTATTTATACCCTGTTTGTTTCTGCTTTTGTCATTGAGGTTTCATTTCATGTCACCTGCTTTTGTTTCTGTTTAATTTGCTTTATGTGGACTGCTCTGTGGACTCTGACCCTTGCCTGCCTGGATTATGTATTTGGATTACCCAATTAAAGCTACGTTTGGATCTTACATTTTTGTCTCTGTGCCATTCCGTGACAAAACCACTTAAAAGAACTTAAGTCGCCCGTTAAACTCACCTTGTCACCTCTAGTTGGGTTGCCATGATCCTGGGCTGGATTCTGACTTCCACTATAGCTAGGGATTTCTGTTATGCTAACAATTTTGTGCAGCTGTTTGCATGCAGTTGGCAAATTGCAGTCTACATTTCCAGCCAGCCAATGAGTGACGAAAGACTTCAGCATGGGTGTAACAGCCCTTCTGAGCCTTGCTCTTTTTTTCCAGAAACCATATTGTTTATGATCAAAATCTTACCTCAGGAAACTTGAGGTAATTTCTTTTCTGTGTTTTGTTTGAGATGTACGAGCCAGCACAGTGGCTCATTTTTGAGGTAATCTGTGATTAATATGTTGTGCAATAGAGCAGGAAATCCTATTCCCTGTGGCATTTCAAAATGCGGTTGGATACCATTTAACCCTTATTAAGTTTCCTTAAATAGGTCTCACTATCTGTTTCTTTCACTGCCAAACCCTTGTCACAAAACCTTTTAGGTTTGACAAGTTTCATAGTGGATTAAACATGCACATTAGTAAATACCCTGTGGTTAGATTTGTCACTTTGCTTGCCATTCTATTTTTTTTTAATTCTAAATCCAACATTTATAGCTTTCATTCTCTTTAGCAGAATTGATTGTGATTACCATAACTTGCACATTATAAGCTGTACCACAAATGTAAAAAAAAAAAAAAAAATCATCAGTGGGGCTCCAGCTCCTTTCTACATTGTCTGGTGTTGCATGAAGAGCCCGTGGCAGGCCTGAGTAGGGAGGACAGGCGTGCAGTCTCAGGAGCAGGTCTGTGTGGGTTGTGGTGACAAATGAGCTGAAAGCTTGGTATTCATTGCACCCAGCTCTCCTGTGCCAGCCCTGTCCCCCCCCCCTGCCTTCACTGATGGCCTTTCATGTGTCAACAATACCTCCCACTGTTCCCTGAGCTCAAGGTGCCAGCAGAGGACAGCAGCCTGGGATGGTGCGGCCTAGGGCTGGGCGGTAAGACTGTATATACCATGCATCCATACCATGTCAACCAGTAGAGATTTAATACCGTGGTAGGGCTGCCCTCGACTAAAGATTTTTCTAGTCGACTAGTAGTCGTTCATTTAAGCCATTAGTCGACTAATCGTGCGTTTAGCCATAAATCATAATAATGAGCCTTTAATTGCCTAAATATAATACATAGCCTAATCAGCACTCAAGCGCACACATAAAGTTTGCCATAGCGCAAATGTAATGATTATGAGTGAGTCGTGAAAAAAGCAGCAAGGAAACATTTTAATAATTTATTGATAATGTTTTCTGTGATTCCGGCTGCAGAGATTAAGTCAACGATGCTGACTCGGCATCTCCACAGTAGTGGATGCGTCTATATGTTTCATACAGATTACATAATCTGAGAATATTTATTTTCCATTTAGATTTGGTTCATTCAAAAAAGTACACATTTCAAGCTTTCTATAGATATTTTTTCGTGTCTGTGAGGCAAGTATACACTGAGTTTTGGTTCATGTTTTTTACTTGCTCAAGTTCACTGAGACCGAGACGGCAGAAAGTGCATCCTGATTGTTTTCATTATTTTACAAAAGCGCAACGTTTTGCTGTTATTGTGAGTTTGCAGAAATAAAAGTGAACCCTTTACAGTTTGCATTACTCTTATCTGTATGACCAAAATGACGGAGTATTTTAAGTTAAATGCAGTAAGCGTGCTCCCACAAGCACTTGTATATGCGCCAAATAATAGCGCACATTTATGTAGGACTAGGCTAACATTAGATCGACCGGACTTGTAAAGTTGCGACTACTAACATGTTTCTAGTGATATTTGAGGTCAATGAATGATAGGTGAATGTTTGGATTTCCTGCCGTTAACGATCTGTTCCTCAAGCGTTCCTGCGTGACTTCGCCACTTCCTGTGAAGTGGATTTTTTTTTTCTGCGACTAACCGACTAATAAAATCTTGGTCGACCAAGCCTCTTCTACTTCACTATTGGTTAGTCGACTATTAGGGGGCAGCCCTATACCGTGGTAAATACACTATATTGCCAAAAGTATTGGGACAGGGACACCCCTCCAAATCATTGAATTTAGGTGTTCCAGTCACTTCCATGGCCACAGGTGTATAAAATCAAGCACCTAGGCATGCAGACTGCTTCTACAAACATTTGTGAAAGAATGGGTCACTCTCAGGAGCTCACTAAATTCAAGCGTAGTACCATGATTGGTTGCCACCTGTGCAATAAGTCCATTCATGAAATTTCCTCACTACTAAATATTCCACGGTCAACTGTTAGTGGTATTATAACATAGTGAAAGCAATTGGGAACAACAGCAACTCAGCCATGAAGTGGTAGGCCACGTAAAATCACAGAGCAGCCAGAGCATGCTGAGGTGCGCATACAGACCTCCAAACTTCATGTGGCCTTCAGATTAGCTCAAAAACAGTACATAGAGAGCTTCATGGAATGGGTTTCCATGGCCGAGCAGCTGCATTCAAGCCTTACATCACCAAGTGCAATGCAAATCGTCAGATGCAGTGGTGTAAAGCACGCCGCCACTGGACTCTAGAGCAGCGGAGACGTGTTCTCTGGAGTGATGAATCACGCTTCTCTGTCTGGCAATCTGATGGACGAGTCTGGGTTTGGCTGTTCCCAGGAGAACGGTACTTGCCTGACTGCATTGTGCCAAGTGTAAAGTTTGGTGGAGGGGGATTATGGTGTGGGGTTGTTTTTCAGGGGTTGGGCATGGCCCCTTAGTTCCAGTGAAAGGAACTCTTAATGTTTCAGCATACCAAGACATTTTGGACAAATTCATGCTCCCAACTTTGTGGGAACAGTTTGGGGATGGGCCCCTTCCTGTTCCAACATGACTGCGCACCAGTGCACAAATCAAGGTCCATAAAGACATGGATGAGCGAGTTTGGTGTGGAGGAACTTGACTGGCCTGCACAGAGTCCTGACATCAACCCGATAGAACACCTTTGGGATGAATTAGAGCGGAGACTGTGAGCCAGGCCATCTTGTCCAACATCAGTGTCTGACCTCACAAATGTGCCTCTAGACGAATGGTCAAAAATTCCCATAAACACTCCTAAACCTTGTGGAAAGCCTTCCCAACAGTTGAAGCTGTTATAGCTGCAAAGGGTGGGTCAACGGCAGATTAAGAATGGGATGAAGTTCATGCGCATGTCAGACATCTCAAAACTTTTGGCAATATAGTGTATATTATCAGTGGGCTGGACTGCTTGATGTTGTCCAGGGGCGCAGGAGACATTTTCAAAGTGGGGGGGACCAAACTGCGTTTTGGGGGGTGGGTGTTGTTAATGAATAAATGTACATGTAAATCACCACGGGCGGTGCACGTGTGTATGCGTCTTTCCACGCTCATGGGCAAAGGAGCTTCTTTGAAAGGCTGAGCGGAATGCGGGAAATGAAGTATGCCCGGAAAAAACTTCAATCAATCCAGCTCGCGCATCAACCTGAGAGATCAGCCTCCTGTCAAATTTCTCGGTTTCTGAATGGATGGTTTGGCTTGACTGACAAACGCTAACGTTCGGGCATGATTTATATGCCATTGACCCGTCCTAAAACGTTAGCACGCTTTGATCGATTGCTTGGAGATCGCGTGTTTCTCTGTTCGAGAGCGCATTTCCTGTTCACATCCGTGACAAAACAGTTGATTATTTACGAACGAAAGCTCGCAGAAACGTGAAAATGGTCTAATTTGAAAGAAAATATCCTAAGCTAAAAGATGATATAGTTTGACTGCTACATCATGTGAAGCTACTTTTGCATTAATTAATACCATTATAAGATTACAGTTACACTGCTGTGTATGGATTGATCAGGGCAGCCATGCTGAGGTCCTGATCCAGGTAGCAAGGAAACAACTGAAGATGTGGAGAATCAATAGCAGCCTGCATTATATGAAAGAGCAGCGCATGAATCAACGTGATGAGGATTCAGAGGGGGCGTGACCAGCGTCAGGTCGTTTCTGCGACGGAGACAGCGCTAAGCGCATTCTAATGGGGACTGCTCTGCTGAGATGGATGTGCTTGTTTTGAATTCAGTTTTTGAGAGCACTGCGTTTAATAAGTCAGCTCAGCTCTGTTTTCCTCAAAGGAGCCGATCGGCCACAGCTGTAGCTATGGGGACGGCACAATGTTAAACCGCATTCATCCCTGACTCCTATTACCAGCTGTAAGCCCCTCTACGAAAAGCCATTTTCTTAAATCTAGCATGGTATGATGCTCTCTAGGACGCGGTGTACTCTTCCTTTAACTCCGCTATGCCGCTTGTTCAGAGAAGGGATTACATCCGTGTTCCTCCTGTTTTTAGTTTGATCTCTGGATTATACAGGGCTCAGCCATATCTCCTGCATATTAGTGGATTTGAATGCAAATTATCCTTGTACACAGATGCACCCTGCACTGCGGTTGGCCGCCTGATCCAGATGCTCCATCAGGGAGGCTTGATCAGGTGCTTTGCGTTAGGATTCAGACAGCACTTTCTGAGCATGTCTCTGAATCTCAGAGTAACGGCATGTGAACTCTGCCTGTGAAAGCCAAAAAGATCAAATTATTTATAGCCTCTGCAAACGAGATGAGCTGCTTATCTTTCACGGTGCAGTCAGACACTGCTCTGCTCTGCTCTGCTCTGAACAGAGGGTAAGGCCTCGACGTGGGGAAGACGAAGTAAACGGGGGAGAGATTAGAAAGAGATTGAGCGCAGGTCTGTGAAACAAGTGCAAACTCTGCAAAGAGGATTAAACGGGAACATTGGAAGAAAGAATGATTCAGTTGCCCTGATCTTCCATGGCTGTGAATATTTCAGAACTGTATGAAATCAGGTTTCCACCTAATACATATGTAGGCCAGGCTGAAGGCGTGTACGTACGGCTACCATTCATCACGTCTGGATCCTTTTTGCTCGGCTCGTTAAATATGGAGTGTGTTGCAAAATGTGGCACTTCGTTTGGGTTGATGGATTGATGCGTTTTCATTCTCTGTTGACCTTAGCTTTAGTTTGACAGTGGTGTGGACTGCTAATGATGGCATTGGCGTGTTGTCCATGCTAAACCCAGCACAGTAATTAGCTGTAGTGAGAGGCAGTGCTGTTCTGCTTATTGATTTTTATTCTCTGTGAAGAAGATAACATACCAAAGAGAGAAGAGATGATATGAGTGAGAGGCTGCCGATTTGCGTTATGAGCTACGTTTACAAAGTTAATGTGATTCTCTCCCTAGTAAAGAAACCGCAGGAGCAAAATATGATTTGTGAAAGAGGAAAGATGCATAGAGAATATTGAATTCTTTCTTTCCTGTTATACTCACTACTATTGCAAGAACAGCAGTCACAATAGACTACCAGTTCGGTTGGCATCCACATATTTTTATGCAGATTTTGGGATATTACATAAATGATGGATTGAACAAACAAAAAGTGAAAAGTACCAAAAAATAAAAAATTCTATGCTTTCATGAGATGGATACCTTTTTTATTTGGTAAGAAGACCACATAAACTAAAGTGGAAACACATTTACTGTACAAGTTACTAGATTTGCATTAAAAAAGTCATGTGACTTTGCCTCAACAGGTAATATGAATTAATAATTTATTAGAAAATTAAAATATTGTCAGACCAGTATCATTGTATAGCATCTCATTAGCTTTGTTCACAAATGATTTTTGTGATGATATGACTGGCATGCAGGGTTTTTTTTGTTAACCAAAACTTAAAATCATTTTTGTTCATTTAAATAAAGGTTAAAATAAAAGAAAATATAAATATTAGATGAAAAATGTTAACTTGCGATACTTTAATAAAAATGTTAAAATGTTGCCTTGGCAACTAACTGAAATGTTTAAGTTAAAGTACTAAAATTAAAACATAAATAAAAATAAATTAAAGCTAAATAGAAAATAATGAATAGAAAACAAAACTAATCAAAAATACAATTAATAAAACCTCAACTAAAATTAAAACGGAATAAAAAAAATAATGATAATGCAAAATATTGAAAAAATACTATAGTTGTATGTGAATAATTCTTAAAATAACTGCTGCCACCATTGTCAACAGAAGTGAATTTGCCTCTGACACAATAAATCCAGAAACAGTCTCCGTTGTGCACTTTTTTTTGATGGAAAGCTACACATTATACCCTTAACAATAAACAAATATAGTAGAACAAAAAATAAATGCTTTTCCCCTGCTGCTATGAATTTTAGAAGCAATATGCATAACCGTGTACACAGTCATCCAGACAGATATTGAATTTCTGTAATGCTGCATTTGATTATTCATGCAGAGGGAAAAATTGATTGGACCTTTTAAACTCTGATTAATTCCATGTAGGTATGCATAAAATTTCCTCTGACTGGATTACTGATTACTCGATAGCTTAAATCTGAAATGTCACTGGTGTGTTTATTGCATGTTTGCCTGTTATTGCAGTTCAAGCAATAGGTGTTTCATAGAATTTGTGTTAATGTACATTTGTGTTTACATTGTAGGTAAGCAGTGATGATGCGTTGTCTGGCAGCCCGTGTTCACTACAAGACCCTGATAGTGATCTGCGCTCTTCTCTCTCTGCTCACTGTCGTTCTGTGGAACAAGTGTACAAGTGAGAAAGCGCTGCGCTTCCTGCCCCGGCACCCCCAGCCCCCTCCCAGCCCGAAAATAGACAGCCATCCGCAGCAGCCCCAGCCTCCTGAACCTCCACCTGTGGTCGGCGGAGTACGCTACGAAGAGATTGACTGCCTGATCAATGACGATGTCACCATTAAGGGCCGTCGAGAAGGTAGTGAGGTATACCTGCCCTTCAGCTGGATGGAGAAGTACTTTGAGGTGTACGGCAAGGTGGTACAGTACGACGGCTACGATCGATTTGAGTTTTCGCACAGTTACTCCAAAGTATACACCCAGAGAGAGCCGTACCACCCCAACGGAGTCTTCATGTCCTTTGAGGGGTATAACGTGGAGGTGCGTGACCGAGTCAAGTGCATTAGTGGAGTTGAAGGTGAGTTTTGTGTTAATAGTGATACCTCTTCACAATCGTTCGATCTTATCTGATAATGGTTGCTTAGCATTGCTATGCTGAGGTGTCTGAACACAAGTAATCAGTTTCGGGTGAAATAGTTTTAGAGCACAGAAATCATTTAATTAATTGATGTTCATTAAGCATTTCTGTGATGACGCATGTTGATTTCATTGTCTATTTCATGCACAAAACATGGATAAGCAACAAGTAAACATGTCAACGGTGTGAACGACTAGCAATTTAAAAGTAAAATTTGTAAACTGGTAAAAAATTTGTTTGGATGAAATATCGAGAGGCAGAGAACTTCACTATGACTGGTTTAATTTATCACGTTAGAAAACAACACCCTGAATTGCATACGGAGTTCAATTATTCAAATGTAAATACCGAAAATGTATTCTCGGTTTTGGTAAAAAAAGAAAAAACATCATTTTGGTGCATTACTTGTATTTAAGGTGTTAGTTCACCCAAAAATGAAATTTCTGTCACCCAGTACTCACCCTCATGTTGTTCCAAACCCATAAGACCTTCGTTCATCTTCAGAACACAAATTAAGATATTTTTGATGAAATCTGTGAGGGGTTTTCCCATAGAAAACAACAAAATTACCACTTTCAAGGTCCAGAAAAGTAGTCAAGACATTGTTAAAATAGTCCATGTGACTACAGTAGTTCATGTTAACCTTAATGTTATGAGGTGACGAGAATACTTTTTGTGCGCAAAAACGAAACAAAAATAACGACTTTATTGAACAATTTCATCTCTACCCTATCAGTCTCCTATGCAGTTGACACAGTGCAGCGCTTCCGTGTTTACGTCCGAACGCCGGCTTAGTATTGGCCAACGCTGTTCATGGAAGAACCACGACGTATGCGTGTGATGCTGACGCAGGAGCCGCCCAATGATGAGTTGCCATTCTGACGTAGAACACGGAAGCTCTGCAATGTGTCTTCAAGTAGGAGAATGGCATGGTAGAGAGGAAATTGTTGAATAAAGTCGTTATTTTTGTTTTGTTATTTTTGAACCACTGTAGTCACAATGACTATTTTAATGATGTCTTTACTACTTCTCTGGACCTTGAATGTAGTAATTTTGTTGCTTTCTATGGGAGATAAAAAGCCTCTCGCATTTCATCAAAAATATCTTAATTTGTGTTCCGAAAATGAAGGTCTTACAGGTTTGGAATGACAGTCGAGTGAGTACTTAATGACAGAAATTTCATTTTTGGGTGACCTAACCCATTAAGATTGTCCCCATGTGATCGCACCACCTAAGATGAATGTTAATGCCAGGTATTCAATGAGCTAGGTTGCCGTAGGTTGTTTAGGCTGTACTTTCGGTCATCAGTATGTATTCAGCTACCAGTAAAAGTATAGTATTCTCAGTGCCACCATTTTACCATGTTTAAATCTATTCCACTGGTTTTGCCCTCGTTATTGAAGCTGAAAATGTGAGAAAAGTCAGCAGATTCTGCCTGGACTTACTCATAACTGGCTCTCCTAATGTCTCTCAGTAAAATCACAGTTACTTTCTCCCTCATCATCAAGATTCACCTAAATGCATGTCACATTAAAGCAGCACTTAATTGTGGCACACTGGGAGAAGTGAGAGGCAAAGCGACCTGCCTCATTTCTAACACAACTTGTTAGTGGCCATTAATAGTCATTTAGTGCAGTCCAAGAGGAGTTTCCTGGAAGCAAGGCTTGAATGATCTACGTCTGGTTCTTAGTGAGTAATGCACCCTCAATGGACTATACATTAAGCAAATGAAAGTGGGATTGATTCAGCCAAGAACTGAATCACAAGAGCTGATTTGATGACCTTAAACGTAATGGAGAATAATTTTGTACTCAGGCTCCCATGCGTCTTCTAGTGAATGTCAATGAGAAAAAGCAAAACCAAATTAAAGCAGAGTCATTTTCCTTTTTTGTTAAAGAACCTAAATGACAAGCATTTCAAAATGAACTGAGAGATGACACTCCTTGATGAGAAAAAGCTGATTATTGTGGTCTAGGTTTTGTCCTTCAGAGGCGTTTTACTGTCCAGGAACCACATTTGTCTCTCGGCTGTGTCAGTGATCCATCACTGTTTCTCTGCCCTGACAAATTGCTTTCAACCATTTCCTGCTGGCTCACTCTTCTCTCCATCTCTCTATCTCTTCGTAAGGGCCGTCCTTCAGCAGACAGGGTTAAGTGCCCTGTTTGAGGCATCACAGTGATAGAGCTGATCCCAGTCTCACTACATTTCTTGAATCAACCCTACCTGGAATTTAACCTGCAGCTTTTGTGTTTAGGAGCCCAAATCTCTACCACTACCATCATATCAAAGCTTTTAACACAAAGTTTATGTTGCTTTCTTAAGAGAATAGAGATTCACTCAGTCCCTTTCAATCTTCTGTTTTTTTTTCTTAATAATGAGACTGGGTAATGAAGTAATCACTTCTTAAGGAAGTATTGAAAATGAGGTCGGTCTGATCAATACTGGAGTATAAAGAATGCCTTCCAAACCACAAGATTACTATTCGCTAAAGACGACGAAGTCTCTCGCAGTGCATCACAGGATGGCAAACAAAGTGGAAGAATTTTCAAATTAAATAAAAATGAATCAAATTCAGGGCAGACTGAGTTTGTTTGCATATGTGAGGGTACGTTGGTGTACCCAATGACAAGCTTGTGAAAAAACCATTGCACACTTTACCTGCTCAAAAAAACGGAGAGATTTCTACTGTTCTCTATTAAAATGCTGAAATGCAGCACATCCAGGCATGCTGCTATGAAAGCTTTCACTTTTTGCAAAGTTATTGATCAGCATTCAAGATTAAACCACTTTCAACTCTATTCTCGTGAAAGCTTTTAAAACATGTGGACCATGTTCCGTGTGCATATTCAAAGAACCACCCTTTTGTTGAAGCTCTGCATAGAAGCACATTCATACTGTATTCTTTTGTGGCAAGTGGAAAGATTGGGTTGTCTATGAGTCGAGATGAAATCTTCAATGTCTGTGGCAGCACAAAAGCGATGGAGTTTGTACCATTCCCCTACTTTTGTTTTCTTTTTAGCCTCCTCTCCTCCATAAACAAGAGCCTGTCCATTACTCAGAGGCTGTTTACATGGAGCCTCTCTCTGTTCTACACACTACAAAGAAGCTCTGTAGCAGTAATGACTGTGTTGGAATGAAGGTGCCTGTAGGGAATCTTCTGAGGTTTGAAGCATTGCCTTTGATTCTCCTCTGGTATCCATGGAAAATTAAAGCGAGCGCTGCCTCAAAGTGCAAGCGTAACATTTAAGTACAGGCTTGAGCCCATTGTTCAAGGAATGCTATGGTCCAAGTGTGAAGGTTGCGCGACCTGCGGTGTCCATCATTGTTGGATCTCACTAGGTAATCTGTTAGCATGTAGCCTATTTTTAACTTGGTGTACAGCACCAAATTATTATGCCAACAGAAAGTGCTTTTAATCTTCTAATAAAAAATATGTTCATTTTTGAAAGGTGTTGCAAATGCACAAAACAAAGATTAATTAGAGGTTCTGTTCCTCTTGTTCTCATCCCGAAGCACAAAGAGGCACAAAAACAGTGTGTGTTGAGCTCCGAGGTAATAACCTACATGAGCCTGCTGCAGTGTGTTAGAGCAGAGAGCCTATTATCAGAGACAGCGGACAGACTCATCAGTCTCCACTGAAGGAGAGAGAGGGAGAGAGAATAAAAAGGAATGAAAAGGAGATGAGTACGGAGGGTGACAGTGAAAGAGAACTCCTTTTTCCTCCTCCTTCAGGTTGAGGGATGGCCTCTCCTCCAGCATAGAATCAGAGTGCTCTGAATAGTATCTAGGCCAGAGAGTGCCTCCACAGTGCCCATATGCCTCCTGATACAGGTCCCACTTAGAGCCAGCATGTGTGTGTGTGTGTGCATCCTGGAAAGTGGGAGGCAGTCTCATTGGTGTGTTTGTCATCTATATTGCCTTGTTATGTCTGTGTTTAACCCTGCATGTGTTTTTTTTTTTATGTGTATGTTTGTGGATAGACGCTTTAAAGCCAGCTATAAACCAGCAGCGCTGTCACAGTGTTTTGCCTGTGGCTTGATTATTGTCATGCCAGGCTGTAGAATAGATGAGCTGTGGTTAAATGGAAAAAAAGGATAGAGACAGGGTTAATAAAAGCCTGCTGACCTATATCTCTTAGCTTTTTTTTTTTTTTTTTGTCATGGCCTACAGCACAAATTAATACTTGAGATCAAGGTAAGATAACTGGTACTAACTGAAGACTATTTGCTTCAGTGGCTTTGTCCTCCCAGTGTTCACCACTCTTTTGTATATCTCTGGCTAATAGAAGATTTGTATGTTTTCACTTGTACTCTAGATTTTGTATCTGATCTAAATTGTTTAGAAGTCATGAAACCAGAAACAAGATTATTTATAATGAATGAAGATGTCATCAGTGCACAAACCACTGCTTCTCATTATCAGACTTGAGTTAAAAACAAAAGACTCAACAGTAAAGCTAACATTATAAAACGGTTAATATGTTAAGACGCATATGAAGCCTAAAATGGTCAAACAGTTAGTATATGTACACTTGTGAATGTTGAGTTTAGTGTTTATACGGCAAGTTGCTATGTTGCTTGGCATCTGAAAATAAACTGGAGTCTAAAGGCTAATAACCTTGTCTTACTCAGTGAAATAATTATGTATTGAACATTTTTGTTTTATTTTGCTGTTTTCGCTTTATAAAAGCCTTTTTTAGTTCACCCAAAAAATGAAAATTATAAATTAATCATTTATTACTCACCCTCATGTCATTCCACACCCATATGACCTTCATTCATCTACAGAAGACAAATTAAGATATTTTTGATAAAATCCTCACTGAAGTGAGGCCTATATTGCCAGCATGATAATTAACACTTTCAGATGATAAGAAAGGTACTAAAAACATATTTAGTACAATTCATGTGAGTACAGTGGTTCAACTTGAATATTATGAAGCGACGAGAATACTTTTTGTGCGCCAAAAAAAAACAAAATAACGACTTTTCAACAATATCTAGTGATGGCCGAATTCAAAATACTGCTTCATGAAGCTTCGAAGCTTTACAGATCTTTTGTTCCGAATCAGTGGTTCGGAGCACCAAAGTCACATGATTTCAGTAAATGAGGCTTTGTTACGTCAAAAGTGTTTCAAAATTTCAATAGTTACGTGACTCTGGAAGTTTGATACGTGATCCAAACCACTGATTCGAAACAAAAGATAAAGCTTGAAGCAGTGTTTTGAAATCGCCCATCACTAGATATTGTTGAATAAAGTCGTTATTTATTTATTTATTTATTTATTTATTTTTGGCACACTAAAAGTATTCTCGTCGCTTCATAACTTTAAGATTGAACCACTGTAGTCACATGGACTGTTTTAAATATGTCTTTAGTAGCTTTCTGGGTATTTGAAAGTGTAAATTAACTTGCTGGCAATAGAGGCCTCACTGAGCCATTGGATTTGATCAAAAATATCTTAATTTGTGTTCTGAAGATGAACGAAAATCTTATGGGTGTAGAACAACATGAGGGTGAGTAATAAATGACAGAATTTTCATTTTTGGGTGAACTAACCCTTTAAGAGGGCTTTTTGGTACTTTGCTTCATTATGTGCATCACATTCTTCTGGAACTGATACGCTGTTTGTTTGCATTATCAGTGTTCTATCGACCATTGTAACTCCTGTAAAAATGTTTTGAATGGTAATGTTAATATAAATTTGCTACTTTTCTCTTCAGTTTATCATCTAGTCTCTCATATCGCTTCTTCTGTTTACTCCCTATAGGAGTACCTTTATCCACCCAATGGGGCCCTCAAGGGTATTTCTATGCTATCCAGATAGCTCAGTATGGCCTGAGTCATTACAGTAAGAACCTGACAGAGCGGCCACCCCACATGGAGGTGTATGACACAGCGGAGGAGAGAGACAGCAGGTCTAGTACATGGACTGTCCCTAAGGGCTGCTCTCTCATCAGAGTCTACGACAAGACCCGAGCCACATCAGTACGACAGTTCAGCGTTCCAGGTACAGAAACGGATATTGAACTACAAGCTTCCAATTTATTTCATTTATCTAGTATTCTTTTGTTCTTCATACACTGCATTCGTTTTTTTTTTTTTTTTTTCTCTAGGATTCTCTGTCCTCCAGCTTCACTCTTAGTATGTTTACAATTCAATTTCAGTATCTTTTTAAATGCCATGTAAACGCTTTAGTCTGACGAAATCAAACCAGAACATTTTTTTTGCCTCCCTATCTGTTTCCTTATCTCTTCTGTATTATTCTGTTATCATCTTTGCATGGCCTCTTACAGTCCTGCTCCACTGGGCATACACAAACACCCTCAAAATGTCAAAACACACTCTACAAATGGTGCCTCATAGACTACTATATAAACGTATGCGGTCAGGAAGACTTCATGTGCAAAAAAAAAAAAAAAGCACATGAAACACTGTTGTGTTTACATGCTACTTGTGAAATCCTGTCATTGCCACCTTAACAATTTTCATCAATTTCTTCATACTCCATCTTGTTTAGTTAAAAATTTCTTAAAAAACAGGATAAAAACTTGCAGCTTGACACCTGAAAGCCAGCTCATACGCACACTGTCGTTCATCCTGAAATCTTGAAATACTATATATTTACTTTTTTTAAAAGAAATTACAACTTTTATTCAGAAAGGAGGCATTCAGCTGATCAAAAGTGACAGTCAAGGCATTGTATTATGTTATAAGAATTTCCTTTTCAAATTTTCTATTCAAAGAATCCTGACAAAATATCATGGTTTCCACAAAGCTGTTTTCTTGAGCACAAAATTGAATGTTAGAATGGATCTTTAGAATGATTTCTCAAGAATTTTGCTGAAAATTCAGCTTTGCCATCGCAGGAAAAAAAATACACTTTAAAATATATTCAAGCACCACTGTCATCTTTCAAAATGAACAAAGAGGCTATTTAATGACTACATTGCTTATTTATCTGTAAAAATAGAATCATATGATGAAAAAAAAAAAACTTCTTTCATCAGACATTTTTTTGCCAAATTGCACACACAGGATTATAGGGTATCGCAAGTAGTGAAGGAGACATCTATGATGTCTTCAGAAATCACAGAGATGGAGGCATCACAGTAGACAGTACATTCTGTTCTTCTCTCAGGATACTGCATGATTAGGCAGCATTTCTAAGGTCTTGGACACAATGTGCTTCTTTTTAGCGTTGAGCTAATCAATAGCCATTAGAATTAGCAGGGCTGTCGCGCTGGCAGGCAGTAATTGGTGTCATCACCCAGAGCATTGATTAGAGCGGAGCCAACTAGGACACACTGGGTCCAGGGCTCCAGCAGGGCGCTGCCTCCCTCCCGCTCTCTCCGTCCTCCACATCACTGCTATTGATGGGAGGGTAATCAGAGCAGGACAGTACAAATCCACTTAGTCTCTGCATTGCCTTAAGTAATGGATTTATGAGTGCATTAAATAGTGATAGGGGCTGTGTGAGCCAAAATGTCCTCCACTGCCTCTCCTGTCCCATGTTCTGTGTTGCTTTAATGTTGTTGGTATTACTGTCTTGTGTGTTTTCTCTTGCTCAGGTATTCAACCTCATTCTTTTTCTCTTGCTCTTTCATGCCTCCTTTTCTCCTCTCAGTTTTTGTTGTGCATAACCTTGTCAGAATGCAACACGGACAGAGGCAGCGAGAGGGATTTGCGATAAATTTCAGTTTCATCTTAATAGTCATGTAAGGTTGATTATTTGTAGCTTATGGCATCGATTTAGTGTCAGTACCCTGAGCTTTTTGTTGTACCAAAGCCAAAATTTTGCTATGGATCCACCCTTGGTAGACAGCCTGTTGAACGTGTTGTAACGTTTCCTTTTTCTGTTCCTTGTGTTTTAGAAAACTCCGAGGGCGTCTCACTTCCTCTTGGCAACACTAAAGATTTCATCATCTCTTTTGACCTGAAGTTCACATCTAATGGTAGCGTCTCTGTCACCTTGGAGACCACAGAGAAAGGGCCTCCGTTTGTTATCCACTATGTCACCACTAGCCAGCTCATTTCTTTCAAGGACCGTGACATCACCTATGGGATCGGCCCTCGGACAGCATGGACCACGGTCACCCGTGACCTTCTCACCGACCTCCGCAAAGGCATTGGACTCTCCAACACCAAAGCGGTCAAAGCCACCAAGACCATGCCCCGACGTGTAGTAAAGTTAGTGGTGCACGGCCACGGGATGATAGACAATATCACAATCTCCACCACGTCACATATGGCGGCTTTTTTCGCCGCTAGCAAATGGTTGGTGCGCAACCAGGACGAGCATGGTGGTTGGCCAATCATGGTGACTCGCAAACTCGGGGAGGGTTTCCGTTCACTGGAGCCGGGTTGGTATTCGGCCATGGCGCAGGGGCAGGCCATGTCCACTCTAGTACGTGCCTATCTAATGACAAAAGATGACACGTACCTAAAGGCTGCCCTGCGTGCCACCGGACCTTTCAAACTGCCATCGGAGCAGCACGGCGTCAAAGCTGTGTTCATGAATAAGTATGACTGGTATGAGGAGTATCCCACAATCCCTAGCTCCTTCGTTCTGAACGGGTTCATCTATTCCCTCATAGGCCTGTATGACCTGGCGCAAACCGCAGGTGAGAAACTCGGCCGGGATGCAGGTCAGCTGTACAGCAAGGGAATGGAGTCTCTGAAAGTTATGCTGCCCCTGTATGACACCGGGTCGGGCACCATCTATGACCTGCGCCACTTTATACTGGGCACGGCACCCAACCTGGCCCGTTGGGACTATCATACAACGCACATCAACCAGCTCCAGCTGCTGGGTACTATTGACAACTCGCCCATCTTCAGGGACTTCATCAAGCGCTGGAAAAGCTACCTGAAAGGAGGAAGGGCCAAGCACAACTAGAGCGGAGCACACCTCTAAGGTTTCTTTAGACCCTCACGTCCTCATCCTGACTGCCACCGTGAGGGCCACTGTGTCTAGCGTGGAGAAAAAAAGTCTGAACACTTCGGTAGCCCTCTGATTTTTCTGTTTGAGACAGTAATTGCAGTGCTTCTTGTGTCTTTGCTGAGGTTTTAATTAGGTACAAACGCAGCTGCTTGCAGCATGTGTCTGGATGAGGATGAGGAAGAGGGAGGGCTTAGGTATTTAATATTCAAAGCTCCAGATCTGCAGGTTTCAGTGAGAAACATGTCTTCTGAGATTTGCCACATTTGGGCACACTTCAGTCGAGATGTGGGACCGCAAAGCAGCTTTCAGAACCTTCTTCCAAAGTAAAGCTCAGTCACCAGACAGGCAAAAACACTGAGAATAAATCGTAGAGAGCAAACTTTAGCTGCAATAGTCATTTGAGTTCGTAGCCCATGAGCAGAACATATAAGCTAAGGAGAAAAATGCTGAAAATGTCCTTAAGTGTAGCATTATTATGTTTCAGTGAGCAGTGAAGGTTTACTTGATCGGTTTGACATTGGAAGGAAACACAGCGCCTTTTGTTCAACCCACTGTCCAGCCTTCAGTCTGCATTTCATGATCCTTTGCTCGGTCAGAACCTCACCGCAATCAGATTGAGTAGTCACTAATGCGGCCCAGTCCTGCCCATAATGCACTTAAAGCTTTAGAGAGTAGGTCGTAGGTCACTCGCTTCATGTTTACAACAGATTTCAGGTAACATTGATATAGGTATTAAGACACCACTATCCTAGATTATCAAACACAATGCCTAGAATACAACGGTTTGGTTGCTTTTTGAGAAATCGGAGGGAGTCTGAATGGTTGTGTAGCCTGTGTTCTTCATCCCAGTAAGAAGTCAAACCTCAGTTAAACTGTGCTAGACTGGTCATGCACTTTACTTGTGAGGCATGCATGTGTAGTGAGGATGCCTTTATACAACCACGTGAAGAATTGTGACGTAATTTCTGACTTTGTTTTTTTTCTCTCGTATGCCTTGATGGCAGTGAATCATTTATAAGGGAATTTTCACCTTTTGTTTGCTGAGGTTATTGTAGCTGTACCCATTTTCCTGCTTTTTTTTTAACAAGGTGATTAATTTACAAATTATTTTTGGACAACTATATTATCCCTTTCTTGTTTTGAGTGTCAAAAACAGTTGCCATTATGTAGAGCAAAAGCATGTTTCTTCTTTCACATCCAGTTCAATAATTAGCATCTTAGCCAAGAAAAAGATGCAGTTTCATGTACTAAAAATAAACTAATGATCAGTACTTCCTCATTAAATTAGTGAAACGATTTGCATGTAAGACTATAGCATCTGTTTTTTGTTTTGTTTTTTTATCCAAAAGCTTCTCCTCACAGCACTGTAATAATTGCAGCAGACCTCTGACTAGAGCAGCCAAATGTTCGAGACTGCAGATGGAAATATTTTCTTAAGTTCAAACGAGTTTTGGCCCTGTCATTTCCTGATGTTTCTCAGAGCGGTCAGCCACTTGACCTCAGCAGTAAAACCTCCACCTGGCTGAATCCTGTCGATCCTAATCTCACCTAACTACAGCCGTTAAGATGGTGAGATATTATCCCATTATCTGGCAACCTGCTGTTCAGAACCATCTCAAACAGATGTTCACATTCCAGTGTGAGCTTTTGGCTTTGGATTTTCAGAACATAAATGTCAGAATTGTGACATTTCTAAATGTTTTATTTCAAAGCTTCTAGTTTGTTTGGCAGGGATAGCATTTACAGACTATGGGTGCTTTAGCCTGGTGGCATACCTTTTGTGTTGACCTTTTTTGGTTTAAAAATCATGTTTTCCCATGAAAATCAGGTTGCTTGTAGTTTCACTGACACAGATCTCACATATAATACTATGCACATTTCATACTTGTTGCTTAATGGGCAGACAGTATGTTTAAAGGGGAGATGAATGAGGCAGAGAGCTACATTTCATTTATATTGTACCAAAGTCTTTAAAGTTTTTTTTTTTTTTTTTTTTTTTTTTTGCAACTTTAGTTTTTGTATTGTGGTATATGGAAGACCATGGACTTTTTTTTTTTTTTTTTTTTTTTGGAAGTTTGGAAATATGATGTGATTAATGGAACATTTTGAGGTGGTATATACATACATGCCTTCCTCTAAAGAAATGCCTTTTGATACTGTTTTTTTTTTTTTTTTTCACCTCCAGTCTAGATTTGTATAATATGGAGTGGATATAGAAGGGAACAGGGAATTTAATTAATCACTGCTATCTATGGGGATGTGTGCAAATCTTGATGTAGAGCTAACGCTCAGTGCTACATATTTCAAAAGGGAAAAGAGAGATTTGGAACAGCATGCCTGATCTTGAAAGCCTTGTTTCAAAACAGCCTCCCTTTTGAGTTGGGTTTACCAAACGTTGTTTGCATTTGAGTGAACTCCTTGGAGTAAGCAATGTTAAAGCACAACTATAGTTTCTTGAATTAATTTATTCTCATCTCTTTTTTTTTTTCTTTTTCTATATATATATATATATATATATATATAATTTTTCTGGTCTGGACAAAGTGCAAAGCCTTCCTCTGCAAGCTGCTGCAGTTTAGAATTGTATATCGGTAGAAATGTGGTTGATCTTTTTCCTTTTTTTTAAATATTTTTTTCATTCTTGAGTTAAACTGACATGCGAGGTGTATTTCATGTGTATGCAATAAATGGTTGAACTGGATCGCAACAGCTGCACACCCAGAGGTTGTACAGACTTTGCAAAGGAAGCACAATGTGCGATCATTTATATGCAGGACAAATGTTTATTAAAGTCTTTGTGCTTTAAATTGCTTTTTTAAAAGTTGTATAAATAAAGGCATTTCGTTTTATACATACATATGTCTACTGTGTTTCTTTTAAAGCTGCTGTCCGTAACTTTTTTTGTTTAAAAATGATCCAAAATCAGTTTTTAAGTACATAACCAGCCAGTGTTATGTACTTAAAACTATCTCCTTACCTTAGTCCGATTCACAAAGGTAAGCTCGTAATAATGTTTTCTAATTCGGGTGGCACTGGTGGGTTTCCACAGGAAATTTGAGCATGCCGCCGTTCGTCTTTTCGTCATTTGTCACGTCTGTAAACAGAAAGGAGTCCGAGCTAATAGGCTATATGACTTGTGAGGATGCTGCAGGCGGCGGATCATTTATAGCCTTTTTTCACAGCAGCTGGAATAATTAAACTTATCATTTTGATGGCAGATTGTATGGTGTGACAAATGGACAATAAGAGATTAGACTGTACAGAACCTGAAATCAGGTTACGCTAATAAACACTAAATACACAGTCGCGCAATGCTGATGTTAACATTAACAATTTGCACAGTATGACGTGATCCGAACTAAGCGATCGATATATTTAATCACCATTGGTAGCACAATTTATTGTAATGCTTTTCCCCCCCTCAATTGGTCAGAAGAAAAGTGGCAGATTTGTTATTTGCTTGTTCAGATGACATTTTCCTGTGAAAATTCTTATTTTGGTCATACATCCAAGACTTAGAATCTGTGATTCCGAAGTACAGTATCCACACCGATGTGGTGACTGACAGCAAACATTAGATTCATCCGCGCTGAGGAGACATGCCGCGGCACAACGCACGTAAAGATGAGAAATCTGCAAATAACTGCAGGTTTTCGAACAGAGATGGCGACAAAGAGGCAAAACTTACGGACTGCAGCTTTAATAAAACAGCATTTTTTACTTCAGCTCATGTATTTAGAAAGGATGTGGTTTATAATCAATTATAGTTGTATTTAGTCCCATAACTCATTTTTGATTCATTACAGTATTATATCCGTTCAGTCATACATACTCCCTCACTAGCTCAGCAGAAATGACCAGTGTTGAACACTGCCTGAGGTGTCTACTGCATCACCCTCCAAAAACATTTATCTCCGATGTCCCTGTTCACTATAATCCCTGCACATTCTCTTTATCTCAGTCACACATATGGACACTGCGGTTTAATTACTAGCTGCAGCCTGGGGTCGGATCCGGCACATTAAACTCCCTTCTCGTTCTTCTGTCCTGTCTCTGTCTCTCTCAGTAGTTATTTCAGCATTCGCTGAGCTCATACCGCTGGTAGACTGTGGATGAAGGCGCCCCATGGAGCTCATCTTTTAATGACTGTCTGATCAGATTATCACTGTTTTTACCCAGACTCAGCCAGCTGACGCTTGTGGTCTGTGGTCTATACGCAGCAAGTTTTTTTCTAGGGCTGGGTAATGATACAGATTTCAATTTGATTAATTTGGGCATATTTCAGTTATAATGTCCGTATCTCACACACACATATAATCATCGTTTAGATGAAGATCTTGATTAATCAGTAAATAGATATCTTTCAACCCAGCCCTAGTTTCATTTTTAAAGCCAAGACACTATAGGCAAAACCACAGTCTTAATCTAAAATTGACATTTAAGTGTTTGTTTTTTCTATTTTTCTACTTGCATCTGTAGATTTCTTAAAATGAGTTTTTTTTTTTTTTCATGCACTGAGCCAGAAATCTCTACTTCAGTAGCAATTAAATACACCAAACTTTCCAGTTTCATTCCTGTATATATTCTGAATATTTCTGCAGAGGAGTTTGTTCATATATCCTGATTTATTTAATAATAAAAACATGGTGATTTTTTTTTTCTTGCTGTAGGCCTATATATAAAATCCCCTCTGTAAAAATATTTCCGATATATTTAACTTCTGGAAAGTTATGCAAATTAGTGCATATTGAATTAGATAATGACTCATATGCATATTTAACCAAAACTTTTCAATAACCCCTAATGAATAAAGTGATTTCACCAAGTACAACATGTTCTTTGTTGATCCTGGAAGAACATTCCAATCAACCAATCAGATTTGAGGGACAAGTTTACCATTTATGTTAAGTTTAGGCTTACAACCTGGGATAGGTGCTTCTACAACAGTGTTATTTAACTATCATTTCCCTCTGATTTTAGGGATAAGTTATGGGTAGGGTTAGGTTTAGAGGTTGGGAAAAGGTTAGGACTAAATTTTCGGATGGGAATGTTGTTCCAGGATCAACAAAACGATCCAGGAAGATGTCTTACTTGGCAAAATCACAGTGACCAACATCTAATACAAAACAAGTATCTCAATGTTCTGTGGTGATTAGTCAGCTGTGGAAGTATATGGTGATATCTATCAGTTTTTTTCTTTTTTTTTACCTGTGGTAACTTGAATTGTCATAAAACTTTGCTTGTTCAGAGACACTCTCTCACACAAACCTGCAATGCACAGGAAAAACAGTTCCCAGACTAACACTGAACTGTCAAATATCAGTTTATTCCTGAGTGTTTCATTGCATTCAACTCATGTCTGCCTCCCCGATGTCTGCAGCAGGCGTTTTAGTTGTCGGCTTGGTCTGGCATTGTAAGAGGACACAGTGAGTGATGTGTGCCTTTGTGTCTGTGAGAGATTCCCACACACACTTGTGTCATTTCCCATTTATGACTTAATACCTCAGCTATGCAGGGTTCAGACTCTTCTCATCTTGCACACCCTGAGATGTTTAGATATATTTTACCCTTGGTAGTATTACCGTGTCCGAAGCGACAAAAATATCACTGCTGCAGAGAGTTGACGCTACCATATTGTACCTGTCTGGGGGGTCGTATAGGCCATGCCCTCTGCAGCTCTGCTTGATTCGGTCTGTCTGCAACTGGCCTCCACACCGCTGCTGCTGATGTTTAATTATGCAGCAACCAAGGCCAAACACACACACACACACACATAGCCCTGCTTACTCCCACATACATCCTCTCATGTTTGCCCTCCAGACGATACACGCATAAACACACAGACACACTTAATGAAGCAGAAGAAAAGTGAGCTGAACAGAGAGAGAGAGAGGTAACGAGAGAGCTGCTGCGGTGATAAAGCAAACGTCCTTCTCTGCTAATCTAGGAAGACTGGACAAGTGCCAGTGTTATGGCGGATATGTTTCTTAAATAGCATACCACTTTTTAAAAGACAAACCCCTGATAGGTTCAATCTAGACAGTTTTATAACATTAAAAATTCTTTAAAAAAAAACTAAATGGCATATTAGCATTACTTATATGTCATATCAGTAAACATCGAGTTCTGCTCCTCCCAGTCAGTGTTCTTCATTGGAGAATAGAAAGAGACTGATTTAGATTAGGCTACTGCTGATGCTGTTCACTTCATTTACACAATTCGGTTTAGTTACCCTTATATTTTTGTCCCTTTTAAGGGGTTTAGATCTTATGTTTATTTTGTTTTATATTACTTTATTTTTTTATACTATCTCAACGTTTCTGACTTTTAGTTGTATTGTGTTACATTTCTTTCGTGCAGATCAAGGTTGAGGCAAGTTAATCAAACCATAAATCGAACGAAAAAAATATATTGACAACTCCAATCCTGGATGAACACGAATTGTGACAATTATGACACTGTATACAGAGAAACGCGATGAATAATTCTAAATTGGAAAATGCTGCCATCATGGGGCGACATTTGGCATTACCGTTTAACTGTTGCATAACCACTCAAAACTTCTGATTCTGTTAATGAAGTGTCATTTCTCTCTCTCTCAGTTCAATTCAAAATTGCTTCATTGGCATCACTGTAAATAATACAATATTGCCAAAGCAATATATAGATAAAACAATAATAAAAACATCTGTATAACAGAAGAAAAATTATCAAATTTTATAACGTTATCAAATAACATAATTAAACTTAAATTAACAGTGTAACAAATTAGAACATGACTAAACATTTGATACCACAGTGTTTTAACATATATACACAAATACTGAGGGCCACTGTGGTGGACGGTAGGGAAACACACTGAGGTCAGACACACACATTACACACATTCACCTGCTGTCTCTCAGTCTGTGGCACATCCACACGTATCTCGCAGCCAGTGCTGCTGTCGGTCCCTCTCCTAATATTAACTTTATTTGTTCTACTTCAGTCATGGCTGTGAAGTTCTTTATTAAGTTACTGAATTTGGTGAAGTAGAGATCTCTTATAGGTATGTATTTTTGACAGTGAAGGAGGAAGTGCGCCTCTGTCTCGATCTCTCCTGTCCTGCAGTGAACACACACCCTTTGCTCTCTGGGTAACCAGCTCTTTCTGTGTCTGCCGGTCTCGATGGCTAGACTGTGCTCACTGAGTCTGTACTTGGTCAGGATCCGACTCTGCTTTGTCTTTGACACTTTGGAGATATTCTTCTAATTCATAATTTGATTTTAGAGTTCAATAGAATTGTAATTTACTTTGTGTTTTAGTTTCCTCATCCCACACTCTAAAAAATAAAACATTGGTTCAACAACAAAAAAAAAAAAAAATGTTGTTTTCCACTAGAATTTTTAACTTAAGCCAATTGGGAGAATTACATTAATTCAAAGCAATATTTTGAGTTGATCCAACATAATGTTTTAAGTAAGGTGAAGACGTTTTTTTTGCCACAATACAAAAATACATTTCAAAGTAACATGAACTTAATAATTGTCAACATGAATGCAACTATTTAAGTTGATCCAACATAATGTTTTAAGTAAGGTGAAGACGTTTTTTGCCACAATAAAAACACATTTCTAAGTAACGTGAACTTAATAATTGTCAACATGAATGCAACTATTTAAGTTGATCCAACATAATGTTTTAAGTAAGGTGAATACGCTTTTTGGACACAATAAAAACACATTTCTAAGTAACATGAACTTAATAATTGTCAACATAAATGCAACTATTTAAGTTGATCCAACATAATGTTTTAAGTAAGGTGAAGACGTTTTTTTTGCCACAATACAAAAATACATTTCAAAGTAACATGAACTTAATAATTGTCAACATGAATGCAACTATTTAAGTTGATCCAACATAATGTTTTAAGTAAGGTGAAGACGTTTTTTGCCACAATAAAAACACATTTCTAAGTAACGTGAACTTAATAATTGTCAACATGAATGCAACTATTTAAGTTGATCCAACATAATGTTTTAAGTAAGGTGAATACGCATTTTGGCCACAATAAAAACACATTTCTAAGTAACATGAACTTAATAATTGTCAACATGAATGCAACTATTTAAGCTGATTCAACATAATGTTTTAAGTAAGGTGAAGATGTTTTTTTGCCACAATAAAAACACATTTCTAAGTAACATGAACTTAATAATTGTCAACATGAATGCAACTATTTAAGTTGATCCAACATAATGTTTTAAGTAAGGTGAATATGCTTTTTGGACACAATAAAATGCATTTCTAAGTAACATACCACTTACCAAGCACCGCTTGTCACCATGATGGTAAATCTCCAAAAACCCACATTAACAGAAACTCTTCTAAATTAGCATAACAAAACACTAATTACTGCTAAATCTCCATTACCATTAATCTTGTGCAAAAAACATTATATAACACTTAATTTTAGCATTTACTCTCCCTTTCAAGTGCCATGGGCAAAGCATGATGGGAAATATAAATCCCAGCCCAGTTAAAAGAAGTGTTCATACAACTCAAAACAATGAAACACGTTTACACGTCATCAGATTGTATTTTACATTAACAGAACTTAAAATTAAATACATTTTTGATTAACTGAAAATGTTAAACTATGACAAGTCATGATAGTATATCGAATCAATAGGCATAATTTGTGTCATCCAAGCTCAGTAAAATAACAATTACAAGTAAAAATTCTAACAGTATTTCAGAACTTGATTTTTTATTTCACAACAATATATATATATTTAAGTAATGACTAAAGGTCCCTTGAATTAGTTTTTAGAGTGCAATGTTCCAGATATGTATTTTTTAGATTGTTTGGAAATTTGGTTTATTTTGATGTTTGGATGAGAAGCAGTGCTGGTCTGAGACTTGTTAGTATTAGTAGAGTTAGTCAGGTTAGTAAGTCTCAGGACCAGCTGACTGAGGGGACTTTTTTTGGGGTGCAGTTCTTGGGTCTGTAATGCTTTAAAATGTAGCGATTGTGTGGGACTTGATTTTGAATTTGAGGGATGTTTTTTGCATATTAATAATCAATGGGAATCAGCCTAATTCTGCCCTACATGCATTATTGGGTGTTCTTCTTTGTATTTTTAGGATCATTTTGTAGAATTCTGTGTGTAGGGCTTCTGTTGGATGTCTGTCCCATCTAGTGTAGCTCTGATCACTGAGTGGACCCCAGACCTCACTTCCATACAGCGCAATATCAAAGATTTTACACCAGATTGGAATTGGTAAATCAATGTTTTGGAATCTCTTCTTGATGGCGTATAGAGCTCTTCGAGCTTTATCTTTGAGAGCATTCACTGCCATACTGAAACCCCCCGATGCAGTGATGATCAGACCGAGGTAAGTGTACTGCATCGTGTGTTCTAGGGCGGTGCTGCCTAGACTGAACTGATATCTGTGTTCCTGACATCTGGGCTTTTTCTGGAAGACCATAATGTTGGTTCTGGCAGTAGTTGTCCAGCAGGTCCAGATGCTGCTGTAGTCCCTGTGCAGTGGGTGACAGCAGCACCAGATCATCTGCATACAGCAAGAGCTTGATGTTCTTGTCTTGTAGAGTGAGTCCGAGACCTGTAGACCATTCCAGCTGCACCGCTAGTTCATTAATGTAAATGTTGAACAACGCTGGACTCAGGCTACAGCCCTGCTGTACTCCTGTCTTCTGGGTGAAGAACTCTGTATGTTTGTTGCCAATTCGTATTGCACATTTGTTGTTTGAATACATTGATTTAATAATGTCATAAACTTTACCCCATACACCGCTTTGTAAAAGTTTGTAATATAATCCATCGTGCCAAATAGAATCAAATGCTTTTTTGAAATCGACAAAGCATGCAAATATTTTTTCGTTTTTGGTCGTGTTTATTGATTAGGGTGTGTAGGGTGTAAATGTGGTCAGTAGTTCTGTGATTTGGAAGGAAGCCATTCTGAAGTTTACAATTCTATTGTTTAAAACACTGCTAAATAACTTCCCCAGATTACTGCTCACACAAATGCCTCTGAAATTATTAGGGTCCAATTTATTCCCACTCTTATGAATTGGGGTAATAAGTCCTTGGCTCCAGATGTCAGGAAAACAGCCTGAACTAAGTACAATGTTGAATAATTTGAGCACAGCCGTCTGCAGCTCAGGTGTGCTGTGTTTCAGCATTTCACCCAGAATGCTGTCAGAACCACAAGATTTCTTACATTTTTGGTTTTTGAGTTTGTCAGTTCTTCATGTGTAATTGGGAAGTCGAGTGGATTTTGATTATTTTTAATTGTGTCTTCATAAGTTTGTAGATTTTGGTTGATCAGATTATAATTGTCATTGAGTTGTTTTGGTGGGATTTCTTTACATAGGATTTCAAAATGCTTTGTCCAGATTTCTCCATCTCTCTTTCTCTCTCTACCTCTACCTTTGCCTTTATATTCCATGTTACTGTAAGTTTACCACACCAACATAAAACTAATTTCTGCTAAGAGGTAATAAATTCGTTACCAATCATTACAGTTTGCTTAACATACTTGTTCTTTAATGGAATAACGTTTCTGCATTGTCATTGGATTAGTACAGACAAAAGAACGATAACGGTCCTGTTTTAGCATGTTAAGGATAAGCATTGTAACTATAAGTTTTTCACACCCTCTATTCATTACAGCTTCACTTGCACTGACTGAAACTGCCTTAAACACCCCACCCTTAATGAGCAAGTGGGGTCAGAACAGCACAGCAAGCTCAGTGGACTTTCCATGTGGACTGGGGCAATCTTGTGACCTTGTCTGAAATATAATAATGCAAATATTTGTTATTCTTTGCTATTTATGCATGGTTAAGTCAGGCAGTGTTACACTTGAGCTTGAGTTCAAAAGTCACTAAGAAACCTGTTTAACCTGCAGGGAAAAGGGGGAAATAAGATTTTCTAAATACTTTAATACTTTCAATCAATTTTCAATTTTTGCTTACATAATTCTTAAATATTTGTATTTGTCCTTCAATCGATATATATATATATATATATATATATATTATATATAGTATGTTTTTGGAAGAAGTCTCTCTTGCTCATTAAGACTGCATTTATTTGTTAAAAATACAGTAAAAACAGTAATATTGTAAAAATATTATTCCGATTTAAAATCAGGCAAAGCCGAATTTTCAGCATCATTACTCCAGTTTTCAGTGTCACATGATCCTTCAGAAATCATTCTAATATGCTGATTTACTGCTCGAGAAAAAAATTCTTATAAAGGAACAATTTTGTTCCTTTATATTTTTGTGGAAACTGTAATGCATATTTTTTCAGGATTCTTTAATGACTAGAAAGTTAAAAAATAGATTTTTTTGTTAGAATGTAAAAGTCTTTACTTTCCCTTTTGATCAATGCGATATGCCCTAAATACAAGTATTAATTTCTTTCAAAACATCTGACTGATCCAAAACTATTGAATGGACTTCTATACGAGACTGTTGTGTGTATTTATCTGTATGTTTGGAGTGAAACCTTCTGACTTTAAAACAACGTGCCCCTGAATTCTTGTGAACGTTCTCACCTAGCCGGTGTTTCAGGTATGTGTGTGTGTTTGTGCCAGGTGTGTGTTCAGTGCTGTAGGTGTGTGTGTGTTTATGTTAGAAGTTGATGTCTGTAGGTGTGATGAAAAGGGCAGGGCTAACCGGGCCGGTCTGTGATCAGGTAGAGTGGAAGAGTGTCTGTATGTGCATTTGTCTCTCTACCTGCTGGTGTTTATGTATCTGCCTCTCTCTCCTGAGTCAGGCACTGAGGGCCATTCATCTGGGGAACATGTTCAGCTTGATCAAACTACGGCGCGTCTTCACCGTCCACCAGGTCCCCAAAGTAAGTTCATTCCTTTAACAAACAACAAACAGATACTGTGTGATTTAAACTAGTTTAAAGTGTTCTTGAAGTAGATAAACAAGTAAAGAATCACTGGATTTATCTTATTATCTTTTCCCATGGCAGGCATTTCATGAGGACAGTATCATCTCTGGATATCGACACCCTCGTAGTTCGGCCAAAGACTGTGTGTTGAGTCTTTTTCAGCTGACCAATGAGACCCTCAATGTCTGGACACACTTTCTACCAACCTGGTATGGTGAAACGGTGAAGCAATCTCTGTTACTCTTTATCTCTCGTGTTTGCTTTCTCTCTGTAAATGCATATCGCCCTCTCTTTGCCTCTTTCTCAGTATGACTTTTACAATAAAACTTGTTATCTTATAACTCACAGACAATAGTATAAACTTACACAACTACAGTGACACAACCCTGGGATCCATGGGAACAGTATTTAGATTGACTATGTGTGTGCGGTGCGCTGAGATTTACAGTAGTATGAATTGAGAAACTCTACAGTGGATTGTCACGCCCCTCACCGAGCTCCTAGGGGAGTTCACCTTGCTGGATGAACACAGAGGGGGTCTGCCATCTCTGATAATGAGCTCCTGGTGTGATTCTCACTGGAGCTTTCTCCAGACGTAAACATGTTAGAGAGCTGCTTATGTCAACTTTGATTGTAAACTTTTTGGTATGCTATTGGTATATTGGCTGTAATGGTTTATAAGCTGTTATAAGTTAATTTTTAATTGCCTACTTGTTGTCATTGCATAGCTTATTTTCCCAGACAACTTCTATCTAGGTCTGTGAACGGAACTGAGATCATTCAAAACCTTATTCTCTCATTCAGTCATTACATAATGTCTCAGTCCTGCCTTATATTAACCAGTGCTCTACAAGAACTGGACACAACCAACACAACCAGTTTTTCTTGGCTAAGTTTTTCTTGGGCATGTAATAGATGGAACACATTTAATAATATTACATTATTTTTTATATAATAAAATTATATATGCAGTAAAATATTACATTATTATTATTAAATAGCTACTAGCCTAACTCAGTACTGCAGTATTGGCAATCCTGTATGATAAACTGCTTTAAATCTTCTTGCTTTGAATAAAATCACCTTCTAAATTATTAAATGTAAATGTAATTCATTGCAAAAACACATTTCCATTACTCGTCTATTTAAAGTATGCCATATCTCAAAGCTAACACATTCTCTGATCCCACACAATGGTTAAATACACAGTCAGCCGACAGTAAATCAATAGGACAAAACTTGGAATCTGTAACTTGACTCTGTGTTAATGTTTGGTTATATTAAACTCACTGATCCCTCTAAAGCAAGCAAGAGTAAATCAGACCTGTAAAATTCATCACTTAAGAATCCTGAGATTTGAAACTAGATTTAATACGACACCTCTTAATATCACATTTTTAAGGGCAGGGCTGACATTGCTAAAGCTCGGTTGCGCTTAGTATGAATGTTATGTTATGTTATGTTCCCATGGATATAGCAAACTTGTGGAATTTGAATGTATTTATAGTGAATATATAGCTTTCTAAAAAAATTCCACTTTGTGACTGCAATCAATGTAAGCAGGGGGACAGTGAATGTAAGAAGTCAAAACCATCTCTATTAATTCTTATGTTTACTGTACATACTGTATAGCATAGAAACAAGTGTTAAAGGTGCGCTTTAGAGATTAAACACAGACCTATAGAAAGTGATAAGACTGTTTGTTTCTGCATTCACCTGTCAGATACATCCCTAGTAACAAACTCTGTGAGCAAGTCAGGGCAGGTTAAACATTTGAATACAATCTTCTGGACAAAAAAAAAAAAAAAATTGTTTTGTTTCTCATGTCCACAGTAAAATACATTCACTTGCTAAGATACAGATTCTTTTCAGTATCAGCTATCATGCAAGGAATTGTCTTTCTCTGGAAGAGAAATTGAAAAAGTAACATGTGAAGGCCAAGAATGGTAACCCAATACTTACTTGGAAATTGTCCTCTGCGTTTAACCCATCCAGTTGGTGCACACACATAAGGAGTAGTTAACACACACCCCCAGAGCAGCAGGCAGCCATTTCACTATGGCGCCCAGGGAGCAATTGCCCTAGCTATTGTTAGGTGCCTTGCTTTCCTGCCGGTATTGAGAATCAAACCCGCAACCTTCGGGATACCAGTCTGACTCGCTAACCATTAGGCCATGACTGCCCCACCTACAAATGCCTCACCCACAGCTGCCCCAAACAAGTCAAAAGATGGAAAACGTATATATATATTTTTAAATCGCATGCGTATAATGTTGATTCCAGCAGTGGAAAACTTCATGGAATTGTTGTTGTTGTTTCACTGTATAACTTGTTTTTTGCAGCTTTGCAGAGCTGTGTCAACATCATTGTCTGGCATCCTTCCATCTCTCTCTCTCTCTCTTTCTCCGTCAGGTATTTTCTTTGGAAGTTGATGACAGTGTTGTTGATGGAGGATGCATGGTATGATGTGTACACGTGGCCTCTGCTGGTCTTCTTGTTCTCCTGCTGTGTGTATCCACTGGCCTCCAGCTGTGCCCACACCTTCAGTACCATGTCTACCCGCTCTCGCCATATCTGCTACTTCTTTGACTATGGAGCACTCAGCCTGTACAGTCTCGGTAAGAAAGGAACACACAGACTCATTCACTTAAACACTAGTTCCTTGGGCTTGTTACAGAAAATATTGGCATGAAGACAAAGTTCAAGCTTCAAGATTGTACTGCAATATTTAACAGACACGATAGATTCCTTACACAATTAATGCAAAAACAGGTTACATTACACTGACTTCCATATTCTACATAAACTAACAATAATTTTTGTCCAATAACTAATACATGTCCAAAATTAAAATGTATGTTTTGTGTAAATAAATCAAAAATAAAACACTATACTAAAATTAACCCTTTTAAATGTTACTAGTGAATTTGGGCATCACAGCATTATATTTTACAGTATGGAAAAATAGATATTTATTCTGAGATTTGCTAAAGATTGTATTTAAGGTGAGACACTGCAGGTGAATAGGGTAAAACATTAACTAATAGTTATCACCATACATCCCCAGTGGATTGATTACAATACGAATTGCAAACATTTTTTGTATTACAAGTTTTCTAAAATGTTATGTTTAAGAATGCAAATGAGGAAATATTTATTTACTTAAAAATGTGCTAATTTGCATAAATGTCTAGTACAAAAATCTGAACATGGGATGAAGTCAGGTTCAGAATTCTTGTTTTTGTTTTTGACATATTTAGAGCCAAAAGGTTTTTACAGAGGGGATTTTGGGTATCTCTTTTTTATCACTCCGTAATTTAGAAAATACTGTGAACAGTCAGAAAAAAATTAATTCTTACAATTTTTCTTTGAAATAAAATGTTTTATATAATCTGGCTAATTAAATATGAACAAATCCCTCTGTTAAAACCTTCAGAATATAGATAGGAATAGCCAAACTGTAAAGTCTGGTGTATGTAAGTGCTTCTGAACTGGAGATATATGGCTCAGTGTAGGAGAAAAAAAAATATTTTGAGAAATCGGCCTTTAAAAATATGTATTGTAATTGAAATCTATAGGCACAAATAGATAAAGTGCCAAAAAAAAAAAAATACATGTTTAAAGCTGGATTTTGGATATTTTCTTATCACTAGTCTGAAAAAACACTTTGTTAAAAGCCAAAAAGCCCAAAATCTTAAAATTGAAAAAACAGCGTTTTACTCTGTAATGTCTCGTCTTAACAGCATTATTAAAATATTTTTAGTTTTAGGCCTGGTTTCACAGACAGGGCTTAGATTAAGCCAGGATTAGTTCATTTAGGGCATTTACGTAGCTTTTATAAATGTACCTTGGAAAAAAAAAAAAGCATTCTTGATGTGCATCTTGAGATAAACAATGGCAGTGACATATTTTAAGATATATCAGTGCAAGTTACTTTCAGTTAAAATAGCTCAAACATGCATTTAGTCTGGGACTAGCTTAAGCCTTGTCTGTGAAAGTAAGCTTTAGATGATGGCAAAGGTAATCTAAATGTTAAAATGAGAATGCACAATTAAATACAAATAAATATAATTTTAAAATCTCTATTATCAGCCAATAACTAGTATGGCACCTTCACATGTTATTACCAAATCATACCCACCATACTGAGTTGTATTCATGTGACTGACTGCATGTTGATGCAGGTTCAGCGATCAGCTACTCTGCATATGTTTTTCCTGACGCATGGGTGAACAGCACCTTTCATTCATACTACATCCCTGTAGCTGTACTAAACACCATCGTCTCAACCAGCCTGGCCTGCTACTCGAGGTAAGGCTCCAGTTCATTCCATGCATTCTCATTGCTAAAATACCACCATGCGGATCACAGAAATGCAGTTTGCATAATTGTGGGTTACATATAGTTCTACTGAGAACTATGTGAGTATGTGGTACAAGCTCTAATAAACATTACATCAATTAGGGTGACATTATCAAATTTAAAAAGGTAAATTTATACTAAATACTACAAAAACACCCTGATTTGTATAACATAATTTACAGGGACTAGTAAATATAACTGATGAATCATTTTTGTCAATCTGTTTTTAATTGAGTTGTCTGTACAAGCCGATTCACTATAAAGAGTATGCAATGGCTGCGTCCCAAATAGTGTTCACTCTCTGAGCAGGTACTTTCATAAGTATGTTCTGTATATGACTGTGTAATACATTTGTTGTCATTGTCATGTGACTTGCAGCATCAGTTGTGTCGATTCATTACTAACTAAAATGAATCGATCTGAGACAGATGAGTATATTACTGTTTCCTCAGATCAGATATTAGCTATGTAGCGTTTAAACATGCTACAGTTGCTACACGTTGTAAAGCATAGGTTGTTACTGGAAAAAGTTAAACTTCTATGAAAACAGCTAAATCACGCTACTGAAAAAGTTTGTGTACCCTACATTTTAGGTTTGTTATAAACATGATAAACATGATATAGCATGGCAGTTTCATAGATCAATATTATTTTTATTTCCACTTTTTTGCTAAGGCTTGGCCTACCATTCCTACACTATAACCATGACATCGATGAAAGGTAACAGTTTAAAAACATAATGAAAAAAACATTTTCTGATGCTCACTAATGTTTTCTAAATCTGGTTCTTTCTTTAAATTAATGGAAACACTTCCACCTCATTGTGTTAATCATGTTTTATGTGTTATTTTGACCACACTCAACCTCAATTACACAACACCTCACCACCGACACTGAAACTGACGTTATCATTAGTGAACATAAAAAATGTGCCTTTCACTTCCTACCCGTCAGATTCTCTGAGAGACCGAGCCCAAGGCTGAGTAAGGTGTTGCGAATTCTTGCCTTTGCCTACCCTTACCTGTTTGACAACATTCCTCTGTTCTACAGGGTAAGTTTCATCAAACTGTACAGTACATCGACACAAATGCACAGGCTGTCTAGATAAAGATCAGTCATGTTAAATAACATCATGTCCAAAGGAATGGACCTGACAATATTGTGATTTGAACTGGAATTTACATTCAAGTACACATTTATCTGTCCTATCCTATATCCTATCACTTCCAATGTTTTTCTTTTGAACATACTTCAGTGTGTTTAAAAAAAGTTTCTAGATGTTTATGCATGTTACTTAATTATAAGTTAAAATGAACATGAATAGACTTCAAGGTGTGACCTGTAATTATTTCTGTTGCCTCTTTCTAGTTGTTTCTGTGTGTAGGTGAGGGTTGCACTGATAATGAGGCAAACTCTGTTCATGTTCACCATACATTGCTTGCGTTTCTTACCGGCTTCCTGTTTGCAACCCACTTACCTGAGAGACTGGCACCTGGACGCTTTGACTACATAGGTAAGTGATGATGACAACGTAAATGTTAGCTACTGTACCATGTATGTTTGTGCTGTGTATTTGGGTGAACTAGTTGATTACAGAAGGGTTTTAGAATACAGACAGTACAGTATCTGAATTATAATGGATGTTCAATTATCAAATTGAAGTATCAAAGTTTACAAAAAATTCAGAAACCATACTTAAATCTGCAGTATGGAACTTTTGCCTCTCTATCGCCATCCTTGTTTGAAACATGAAATTGCAAGTTACTTGCGGAGGCTCTGTCGTTTTCCCTTTTTGACTGCGGGCTCTCCACAGTACTTGATTTTGACAACAGGTGATTCCCAGACGTCAACAATGATTGTCATTTAGACCTTTCTAGATTAAAAGCAGACATCTAGATGACGAGTTTAGATTTTAAGCAACTGCATCCTCAGCACACATATAGAAGCCAGGTCTTATTCTGTCTGTAAACGGACGTGACATAACCGCGCAAAGGCGAATGACCTCAAACTGACATTTCCAGTGAAATCAAACCCAACAGCTCAAATTATAAATCATTTTTATAAGCTTACCGTTTTGAATCAGGGTAAACTATTGAGACAGTTTTGACACTGATGTCTTATGTACTTGCTCAATAACTGATTTTTGTTATTTTTTAAACAAAAAAGTTACATACGGCAGCTTTAAGAAAATTACTCTTTAAAGGGTTAGTTCACCCAAAAATGAAAATGTCGTTAATTACTCACCCTCATGTCGTTCCACACCTGTAAGACCTTCGTTCATCTTCAGAACACAAATTAAGATATTGTTGATGAAATTTGATGGCTCAGTGAGGCCTGCATTCACAGCAATGACACTTCCTCTCTCAAGGTCCATAAAGGTACTAAAAACATATTTGAAACAGTTCATGTGAGTACAGTGGTTCTGTCTTAATATTATAAAGCGACAAGGATACTTTTTGTGCGCAAAAAAACCCCCAAAATAACGACTTTTCAACAATATCTATATGGGACAATTTCAAAACACTGCTTCAGAGCTTTACGAATTGAATCAGTGAATCGGAGCGCCACGTCACAAGATTTCAGCAGTTTAGCCGTTTGATAGGAGATCCGAATCAATAATTCGAAACAAAAGATTCATAAAGCTCAGAAGCTTCATGAAGCAGTGTTTTGAAATCGGCCCATAGAGATATTGTTGAAAATTCTTTATTTTATTTTATTTTTTTATTTTTTTGGGGCGCACAAAAAGTATTCTTATCGCTTTATAATATTAAGATAGAACCACTGTACTCACATGAACTGTTTCAAATATGTTTTTAGTAGCTTTATGGACCTTGAGAGTTTCAATGGCTTTGTTCTCAATGGAGGCCTCACGGAGCCATCTGATTTCATCAACAATATCTTAATTTGTGTTCCGAAGATGAACAAAGGTTTTAAGGGTGTGGAACGACATGAGGGTGAGTGATAAATGACATTATTTTCATTTTTGGGTGAACTAACCCTTTAACAAAGGTCCACAGGTGTTTCTTCAGCATATCTTCATTCAGTGTTTTTCATGTGAATGGCTCTCTTCTGACCCCTACAGGCCACAGCCATCAGCTGTTCCACGTGTGTGCAATAATTGGAACACACTTCCAGATGAAGGCCATTGAAACTGACATGGTGCTTAGACAGTCACAGCTGCTGGTCACTGCTCCACCTATCACCTTTAACAACACAATTGGAGCAACTCTGGTCTGTGTCTGCATCAGTTTGGGGATCATATGTCTTTATATTCTACCTCTACTGTACAGCCACCCAGATACACACCCACCAAAGAATGAAGGAAAGAAATGCAAGCACTAAACGTCACCTTGGAACTATAAGGTTCTATCTGACATTTTTGTCAAAATTGAATTATTCACATATTCTTATTCTGTGAAAATTTATTTACATCATGTGATGTGTTTTTTTAAGTTGTGTACATTTTTGGACTTTTTATTTAGAAAACAAAAAGGTTCTATCTACAAATTCGAACTCTAACTTGGTTCTATAAGGTTCTATCTGTGAGCCAATCAGCACTTCAAATGCTCACAAGAGGACGAATGAGCTAAGATTGTTCAAACTCCAACTGTCAAAATTCAAATTTAAATCTATCTAGCTAAATGAACATCTGCACTGGACAAAATATTTAAAGCTGCCGTTTATGCTTAACTTAAACAAGAAAATAATTATTTGTGCTAAAATATGAAATAAATGTCATAAAGAAAGCATTAAATTTAACTTTCTCATACATGTCGACACTGTTACAACACTAATTTTTTGTTCCCCATATCATTTTTGCTAAATGGAATGCACAATCTTTGCAGTTCAATATCTCAAACCTGCTCAAAATAGAACCTTATAATTCCAAGGTGGCGTAAACGTTCCTTAAAACAAGGAGTCTCTGAAAGATTAATTGCAGTCTTGCACAAGTTACCAAAGTTATTGTAAAAAATATCTAGGACACTCTTGCTAGATATTACATTATAAAAATCCCCAAGAGGGGTTTGTATGTTTACTGAAACTATGCAACCTGAGATTGCAAAGAGTAATGAATGCGTTAATTGCATGAACACTACTTCTCAGAGGAGAGCAAGAAAAGGCACTGAATATCGGGACAATAAGTCATGGGAGGATGTCATAGTGGTCTAATTTTTGTGTATAGAAACACACTCACTGAATGAATTAACAGTCATGATGAGATTTACAGTATGAAACTTGTACAGGTAAATGTAGATGGAATACAACAGAAACGTTCTAATTTATGTAAAGGATACAAAAACCTATGGTAGCCCAATACACGGACTCGAATTGGTGAATTGTTGTGAATCAGTTAATTTACATAAATTGTCCATCTGACTAAGCTACAGATGAAGGGTAGACATCTAGATGAGAGGACTGGTTGGGATGAACTGATTCACTAAAATGAAACAAATTTTCTTATGATACATATGAGTGAAGACCATTTGGAATGAACCGATTTCTCTAGAATTAATCAGACTAGGAACTATACATATGTGCAATTATCTGTGTGCAGAGTCTGCCAAAGTCCACAGTGACAACCATAATTTATCTACATGTACTTCTTTTCCATAAAACGGCACTATACTTTTGTGGTATCAACAAAAAAGAGTTTGGGGGGTATTACATATTTTTATAAAACCAGGTTACAACTTGTGTAACCAAACCGACAATATTTATTGTTTCCAGGATTCTTTATAATAAAATATTTATTTCTTAACAGCCTAGTCCTGTTTTTATTCCTAATTGAGACCTGTGAATGCGATGCAAAGAGAAGTTCAGATTGATATTTTAAATACACAGCCCTCTAAGCAGCAATAAAGTTCTGAGTTGAAAGGGGGATATATGATAGAAAGTGTGACTGTTTTGTCAGGGTAAGTTTTTGTTCTCAAAAGCCCAAAATGCCCCGATATCCGACTGAGGAGTGGTGACGTTAAAAACATAGTCAATAACTTCAGTGTTACACACTGTAGTGTCACCAAATTCAGTTTACACATTAATAGTCTCCTACTGATTATATTACAACACTTAGTTTGATAAAATGTGCTTTTGCAGAATTTTTATGATTTTTTTTATTTTGAAATAAAATCAATAACTTCACTGTCACAAAATTTAGTTGTAACCTGCTGGTTACACTAGAGCACTTAGTTTGAAAAAATGTGCTTTTGCATAATTTTTATGACGTTTTCTTATTAAAAATATTCAATAACCACTGTGACTAGAAAAAAATACTCAGTAACTTCAGTGTTATGCTGTGTAATGCCATCAAATTCAGTTCACACATCAATGTTCTCTTGCTGGTTAACAAGTGTTGTAGTATCCATTAAGAGTAGTGTCCATTTTAGTGTCCTAAGTGTTGCAGTATAAACAGTAGGAGACCATTGATGTGTAAACTGAATTTGGTGACACTACAGTGTGTAACATTTAAGTTACTGACAATTTTTGTAGCAACACTTTTCGGGTTTTGCACTTGGAAACCGGTCTCTTCGGACTTGTCTCTCAGCTGCCTGCGCGTAGATAGAGATCAATGTTTTTTGTCCAGTGAACCTTTTTTTTTTCTTTCTTTCTTTTTTCAGAAAGCAGAGTGTTTCAATGCTCTAAAAGGGACTGGCACGGTCCATAAGTTTTGCCTCTTTGTCGCCATCTCTGTTTAAAACATGCAATTGCAGTTATTTGCGGAATTATCATCTTTACGTGGGTTGTGCGTCGTCACGTCTCCTCAGCGCGGATGGATCTAATGTTTTCTGTCAATCACAGCACCAGTGTGGATACTGTACTTCGGAATCACAGATTGTAATCTTGGATGTATGACCAAAATACGAATTGTCACCAGAAAATATCATCTGAATATGTAAGTAACAAATCTGCCACTTTTGTAGTTTACTATCCAACTGAGAAAAAAAGCATAACAATAAATCGCGCTACCAATGATGATTAAATATAACGATCACTTAGCTAGGATCATGTCAAACTGTACAAATTATATTATACTTTGTTCTCAAATTGTTAATGTTATAACATCAGCATTGCGTGACTATGTGTATTTAGTGTGTATTAGCGTTACCTGTAGATTTCAATTTCTGTAGACACTCTGCAGTCCGAAGTCTTTTGCTTTTGGGTGAATCTCTGGCTGTCACTGATGATTGTCATTTGGACCTTTCTTGATTACAATCCGCCATCAGAATGATAAGTTTAATTATTCCAGCTGCATGAGAAAAGGCTATAAATGATCCGCCACCTGGAGCATCCTCGCATGCCATATAGCCACTAGCTTTATAAACAGAAGTGAAGTAATGCTCGAATTTCCCGCGGAAACCCACCAGTACGGCTCTAATTAGAAAACATTATTATGAGCTTACCTTTGTGAATCGGACTAAAGGTAAGAAGAAAGTTTTGAACACTACTACTAAATTGATTTTGGATCATTTTTAACCAAATTAAGTTACGGACTGCAGCTTTAATAAAAAAAAACCCAAACGGCAAATAGGCTATCTGTCTAAATGTAGCGATGGTGAAATGAAGCTTTGCAAAGCACTGAGGCTTTCCCCTCAACTGTATTGTAAAAAGGTTATGTGGTCAAAAGGTGGAAAAAGCTGCTTTTGTGTCTCAGACGACCCAGCTATTTTTGGACTGTTTCATGTAAATTAAACATTTTTGTGCTATGAATAGCGTATAAAACAATGAAAATAGTCTATTAGTTTCCAAAACGCGATAAACGCCATTTTTTGAGTTTCCGCCAACATCAGTATTATATCTGGTCGGTACCAAGCGGCAACCTCCCCCTTTCTCTCGTGAAGCCAATACGGAAGTAACTTAAACTGCGATTCATCGACTGGCCGCTAGGGACAGGCTCCAAAAGAGAGCAGAATCTCATAGAGTCCCATGTTAAATTGGCCAAGTTTATAGCAGAAAAAAACTTTACAAGTTGGTTCAAATTGTGGTTTTGGTCTATACTGCTATTTTTGCCCTTCATGACAACTCTGAGGGGGGTGAATTTTTTTATAACGTATCCGTTTAAATTATATTAAGCCTTAAAGTTCTGCATAATTAAGGGCGTGGTCACTTGAGTGACAGGTAGATTGCGCTGCTGTCTGAGCCGTCATGTTACCTCAGCTGCTGCTGAATTTGGCATCTCAGCCGTTTTTGTGCTTTTTTCTCGATTATTTTATACAATTATAAAATATGGCTTGCTGCATAATATTCGAGACTGATGTGTGTCTGTGTAGATGCGCATGCATGGGGAAGAGACACAGAACACACGTCGGATCGTGGCATTGGCTGAAAGTTTTGATTGTGAGATTTACTACAATGACAATGGCGGGAGGATATCAAAATCCGACAGCACTGCTTGGATATTGTAACTAAAACTGCTGCACTATTTTGAAAAAAAAAAAAAAAAAACTTTGGACACGGTCTCATTTGTTTGTTAGATACGATCGTATACAGTTTTACAACATAAAGGCTGCTCAGATTGCATCCTTTCTTGAAGAACGATGACAGAGAGCAGATCATTCAGAAGAAATGTGAAATGTTATTTTTTGTTTTGCAATGGACACTCATATTTTACCCAAGTGCCACAGATTGGATTCATCTCGCGATCTCTATTTCATTATAAAGGTATGAAGTCCCATTTGATTTTCCATGTTGTTATTTGCACACCCAACACTACTGGTGTTGGAGGATCTATATCTTAAAAAACACCGTAGATTGACAGTAAACCTTTAGAACGTTCTGATGATAAAACTTATCTTCATTAATATTTTAGATAGTATCTAAGATAGATAAATAGCTCCTTTGCTGATAACATGGTCACGTCGAGCTAGGCGGGCGTGGTTTCAGCAACCAGTCATATCAGCTCAAACCACCTCCCCGCCTCTTTGCCCATTTTCAGTTATCCGGGAGTGACGTGCGGTGACGCGCAGCTAAGATGGCCGCGGCCTCATTTAGGCGTCAAAACTGCTGTTCAGAACTCTATGGGTGACGTCACGGACGCTACGTCCATATTTACATTTACAGTCTATGGTCGGTACTGAAAAGTCATTTATTAAATTTGCGCAAAATGCGACTTCCGTCGTGTTCTTCCTTTCTTTCCAAAACGCGACAAACGCCAGTCTCCCTTCTCTGCAGAACGCTATATATCCGCTCAACCAATCACAGCGCTCCATTCCACCCACTGTAAACAATAATGGCGGCGCTCTGAATACAGCTGGCTTCCTAGTTTTCCTTACTTTGTGATCAACAAAAACAGAAAAATGAATAATTTTGACGGCATTGACGAACCTGTGGTTTCTGCGGTGGGGAAGAAACGCAAGTCATCGAAATGTAATCATTCATGTGAGGCACTCGAGTCGGGAGGAGGAAAAATGCGGACTGTTGCTTGTTCCAGGACAGCATCAAACTTCTGTCACGGTCCCCATAAAAGCCGTTTTCAATACAAATGTACTCGGTAAATGTGTTTATTTTAACCGTGCGGTGGCGCCAGATACTCTTTAATCGTTAATGACAAAAGGAGACATAATTCATTTTTAACAAGATGACTCGATGAATTCATTTTGGGAGCGACGACTGAATGTAGGCTATTTTTAGTCAAATGCCTGTATATAAGATTAGTATTGACAAAGTTCAGAGGCTGTCATATATGTGAATCAACTTACTTTGTTGTGTATTTTCAATATGAAAAATAACTTTTATATCGATGTATTAATTGCATTTGGGAAAAAAACGTGTCATGGATTTATTGCATTTTGGGGAAAAAAAATAATAGGCTACGTTTTTATAAACCTTTTAAATCAAAATGTAGATTTTAATATTTATAATGTTTTTGTAACCAAAAGATGCTATGTGAACGTTTGAAACAGAAAATAGTGGTTTTCATCTTGCCACTTTCTTGGTAAAGAAAACACCTTTTTACTCAAATGAATCAAAATGGAGTTATTGCGATTTGGAACCAAACTCCTCATATATATATAAAATGGGCTAGTCTTTCACGTGTCATTTTACTTACACAATTTGAATAAATAAGTAAACAAGCTTAGGCATATATTATCAAAATTAACAAAGATTATCATAGAATGGTCAGTTGTATGGTAGACCAGGTACAGTTGGTTCAGGGGTACAGTTGAAACACCTTAAATAACACATGCGTATTAGCACCCTCTTCGATCGTGTGAAATTTGAAGTACATGCGCTTCTCCAGTCCGAAGATATCGGCGAAAGTTTTTTTTCTAAGGTAATTTTTTCACTTCACCACGTCCCTTCCACATTGAATAGCTTCTCATCCTTACATGACTGTTAAAGTTAACTTACATTTACGTAAACCTTATTCTGTGCTCTAAACACTGACATATTGCATGACTTTGTGTCATACAAGGTCATCGTAAAATCTAGAGAAATGTTCGAGGTGGTCAGCGGGGTACACAGTAGAATCCTATTGTGGCACATTACTGTAGGCTACTTTTTTTTTTTTTTTTTTTTTTTACAAATGGACTACTTTTAACTAAACAAAATAATCAAATAAAATACTAAATGGAAATAAAAACTGTTAAATTCTCATTTTTAAAGGTATTTTACATTTGCAATGAATTGGTTAGGGAGCTTTACAGCATTCCGGATGGGTGTCTCAACTGTACCTGACTGTTCCCGACATGGGTACAGTTGGAACAAAAAAGCTTCTTGTGTTTTTGAGCTAATTGCGAAAAATATGACCTACTTATGGATGTTAATAATTAATATTTTAGTAGACAAGTAAAGGAAATGTCATATGAAAAATCACTTCTTTTCACTTCTTTTCAGTCCCATAGTTTTGGTGTGGTAACGGTGAAAGCAAAAAGTGTACCAACTGTACCTGGTCTACCCTACTTGAACTGGGAATAAATACGAACTGAACATGCACAGAACTACACATGTAAATATTTATTCGTATTATGATTTATTCTTGTCAAAAAGCGAATGACACTTGACACCTGCGCAAGGGTTCGCGTTATTTGTATCAGAATACGAAGCAGTCACATGGTTGGGAGCGAAAACGAAGCTTCGGACGTTGCAGATCACGTGGTTATGGCAAAAGGATTCAAGCTCCGGTACAGTGCTTCACTGTGAGAGCTTCACTGTTTCGTTTTTTTTTTTTTTTTTTTTTTTTTTTTTTTTTTTATACAAGTTTCGAAGCTTCGGTGTCAAATGTCACAACAGTCACATCACTTCCTAAATGTCTTTGCATCTCTCTAACGAGGACCAACAGAATGCGATAAGATTGTCGTAATAATCGCCAGTAGCGGCATAAAAAGTAAGAAGTAATTCCTTACCTATACTTCATATCTTGCTGGTGATTCGAATCTTTTGATTCACTGATGATTTGTTCCTGATTTCTTCATGTTACCCTACCAGTAGGTGGCGACCAATGGGAATCCCAGATGTTAAATAATTAATTCAAATCCTTCTGTTTACCTTTTATTATTACTACATATTTATAACTAAGATGCTTACAAAGTTTGTTAGGTGTTAATGGATTTCTGATTTGCTTTAAGTGCTCGGTTTGGCTTCATACTTTGAGTACTTGATTTACTGACAGATTGATTTTGAATATGTAGTAGGCTATATGATTAAGGGGAATCTGCTTGCCCTTTCCTTTGTGTGTGTATGTGCCTCACGTTCTCCCCCGCTCTCTTTTTTGTCACATGGTCTACTGTGCACACACTCTGACTGATGCTGTTTGCTCAGCATTCTGTGTTGTTGGCAGAAGATGAAAAATGTCAAAGCAAATTGTGAATCGCAAACACAAAGGCTGACAAAAGCACACATAAACACATTATATTTTAGTGCCCCACCAAGAACGGCTTGTTGATGGAGATATAACTGTTCTCACTCTCACACATTCAAAGAGACTTGATGAAGCTTGAGATCTTTTTATTGCAGTATTTGTTTGTTTGTTTTGTTCAAGCGCAAAATGTTGTTAATGGTTTGCTGGTGATGCTGTAGGAAATCCATCACAGCTGATTACATTTTTTTTTAAATGGAATGATCAAAATTAAAATGGGTGAAAACATTCCTTGATGGGAAATATTGATAGTATTAAAGGGTTAGTTCACCCAAAAATGAAAATTCTGTCATTTATTACTCACCTTCATGTCGTTCCACACCCGTAAGACCTTCGTTAATCTTCGGAACACAAATATAGATATTTTAGTTGAAATCCGATGGCTCAGTGAGGCCTTCATAGGGAGCAATGACATTTCCTCTCTCAAGATCCATAAAGGTACTAAAAACATATTTAAATCAGTTCATGTGAGTACAGTGGCTCAATATTAATATTATAAAGCGACGATAATATTTTTGGTGCGGCAAAAAAACCAAAAAACTACTAATTTAGAATCATGATTCGGATCGCGTCAAACCGCCAAACTGCTGAAATCACGTGACTTTGGCACTCCGAACAGCTGACTCGACATGCTGATTCATTACACTCCGAAGCTTCCTGAAGCAGTGTTTTGAAATCGGCCATCACTATAGAAGTCATTATTTTGTTTTTTTTTGGCACACCAAAAATATTCTTGTCGCTTTATAATATTAATATTGAACCACTGTACTCACATGAACTGATTTAAATATGTTTTTAGTACCTTTATGGATACTTAGTACCTTTTATAATACTAATCTGACTCCAGGGGCTTTGTAATTATGAATCCCATCAGCAGGGGGCAGCATAGGACAGTGTTTGTTCTCTTGTAGGCAACAAAAATCAGTTTGGTAAATTGCTGTAATTATTTTAGCATTAATAATCTCAAACACTTTTGCAAATTCTCTAGCATTAAAAGTAAAAAAGCTCAAAATTGTTAATGATATATCCTTTACTCAAGTTTAATAGGTGCTAAACATCCTAATAAATCTTCAAAGTCCTTATTCATGACATGTAGGAACTGACATCATGTCATGTTTGATCAGGGAACAGGGAAACAGCTGTCAGTTCTTCCTCTGCTCCATAGTCCCACTGTTCCAAGACCTCCTTGTAATAATATTGACCTTCCCTGTACTGTTTACTCAGGCTGCCTTTAAACACAGCACCAGCAAATATCACACAGGGCCGCCGCTGTCTGCAGCACCATTTCACTCTCACACTCGCTAATTACTGCCTAAATAGCCTCTTATCTCCCTGTGCTGCCTGTTTGCGTTAGCACACAGCACACACATTTGGCCACTTAAACATCTACTGAAGCATTGTGATAAATATGACTGATTGACTCTTCTGTGTCTGCCAGCTGGGTGTTTAATATCTCATGTATTTGAGAGGTTTAGGAACTGAATTCGGAGACAACAGACAAATAATGTGGTGGATGAAATTTCAAAACAACAACAGTAATTAAACCGCTTATAATAGGCCTACACCATGCCCTGCTTCACCAATTGTGAAATGGTAAAGTAAGAGTTAGCATATTTTATTGCTTACTCTATGGTTTAATTGAAGTTGAATTATTTCGCGTGACACGTTTGATCGGTATCAATCAGGTCATTTGCATTCCTGTAGACTATATGCTGGATTGGCTCCAGGAAGTCGCTCTGCTGGTCCTGACGCGCTGTGTTTGTGCACGTTGATAGATTCAGTTTGGCTGTGTTTGTTTAGCCCTTAGCTCACTACTCATATGAAAGCCTACGACTCAGCGGTGATCGAAAATATATCCCCATCCCATCCCTTCCCTCCCCTCTTTCTGTTTTTCCTAATTACACAGTGTGTGTTTGTACAGCCAGCATGATGTTTTGAAAGTACACAAGCAGGTTTTGAAGCTTCTGTTGGCCTGACTTGTTTCCTGTCTTCTCATTCAGAGGCTACTTTCACCTGTTAAATGGAACACATCCCATGAGTGATTGGTGCAATGATTCACTCTCAGGCTTCATCGGGATAACTGTCACAGCTGTGGGTCAGCGAGAGAAAGGGAACAGGTGTGTGGAAAAACAGTTATGAAAATTACTGCAGAGTAGCTTATTCAGTGTACATTTCCAGTCCCAGTCATTTGTGATTTACTGGATAAGAATTAAGGATAAGATAAAATATTTATTTATTATATTTTTATACTCATTAACACAATTGTTACACACAGTGTAATTTAATGTTTGCTTTGTCTTATTTTAAGTCATCTTGAGGCCCCGGTAGTGTAGCGTAGTTCCTGTAGCTTAAACAGAGCATAATGTTAGAGTAGATAATGTAAATGCAATATAAACTGGGTTTCTAAGAGAAATAAACTCTAAACGCAATACGAAAGTTGGTATGCACAGAATATTTGTACCATGCTGATTATCTACTGGTATTAGAGATTTTTTATTTATCAGTATTATATAGTGGAAATGTAATTGCTCATGCTTATTTCCCCTGTTTTTACATTTAGACTACCTTTGCCATCATCTAGTGCTTACTTGAAGTTAATCTTTAAAAATACACTGTTAAATGTAATCTTTAGCATATCTCGCAATGAATTTTTTCTTTTTTTTCATTTAAAAAAATGCTGGGTTAAAAACAACCCCAGTTGGATTGAAAATGGACAAACCCAGTAGTTTGGTTAAATGTTTGCCCAACGTGCTGGGAAGTTTTATTTAACCCAACTATTGTTTAAAAATTACTGTATTGCTCGCTTAAAATGAACCCAAAATATGTTGGAAATTAACATTTATTATGTTTAATAAATGAACATTTAGCTTAACGAATAGTTAAACAATAAACATTTATTAAATTGCTTATTAATAAATGTTCATCTTTTGATTATTATTGTTGCCTCTAGTAATAATGTGTCTGATTTTTAATTTCCAACCTATTTTGGGTTCATTTTAAGCCAGCCATATTGTAATTTTTAAACAATAGTTGAGTTAAATAAAACTGCCCAGCATTTTGGGCAAACATTTAACCCAATCACTGGGTTTGATGGAATCACACCATTTTCATCCTAACTTGGGTTGTTTTCAACCCAGCATTTTTTTAGTGTACATTATAATGTTGTGAATGCATTTAGCAAATGATAGATTTTAGTGTTTTAATTAAAATTATTTATACCAAATAATACAGAATTTTAACATCTACCATCTATTGGTTATTAGCAATACAATTATGTGTAATAAATGTGTAATATAATATAATATAATATAGTGGCAGAATTTTAATATTATAGCTAATCATTTAGAAACTGTCTACATGGAAATCTAGAAATGTCTCTAGAATGAAGTCTGTGAGATATAGTAAATAACTGTGTACATTAATTATGTGTTTGTTAGTGCCAGACAGAGGCTCTGTATGTGTGTGTATGTATCGAGCATATTACCATGGCAGAATTATCACACATCATAATGAATTTTGAGCAAACCCCAGAACTCTATTTAATCTCTGGGCTACAGATATCTGACTGGCTGCCTGTTCTGAACTCCACTGTGTATCTTTACTGCAATCACAGGCAGCTGTGACTATTTAGTGGGCAGGAAACCACCAAAAGCAGATAATTCTCCATTTATAACTTCTGGTTCACTCTGTTTATTTTCTTGTTGAGTGAGCCAGTGCTGGCTGTTCCGTTAGCTGGCATGCGTTGACCAAGAGCCGTTGTGTGCTGTCCTCTGTGTTGATTGCTGGATATTGAATATCCTTGAGGTAATATCAGGCAGGCCTAGCTTTCTTTCCATAGTCATTTGTCTAGTGAGGCAAACCACAAGTCTTATTTTAACCACCTCTGAAAGGGTTTGCTTTAAGTGGCTCATAAAAAAAGGGAAAAGGAAAAGCATGAAAACTTTGGGGTTTTTGAGGCAAACCATAATAGGGCAAACCACCAAGTATACCAATTAGCCAGCAACGCTACTGTCAGAGTGACATGGGGACAGCGCTGTGAGAGAGAATGACACAGAAACCAGACACAGACCAGACACAGACCACACAGAGAAGCTAAGCACTGTGGAGCATTGACAGGAAAGCCCAAATTAGATGAAAAACATTAATCTGAAATATGTTTGAAACATTAAGCACATATCCAAGCTGCCTAGCATGAAAGATGTGAGACGAAACACAATACTGCGAGGCTGCACGCAGTCAGTCACAATGACACTTTAGAAACGTTTAAGAGTCACCTCAGTGACAGAAGAATAATTTTTGGGCCAAAACTGGAACCGCTGAACGGAACACACATGATGTGATTATGTCATTTTTAATGTGTAGTCACTGTGGCAGAACCTGATTTCACTAAAGTACATGTTCTTGGATCAACATGTTGATCCTGGAACAACATTCCATTCAACCAGACTTGAGAGACAAGTTTATAGTTTGTCAAGTTTAGGCTTACAAAAAGGATTTGGTGCTTCTACATCAGTGTTATTCACCTGTCATTTGCCTCTGATTTTATGGATAACTTATGGGTAGGTTTAGGGGTAGGGAAGAATTTTTGGACAGGATTGTTGTTCCTGGATCAACAAAATGTGTTGACCCAGGAACGTTCCTAACTCAGCAAAATCACTGTAGTATTTTCTTATTAAGCGAAAGCACCATATGCAGTGGACTCAGAGGTTCTCTTCTCTGTGGAGAATATTAAAGAGTTATTAAATTAATCTTTGATTAGTGGCGCATGTTATTGTGGAGGACAGATTTGCAGTGAATGAAGCTGTTAGGCTGTCGCTAAGCCGATTTATTAAGGTCACCTAGAGTCTCAAAATAAACCTTACAAGCTGTTTTTATTTTACATAATTAAAGTGAAATGTACTTTCCATGAAATCTGTTTCTATGTGACTCCTTTTTGTTTTCATATTTCGAACAAAGTCAGTGTAAACTATGAATGAAGTCTTTATCCAACTGGCAGTGAAAGCTAACTTAACCTTGAGTAAAGTAATTAGCATACTTATTATAAATTCAAAGTAATTAAACATTTTGTCACAATAGAAAAATTTGCAACAAATGACAGTGTCGAGTGGATGAATGAGTCATTCAAAAAAGGAGATTACCACAGAGTATGAAGTGTTTTGTTCATTTCAGTTTAAATGTAAAAGTGATGACTGCATGATCACGCTTTACAATAACGTTCAATTTCTTAACATTTGTCTAAACATATAAACTCTAAACTAATAATGAACAATATTTTACAGCATCCATATTTATAACTTTATAAACTATAATCACTGGCTTCCGGTAACGGCCGTACACTTGTCTAATTCCGGCGGTCTAGTCTCTAGTGACCTCTGACCCGATGCATGACATATTGATGTATACAGAAGTACAGAGGATATAGCAAAACACTGGTCATGAATTAGGAGTCTAAAATGAGAAATGTCAGAGGATTTCAATATAAGAGAAGAGGAGCTTGAGTTTGTTGCCCAGCCCTATATGTTTGAACCATGAGAGGCGTCTACTCTCACCTAAGCTTACGCTATGCCTACATCCTACGTCATGCGTCAGGTCAGAGGTCACTCTCCTGCCGGAACTTGACTTTTGTATGCGGCTGTTACCAGAAGCCAGTTTATAAAGTTAGAAATATGGATATTTTTATTACAGTGTTCCTTCAGAAAGCATTTTTATGATGGATGGATGCACTTTTTTGGGCTTCAAAATGTAGGGTACCATTCAATCCCATTATGAAGCTTGGAAGAGCCAGGGTATTTTTTAATGTTTAACTCCAGTTGTGTTTGGCTGAAAGTCATTTACACCTAGGATGGCTTGTGGGTGCGTAAATTTGGATAATTTTCATTTTTGGGTGAACTATCCCTTTAAAAGCACTAAGGCATTATAACAGGATGACTTTCTGCAAAGTTGCTTTGGAATGACTTGACTTGTAAAAGTATTGAACATTGGTAGTTCATTTCATATTAACATGTGAACATGCATATTGTGCATGCAGATAAATTTTCACATACAGCCTAACCACATGCTCTCACACAGTAAGATGCACACACTCATGTTTTCAGGGTGTAAGGAAAATGTATTTTTATCCATTATAGATCACATCCCAAGTTTGATGGAATCTGGCAAATTGATGACTGTAATATGTACTAGGTCTGCAGAGTGAGAAGGGGGTTTCAAATTGGGCCTGTGGACTGGAATGATCCTGTACTGGGCCTGCAGCCCATGTCAGGACGGATAGTGCTGCTGGAAAGAGGGCGTCTGTGTTGTGGGAGCCCACAGTGACACAATCACTGGGGACAGAACTCACTGATCCAGGGCTGGAATTCAGCCTCATTTAGCCAACAGTATGCCAACAGTATAAACACTTAATCCAGCGTGAGATTTCCAGGCCCCAATGGGTCAACAGTTTAGCTTTTTATTTCTCCCCCACCATCTTGTTATAAACAAAGTCGGCTTTCAGTTACTGCTGTGAAATTGTTTTATAGGGTACATGCATGATTGAATATTCATTATGTTAAACTAGGCTCTTTCTTTGTATATAAAACCATATTAGATTTCGCTGGCGGGCTGCCTAAACCACATGAGATGGATTCTTTTCGTAAAAAGGCCCAAACTCCTTAGCAGCTCTTTTCTTCATGGTTTATTTGTTTTCGTACTGATGTAAATGACGACTTGTTGATATTTTCCTGCCTAACCTCTCAGCCTCCCCCTGTTTTCTTCCTCCTCTCTCTCTATTTCTTGGCCTAGGAACACATGGATCCTTTCAGAGAGGGGAAATGTCGGAATTTGTGGTAGGCATGGGAAAAATAAACAATCGTGTCGGTCTGTTCGGCAGCAGAGGGCCGGTGCTTCTGGGGGTGGTGTGGGGGAAAAGAGAGCCAACTCATTTTTTTTTAACCAGGGGCCAACTTCCTTGAAAATATTTATACATTATTTTTCCTTGTCGGCAAGCAAAATTTACCTCGGGATTGAGGAGCTCACCTCTAATACCGCAGGGAAAATAAACCCCCTTCGCCTGAGGTGCAGTTTATTTAACGAGAAACAGCAGCATATTCAGGCCTGTTTTCCCTCAAAAGACACATTTAAAAGCGTGTTAAAAAATTATACAGATGCATCCCAAAACTCACAGCAATTCCTAAAGCAGGTGGATATCACATCTTACAGTCAAAACCACAACAACCTTGTTGTACTGCCAGGTTCAAATATTCTACATCTGTTTTCGATTTAAACAGGCTGCAAACACATTCGTCGGTGTGGCATTCCAGCACAGCATCCTAACATCTGCGTGTTGGCAGAACTGCAAGGTCAGACAGATTTCAAACCTGCTGTAGTGTGAGGAACACACCGGATTCCTCTCTGGATATAACGTATCAAAGAAGGAACACAATTGAATGAGAGCATTTCAGTACCCCTGCAGGACTCATTTTAAAGCAGCACTGCTGTTGTATTGTTTCATTGTGGGTTTTTTTTAAAACTAGAATTCAGGGTAATCGTTTACAGATACCAAGTTTTGAGTGAGGTTGAAGTTCTCGAGCAGGTTCTTGTAAAGTCCTTCTCAGAATCCAGTTACTCACATCACTGGTTTTGAGCTGGTGTTTAAGGAGACCACACACTACGTCTGAGAGAGAAAGATCACATGACCCAGGGACCAACCGCAGTTACAGACACTCACAAACATGTGGAAGAAGGAAAGGCAATGAAGGGAGGGCCAGTCATCAATAAATAAAAACTGAAAATCTTTATTGGTTTCTTTTCTCATTTTGTATGTAAAACAATTTAATTCATCACCATACATGAATGTTTTGCACAATCAATACTTTGAGCCATTTGGTCAGATAAAGTAAAACAAAGGAACCGTGCCATTTATGTCAATTCTCTTTCCTGGTAAATGTGGCCAAAAGAAAATCAAAATAGCAGCTACTTTATTTGTCCTTGAGCCACTATATGTGTTAAATACTGATAAGCCTGTTTTCTCTCTCTTTATGTGTGTGTGCTCTAAAAACCTTTGAAGATGGACTAATGTTGTTGTGTGAATAAGATCAGAGGGGTGGTTGACTATGATTTCACCTTTTTAACTTCAGTTAGTGTGTAATTTTGCTGTTAGATCATAAACAACATCTGCAAAGTTACAATGCTCAAAGGGAGATATTTTCTTTTAAAGAATTCTCTGTTCAAGGACTACAACAAACAAGCTTCCTCCTGGGTTAGTGACATCACTAACCCCAAAATCTACATAAACCCTGCCCCCGGGAACACGCAACAAAGGGGGGGAGGCCGTGTTGGGCTGCTTTAGAGAAGAGGAAGAGTTGTTGTAGTAGAGTGTTGTTGCCATGTTGTTACCGTCATTTTACGCTGGACCGCTTCACAAACGAGGGTCAATTCAACTCTGGATTTGCACAAAATATTAACATGACGGCACATGCTAGTCGATGAGTTGAATCAACTCCACAGCAACTACATAAATTTATCCACTAACCGTTCAGAAACATCCAGATGCATTCTATAAGTTGTAACTACTTCCTGAGTCTCTCCATCAGTGTCTGACTCCGGTTTGAACAATGTAAGGCTAAAAACGTTATCATTTTTGCTGCGTGAGATTCTCCAGCTTTGTTATTGTTGAGCATCCGAAGCGCAAGCTGTTAAAGCTCCACCCTCTTTTGGAAAGCGGGCGGGAGCAGCAGCTCATTTGCATTTAAAGGGACACACACAAATACGGCGTGTTTTTGCTCACACCCAAGGGGCAAATTTGACAAGCTATAATAAATGATCTGTGGAGTATTTTGAGCTGAAACTTCACAGACACATTCTGGGGACACCAGAGACTTATATTACATCTTGTAAAAGGGGCATAATAGGTCCCCTTTAAGAGACTAATTTGATCTTTCTACCCTTATAACTTTTAGTTTTTCCCATTTGGCACATTTTCATTGGCCCAAGTAAAAACGTCCATAGTTCCATAATTGGATGTTTAAAAAAAAAAAAAAGTTCTCAGGTTACCAAATTCAAATGATATACTATCAAGCCTTCTTTCTCACTCTTGAGCTGTTCTCTGTTTTATTGAAAGCGAATCATAGTTGCATTTATACCTCAGTGATCTCCATTTAGATGTGTTAGTGTGTGGGTGGTTATGTGTGCATGTGACTGTAGGTAAAATTAATTTGGCTCATTAAGTTTCCTTTCTCAATTCACTGAGCACAAATCTGTAGAACAAGGTCACAAGACTAGGTTTATTGCACTCATGCTCTCATATAGACACATCTTGGTACAATGAAATGATCTGGTAATTAATCTCTCAATCAGTCAATGTTTTAAATTTGTTAGATGGCATTTCCATATGATCTAGACATTGGGTACAGCAGACTATTGTGGTGTGTCTGTAATACATTAAGAGGGCTATCTGTTAACATTCCCATCAGTGGCGATTTGCCAAGAAAATATATATATATATTTTTTGTGTGCAGTTTTTCAAATAGATTTATGTTGTGATTTATCTTTTGCAAACATTTGGTTTTGTCAGAATAAACTGTGACTTGTGAAACATCCTCAATAGAAAAATACACATTTTGCCTAGAAAGTATATAGTTATGGCATCCACCAGTAGGGGTTTAGTGCCTATATCCAACCTGACTATTGAGTTCTGACACAAATTAGGTCCCTTAAATCGGACAAATGCAGACATTTTGACAATTTGAACAGTAAGCAATCATCACATAAGATAATTAGCATAATTAGCCTTGGGAGCAAAAGCTATTCAAGCTTATTAAGTGATTAAATGAACTCAGGTAAAGCTCAACTTGTTTCCTCAGAACTAAATACAAGAGCACATGTCTTTGAGTAGCAGACAAATTCTGGCAATTATTGGAGTTAAACCACATTTCATTTGAAGCCATTAAATTACAGTGTGTGCAATACAATTAAACTCGTTGGCGAAACATCACCTTTCTGCTTGAATTCACAATGTTAATTAGCTAGTGCTTGGATTTTTAAAAATGAATTACTGCTCTGCTTTATCTAAGATGCGGGTGAGTGAGGATTATGGGATGGTTCGCACAGTACGAGGGGACTGGATTTGGCTCTAGAAAAACTGACACTACAGTTTCTAATAAAATTGTGCACAATATCCAAATGTTCTACATAAAAATGTATTGAAAGTGATATCAAAATGTCTGATATTGCGAACATCCAAAATCCTGTCTGCCTTTCTGTTTGCTATTGTTCAAACTTCCAAATTCTGAAAAAAAAAAAAATGGAAATAATTACTGATTTTTCTCAGATTGATTGAGCAAAGGTTTAATTGACTGTTAGTGTTCACTGACTTGACATCTTATTCTAGTATTCATAGGACCAAAGTATGGCATTCGGACAGACCTCTGTACAGATGTGTGGGTGTATTTCTGAGGTTGCGTGAGAGTGTGTGGGTTCGTGTGCATCAGGGAGGTTCACAGCAGGTCACCCGCTGTCAGGTCTGACCTTTTGAGCGGCCAGCTATCATCTATCTGCATCTTAACTTTCACTGTGGACTCAAACACTCACAGGAGAACAGTCGCTGACATTAAAACTCAATTAGGGTCCCACGCACTAAATAATGCAACAGGAAAGTGCATTACCCACATGCTCAGTGCCCATAGCCCTACATCTCAATATGTCAAAAGCTCTCCCAAAGCCAGTGTATTTGCATATGTGTGAGTGAGTATATGAGCGTGTGTAAAGAAAACACAGACTTAGACACCAGTGAGCTCTCTCAATTAGATGATTGTCATTTAGTGAAAAGAGAACACTCTCTCTCATCACTACTCATACATACTCACAATAAATGTAACGAATTACCACACTTTCTGTAGGCATTGTTTTTGGCCTTTGACATGCATCACTACACTACAAGTTTTAACTGAAATTGCCTAAGTTAGCCTAAGCATGTATGGGGTTTGTATAAACTATTTGCACATTTTACACATATGAATATACAGATATATTAATACATTGTTCAAAAATTTGAGATCAGTAAGTTTTTTTAAAGCTTCTTTTAATCTTATGCTTGCCAAGGCTGCATTTATTTGATCAAATATATAAGTTAAAAAATATATAAGTTAAAAAATATAAGTTATATAAATATATATATAAGTTAAAAAAAGTATTGTGAAATATTTCCATTTAAAATAACAATTTTAAAATTGATTAATGTGATGTGAAAGCTGTATTTTCAGCATCATTGCTCCAGTCTTCAGTGCCACATGATCCTTTAGAAATCAATGTAATATGCTGATGGTTCTCAAAAAACACTTATCAGTGTTGAAAACCACTTAATATTTTATTTTGTGGAAATTGTGATGTATTGATTGATGAATAGAAAGTTATATATATATATACAGTACAGTCCAAAAGTTTGGAACCACTAAGATTTTTAATGTTTTTAAAAGAAGTTTCGTCTGCTCACCAAGGCTACATTTATTTAATTAAAAATACAGTAAAAAAACAGTAATATTGTGAAATATTATTACAATTTAAAATAACTGTGTACTATTTAAATATATTTGACAAAGTAATTTATTCCTGTGATGCAAAGCTGAATTTTCAGCATCGTTACTCCAGTCTTCAGTGTCACATGATCCTTCAGAAATCATTCTAATATGCTGATTTGCTGCTCAATAAACATTTATGATTATTTTCAATGTTGAAAACAGTTGTGTACTTTTTTTTCAGGATTCCTTGATGAATAGAAAGTTCAAAAGAACAGCATTTATCTGAAATACAAAGCTTCTGTAGCATTATACACTACCGTTCAAAAGTTTGGGGTCAGTAAGAATTTTTATTTTAATTTTTTTGAAAAGAAATTAAAGAAATGAATACTTTTATTCAGCAAGGATACATTAAATCAATCAAAAGTGGCAGTAAAGACATTTATAATGTTACAAAAGATTAGATTTCAGATAAACACTGTTCTTTTGAACTTTCTATTCATCAAATAATCCTGAAAAAAAATATTGTATTTTGTACAGTTGTACACATTAAATGTTTCTTGAGCAGCAGATCAGCATATTAGAATGATTTCTGAAGGATCATGTGACACTGAAAACTGGAGTAATGATGCTGAAAATTCAGCTTTGCCATCACAGGAATAAATTACTTTGTGAAATATATTAAAATAGAAAACAGTTATTTTAAATTGTAATAATATTTCACAATATTACTGTTTTTACTGTATTTTTAATTAAATAAATGTAGCCTTGGTGAGCAGACGAAACTTCTTTTAAAAACATTAAAAATCTTAGTGGTTCCAAACTTTTGGACTGTACTGTATATATATATATATATAATGTCAGGACACAGACGGAGGCAGAGAGTTGAGTGAAACACACAAGTTTATTTAACAGAGGCACGAACACAGGCAGAAGGTGGATGCAGGTGAGTAAATGAACAAGCACTTAGAATGGTGACTTAGCTGGCTGAATAACTGAGTAATGTCTTTGCAGATGCTGGAGAACACAGGGATCAGAGAACTGGAGATGGAAGACGACAGGATGGGAATACTGAAAACTAAGGTAGGTAGGTAAGTAGCTTGTAAGTAGTCCAGGTACGTAGATGAGACCAGACAAAGGAGTGAGGGAAGTGAATGGCTTTATATAGTCCATGGGTGATGAGGTGCAGGTGATTAGTATTCTGGAGACTGTGAACGAGTGGGTGGAGCATGGACATTCAGTGATGATGCATGGATGTTGGTGGGCATTGGCTGTTATATATATATATATATATATATATGTGCTGTTATATGCTGCTTTTGAACACACATAATGACTTGCTCAATTTTCAATGAGGCCTCATGTAATTTCCAAACTATTTCATATATTTAAAACCCAATAAACATCTTCCTGTTGTATTTAACAACACAAAATAAAATGCACTGTTGATTTGAATAACACCGGGTGTATTTTGCCTGATGACTTGTCAGATGAATGTAATATCACACAGCCCAAGCATTTAACACCATTATGCAAAATGTTCTGGTAAAATAAACAGCATCCAATGAAACATCTAATAAAAGATTTAAAGGTGCAGTAGGTGATCTGGGAAATGCTAACGTTAGCCTGCTAGCATTGAAAGCATACGATCCTACCCTCCCAGTAAATCGCTGTCCAAAGCCACGCCTCCTCCAGGCACACACACAGCTGCTCTTGGCAAAGCGTCACAAGAGACGGCGTTAAACACTCTGTAAACACAGTGCAGTGCTTCCAGGTTCTATGTCAGAACGCCAGCTCAACACTGGCCGATGCTGTACATGTGAGCAGCACAATGCATGCATGTGATGCTGACGCAGGAGCCGGCCAAAACTGAGCCGGAGTTCTGACGTCGAACCTGGAAGCTCTGCACTGTGTCTACAACATAAACAGCATAGGAATTGTTGAATGTCGTCATTTTTGTTTTGGTGCACAAAAAGTATTTTTGTTGCTTCATAACATTAAGGTTGAACCACTGTAGTCACATGGACTATTTTAATGATGTCTTTGCTACCTTTCTGGGCCTTGAAAGATGCAATGACATTGCTACCTATGTGTGGTTCAGATACCAGCGAAGGTCTTACAGGTGTGGAACGACATGAGGGTGAGTAATTAATGAAATAACAGAAATTTCAATTTTAGGTGAACTAGCCCTTTAATGTCGATTAGAAGGCTATCATTCAAAAGAGTAATTTAGGAAGAAAAGAAAAAGCATCTCGAGGTAGTGTTTTGAAAAATGGTGCGAAGGTGTTTTGTATACGTGAATTGAGAATAACAGACTGGTTCATTTAGCAGACATCCATGTCATTGGTGTTACCTGACTTTTGCCAGCATTAGATGTTTGGTGTGGTAGTCCTGGGAATCACATTAACCTGTTTTCAGCAGCAGACAGAGCACAACACTTCACAGCAAATAGATTAGAGCTGCTATCCGTCTTTCGCACAAAGCACTGGCCATGTACAGCTTTAAAATGTGTTAATCTGTCTTTGTTTGCTAAGCTGTCCCGTCATGCACCCCGCTCCATGCCAAAGAGCGTTCGGCTTACTTTAATACCCGCACAGCCATGAAACAAACGATTGTTTTTTTTTTTCTGGCATCAGGCTTTAGCTGATTTCAGTGGATAAACAATCCTATAGTTGAGGGCTTGTAGTAATTCCCTGCACTTCAGATGAATGACGTCAGACTTCCTGACACAAAGAGTGATGCAACTCCATTGTGGTAATGAATTGTGAAAGATAAAGACATTTATGCCGAGTATATTTTTGTGAGTTCCTTTTTGTCGAGGATGGCAGAGCTGCCAAAAACAATACAAATGACAGGTAGTTTTCACTACACATTGTTGGGAGGATAATCATTACAGCTCTCTCTTTTTTCTCTCACGTTTGTCATATAACAGTGATTTCTCCCTCTTTTTCTTTCCCTGGTTCATATCTCACGCCTCTTCCACGGAATTACATCACAAACCCTGGAATGATAAAAGAAAGTCCAGAAAACACAAACAATTTTGACACATCCCCTTTCCTAAATGTCTAATTTTTAGTTTGCTGTGGACTCCAGTTTAGCATAATCCGCTATATGCACGGATCATTCTTATGAAGTTCCGGCGAAAAGTCACTTGTTGGTGTGGTGGTATCTTCAATTTTCTGAGATAGCTTTAACAGCATCAATAGTGTAATACTTAATTTATAATCAGAAAATAATCCATTAAATAGTCAGGCTTAGCATTGATTCAGTCATTCAAATGTAAAACAAGATGAAAATGACGTTAAACTTTCTCCACCGATGACCAACAAAGAAAGATTGCTAGTTTTTGCTAGTTAATTTGCCCAACTTGACAGTCAGTTTACAGCTGTAATTAACATCAGACTCAGAAGTAAAGTTCAGCCTTTTAACACTTATTGAGCAATTACATAATACATTTCAGTAAGACGCTCTATATCTTTCAACATACCTTCTGATGTTCATTCTCGTTTATTTCCTGCTTCAATTAGTAGTAAAGTGGAAGAAATGATCAGTTCACATGCACTCCACGCTGCCGCTTCACTTGAATGACAGCGATCTATCACGCCTCAAGAATTGATATCAGTTTATCAAAATGTGAATAGATTAAAATGTTGACCCGAGGTAGATCTTTGATGGCAGCGAGTATAGAATGACATCTTGACAGCTAACAGTTGACCGGAAATGCCTGAGGTGGCTTATTGAAAACCAGATAGTAACTGTGCATACTGAATCGACCTTTAAGCACTGATGTGGCCTTCTCTTGCCTATGAAAGGTTTATTAAAGGGATAGTTAAACCAAAAATGGCAATTCTACAATCATTTACAGTCTGCATTCATTTGTTTTGAATGCCATTGACTTTCACTGAACAGACAAAAACATTCTTCAAAACTTCTTTTGTGTTCCATCGAAGAGGGAAATACAGGTTTGGGAAGACAAGATGGTGAATGAACGATGGCAGAGTGATCATTTTGGGTGAACTATCCCTTTGCAACTGTGCACTGCTAAGCTTTATTTCGTCAAATCCTGTTACTGGCCCTTCTAACATTTCACAAATAACTATTATAGTCAACCAGAAAACTTGGGCAGTGAAACTCAAGTGGTCCTGGAGTATTTGGGGAATGTGTTTGGCTCAAGCACCTGAGCTGGGAGCTCACAGTGGATTAGAGTGATCCTAGAAATCCCCTGCTGATTTTGTTTGGACTTTAATAACTGAATAGGTGACTCATTTATCTGTGAAAAAGAGCAAATCATCATATTTCCTTAGTTGGTATGAGAGGAAGATAAAAAGCTTTTGCAGACAAATAAACTTAAGTCAGCTTAAAAATGACTCATTTTACAGCTGCTGTACAACTGGACTGATTGAGTGCGTAAATGAGATAAGAATGTGTGTATGACTGGGAGGAAGAGAGAGACTGAACATTCAAATGGCAGCTCACATTTCAATCCAAGTGTGCTTTAGTGCATGGTAAACTTTACTCTCAAATGATAAGTTTAATAGTCTATACAGAGATTGTACAAGAAATGTTTATTGCTTGGCATACAATAAATGTTTATTGGCTTATCGTGCGATTAAAAAAAGCTGTTTAGTACAAATACAATGTTTGTGTTCTACTCTTTACATTAGTTTATGTCTTGTGGTCTGTGGATGGAAAATGCATAGTTGCGTTGTAATTACCGTAACTTGATGACAGCGACTCTGAGATTCTACAATGAGCTGTTCACATCCTTATTATAATTATGCGTTTCTATGGTAGCGCTTATAAAAGAAAATAGATCCTTTTTACAATACTAAAATCACCTCTTTGTTTTTTTCCATATATCATGACATTTCAAACTACAATGTGGCTACAGACCTACCTTTAAACATGTAAATATGGTAATTCCGTAGCATTACTGTAATAAATCCATGACCTTACATAGTGCTACACAGATGAGGTGTGTGCGTGTGCGTGTGTGTGTGTGTGTGTGTGTGAGGAGGGGGTGCATTTGGCAGAGGGAGCTCAGGGTCTGTTTGATCACCAGCAGTAGAGCCAGCTGCCGTTTCCAGTAGAGAAGTGAAGACCCTCGTACTGGCTCGCCGGTGCCCCTCAGAGTCTCTCTCTCTCCCGTTCTCCCATATTCTACTACCAGCCTCACCTCAATCAATACCTACATCAAAGGGCCAGGAGGAGGTGGCCACATTCTTTGAAGTTGTTTGCACAGAGCTGGGTTTGCAGAGCTAACACCGGGCTGAGAAGACTGCTCCAATAACCCTGTTTGCACAGAGCTCCTCGTGTTTGCCAAAACACCTAGTGGATTCTAATGGAGAGCAGACTTCACTTTTAGCTCTCTGTTTTCCACTCCATCATTTTTCCCCAAGAATCCATAAACCAATCAATGAGGCCTCTTATTGTGCCAACCTGATGTGTTCTGTGTATGCCGCATCCTGCCAACTCTAATATTTATCCAGCATTTTATTGGCAGAAGCTTGCTGGAAACACTGAAAAGACATGCTGAGTTTTTCAATAAGGACACAATGAAGACTGTCCATTTGTTCTCTCCAGCTGCAGCTGAATTGGATAATTACTGTAGTACTTGATTTACTACATATTATTCTTTTTTTTTTTTTCATATAATCTTGTAAGGATAGCAATGAGAAGACTTTGAACTAGACTGTGTGGTTGTAATTCACAATTGGTTCATTCAGATTAGAAAAAATGATGTGCAAATGATTCTGAGAATGTCAAACACATTTGAAGTAACACGGTGATATGAACGAAGTGTGATAGCAGATATTTGTTATACAATCAGTTAAAGGATTAGTCCACTTTCAAATAAAATTTTCCTGATAATTTACTCACCCCCATGTCATCCAAGATGTTCATGTCTTTCTTTCTTCAGTCGAAAAGAAATTAAGGTTTTTGATGAAAATGTTCCAGGATTATTCTCCATATAGTGGATTTCAATGGATTCTAAACGATTGAAGGTTACAATTACAGTTTCAGTGCAGCTTCAAAGGGCTTTAAACGATACCAGACAAGGAATAAAGGTCTTATCTAGCGAAACGATCGGTCATTTTCGAAAAATATACAACTGTATACATGCTTTACATAAACAAATTATCGCCTTGCATGTGCTTCCGCCAAAACCTCACTTATGTATTCTTCAAAAAGCTTACGCTGTATGTCCTACTCCTTCCCTATTCTACTTATGAAAAAAAAAGAACTGCCGCTGCGTTCATTGCGTAAGTAGAATAGGGAAGGAGTAGGACATACTGCTTAAGCTTTTTGAAGAATACAGAAGTGCGGTTTTGGCGGAAGCACGTGCAAGGCGATGTTTGTTTATATAAAGTATATACGTTTACATTTTTTTTTTCCCAATAATGATCGATCGTTTTGCTAGATAAGACCCTTATTCCTCGTCTGGTATCGTTTAAAGCCCTTTGAAGCTGCACTGAAACTATAATTTTGACCTTCAGCCGTTTGGAGACCATTGAAGTCCACTATAATATAATGGATTGTTTTCATCAAAAACCTTAATTTCTTTTTGACTGAAGAAAGAAAGACAGGAACATTTCAGATGACATGGGGGTGAGTAAATTGTCAGGAAATTTTTTTTTGAAAGTGAACTAATCCTTTAAGATAAAGGGCATTAAATTCACTCTCTCCAGGAGATGGCAGTACTGTCTATCAGAGATGAGTCTCTCGTTCTCTCTCTCTCACACACACACACACACACACACAGACCAGATAAAGCGGTTATAGCTTTATTAACATGAAGAAACTTCTCAGCTAGTACACACTATCCTTGCCATTGCTCTGCAGTAGCTGATAAGAGACTGATTATGGTGTTTGCGCAAATTTATGGCAGTTTCAATAAAGAACGATACTGGGCTGTACAGTTCCTCTTGTTAAGCATTAAAGGCCATAAACTGTTATCAAGTCTGTGGAAAATCATATCCAAACACTCACAAGGTTATTACCCATCCTTCTTTGAGGCATTCACAAGGTAAAGTGATAACCCAAGACTTTCTAGGTCATTTACACTATAATACCAGTTCCGATAGCAGTCATAAAGACTGGTAACTCAACATTTCACAAAAACACAGTTTCAGAAACAGTTAACATTCAAATGCTGTATCATCATACAGCAACACCTGCCCACTGTGACATCACTTCCTGTTCTGCTCAGACTCAGGCAGGGCTGTTATTCCACTGTGTCGCTAATGCTCTTCAAATAGTATTTTAAATGGCCAAACTCAATAGTGGCAGTGTTTGGCAGCAGAGTAAATATTGTCTGAGCACACAGACAGAGAGGAGTTGCTATGTGTGTTACTGTGTGTTAAGTGTACGCTCCTCGCAAACCCGGCAACAACAACAAAGGCGGGTAAAAAAAAAAAAAAAATGGAAGGAACTCCAACATGCTGCTTGCTTCTTCATGATGCGATTCCTTGTTTGACAAAGAACAAAGAAAGACATTCCCTCTTTTCTACAACTATCATTTGTGTGCATTGGATATTGTTAGCTTACATTCCTGCCATCTTTGTTGTGTCAACATGTCCAAGCTCATGTTCAGGCAAACTTCAATAGAGATTCCAGGCTTTTTGGGTCTTTGGCTTTGTGCTGTGAGTGTGTTTTATTTATACACAAACGCATTTGGAAAAGTCAATGAACAACGAAGGGCATGACATTGTGCGTATTTATCATACTGAAAATTCTAGGCAAGAATCGTCTTTTCGTTGTAACTGTTTGATAAGAAAGACAACAAAACCCATGAAGACACTGAAAAAAATATTTGGACTAAACTGGATTTTGGTCCAGTCTGAGTAAAGAAAATAACGAGCGTAAGAAAAGACAGCAGTTGTGAAATATTTGCGGAGATCTCAATCGCTTTTTGTGTAAGGCGCAAAAAAAACAAACAAAGAGAAGACAGACAGTGTGTTTAACCCTTTGGTTAACTGACTCTTCAGTGACAATGTTTATCTAAGCCTCAGCTGCAGCTGTTGTGAATTTGTTCAGCTTTTTTAGGAAAAGGATGAGTGGGTGAGAGAAATAAAGAGAAAGAGAAAGAGGATATCAATGTATTTCAATAATAATGTGAAGAATGTGTGTGCTTAGCAAGCAGAGAGACAGAGTTATGGCCAGGAGTTTTTACCTTTCTATGAACTGACAGCTCATAAACAAACACACCACAATAGATGCATTGTAATTTCTCTGCGGTTTGGTATTTTGTAGCTTGTGAAAGGATTCATCCAACCTTAATTCAATGATATGACGATATCCATCACTAAATGCTAAATGAACAATTAAAGGTAGGGTAGGCAATTTCAGAGAGGCTAGCAATAGCAAGCTAGCTTTGAAAGCAGATCAAAGCCACTTGAAGGCAAGCCTGCAACCTTAGCTGAAAAAAGCATAATACATGCTAACTCTACAGTACACAGAGAAAGGAGCCCTTTTTTATGGATGTCAATGGAGGAGAGGCTTTACTACGCTGAATAAACTGCTTTTGTGAGGAAATAGCTTATCTTTTAAAGGTGCCCTCGAATGAAAAATTGAATTTATCTTGGCATAGTTGAATAACAAGTGTTCAGTACATGGAAATGACATACAGTCTCAAACTCCATTGTTTCCTCCTTCTTATATAAATCTTTGCATATGCCAGCCCATGCTCCCAACATTATAAAAGACATTAGACAAGGGCAGCCAGTATTAACGCCTGGATGTGCACAACCAAATCATCAGACTAGGTAAGCAAGCAAGGACAATAGCGAAAAATGGCAGATGGAGCAATAATAACTGACATGATCCATGATAACATGATATTTTTAGTGATATTTGTCAATTGTCTTTCTAAATGTTTCGTTAGCATGTTGCTAATGTACTGTTAAATGTGGTTAAAGTTACCATCGTTTCTTACTGTATTCACGGAGACAAGACTGTCGTTATTTTCATTTTTAAACACTTGCAGTCTGTATAATGCATAAACACAACTTCATTCTTTATAAATCTCTCCAACAGTGTAGCATTAGCCGTTAGCCATGGAGCACAGCCTCAAATTCATTCAGAATCAATGTAAACGATATAACAGTATACAATACTCACATAATCCGACGCATGCATGCCGCATGCATGACGAACACTTTGTAAAGATCATTTTGAGGGTTATATTAGCTGTGTAAACTTTGTTTAGGCACTGTTTAAGGCAAGCGCGAGCATTTAAAGGGGCCGCACAGCATAAATCGGCTCATATTTAATGATGTCCAAAAATAGGCAGTTAAAAAAATTAATTAAAAAAAATCTATGGGGTATTTTGAGCTGAAACTTCACAGACACATTCAGGGGACACCTTAGACTTATATTACATCTTGTAAAAAAAACGTTCAATGGCACCTTTAATAAATTGACAGCCTATCAGCTAATCTTCAACATGTTTGCTCTTAACCCTTTCGAGAGTGAGTTTAGAATATTCTAACTGACCCCCCAGAATTAGTTTTTTTTAAGGCGACTGTTATTTTAGAACATTTGCCCTTATTGTTTCCATGGCGACAAGTCATGCTTGTCACGTAACACATCGCAGCGACAATAACACTGTATGACAGATGGATCACTATTATTTTTTCCTTTTTTATTTAAAATATTCAAAAACTTGCTTATCATGTCATCAACTATCTGATATTCTGATTCTCAAATATGTGTAAGTGAGTGTGTTTTGTTGTTTAAAAACCATTATAAATGATCTTTATCTTGATCTATAACGCGAGATTGACGCTGTCATAGTAGTTTGCCCCGCAGTTCAGTCCTGTCAGTCGGATCTATAGCACATAAATTCATCAGTTTCTCCTGAAATATATGCAAGTAAGTGGCTGGTTAATTGGAAGAATAATAGAGTAAACTTTATTGTTACGTTTATAGTTACCCATTATGTGTGTCTGATATGAATAAACTTCAGCAAATTACAGTATATTTGAATGCACTGTTATTGCTGCTTCCACTGATGTGTGCCATCAGTGTGTATTTTTTAAACTCTAAATATATTGTTTTACTGGTGCTTATGTGTATTTAAATGTCTGAAACCTTAAAAAAATATTATGTGGCTGAAAACACTGAGGGCGTCCGTCTTGCAGCCAAGATGAAGATTCTAAATCCCGTAAGTGGGACCGTACCGCGCAAAAGGTTAAACTTATTAGTTTTGAATTGATCTAGAGCAAAAGTTTACACCAAAAAAAAGTGTATACAGACAATTGCGTGACAGGTATGATTCAGTTTATGGCACTTCTCATTCATTTATATGGTATCTGCAAACAGTGATTGACTGTTGCACAACTCTGAACGAAATTCAATGACGTCAAAGCTGTAATATGATTGGTTATCAAGGCACACATGATGACGGCTTATTAATACCCCTCATTAATAAGCCGTCATGGTTATTCCAGTGGTAGAACCAGACTCTCGTGTCTCCCAATAGTAAGACCATCTCTTATAAGATCCCACCCTCCCTTCAGAGCTCTCTCCAAAGCCATGCCTCCTCCAAAAGACATGAATGCGCACAACCAGAGCAGAGTCTGCAAAGCGTCACGAAAGACTGCGTTAAATTACCTCATGTCTCAAAGCACATAACAGTACAATAATAATGAATGGAACAGCTTAAAGGGTTAGTTCACCCAAAAATTAAAATTCTGTCGTTCTCTCACCCTCATGTCGTTCCAGAACTTCGTTCATCTTCGGAACAGAAATTAAGATATTTTTGATGAAATCCGAGATGTTTTTTTTTTTAATCTCCCATAGAAAGCAACGAAATTACCACATTAAAGACATTGTTAAAATAGTCAACGTGACTACAGTGGTTCAACCTTATACGAGAATACTTTTTGTGTGCAAAAACAAAACAAAAATTATGACTTCATTCAACAATTTTCTCTCTACCCTGTCAGTCTCCTATGCAGTTTATGTTGAAGACACATGGCAGCGCTTCCGTGTTTTACATCAGAACGGCGACTCTGTATTGGCCGACTGCTGCTTCAGCATCACACGAATGCGTCGGCCAATACTGAGCCGCCGTTCGGATGTAAACACAGAAATGCTGCACTGTGTCAACTGCGTAGGAGACTGACAGGGTAGAGAAGAAATAGTTGAATAAAGTTATTTTTTTGTTTTTGTGCACAAAAAGTATTTTCGGCGCTTCATAACATTAAGGTTAAACCACTGTAGCCACGTTGACTATTATAACAATGTTTTTACTATTTCTCTGGACCTTGAATGTGGTTATTTTGTTGCTTTCTATGCGAGATGAAGAAGAAAAAAAAACACTCGGATTTAATCGAAAATATCTTAATTTGTGTTCCGAAGATGAACGTAGGTCTAAATGGTTTGGAATGACATGAGGGTAATTAATGTAGAGTAATTAATGACAGAAATATAATTTTGAGGTGAACTAACCCTTTAAAGAGCTCTGACTTGTACCACCTGACTGCTGGAGATTCATTTCGATATTTTTTTTTGATAGTGTTGCCATAGAAACATACATCTGAGGACGTGAACAGCTCTGAGCTTTTTTTTTTTTTTTTTGAACACAAAAGAAGATATTTTGAAGATATCCAGAACAATATTTTTAATGTGCTAAACAAAATAATTCGACATCTAAGAATTATTGATGTCCCACTCATGAATGAATCATTCTTTTCACTGAATCAATTTACAAAATTAGATTTGAGTTCAATTCACTGACTCAATTTGGTCACAGTGTTTAAAAAAAACATTTCATCACACTAAGCTGTTATATTACTTCAAAAGACATGGAGTAAAGTACAGGAGCCACATGGACTTTTATGATAATTTAACAGTGTGTTTGCATCATTTTTAATGTTTGAAAGCTCCAGGGCCCAGTGCTCAGTGAGAACATAAGTTTCCCACAGCAAAAAGATGTTTTGTGTGTGTGAGTGGCACCTTTCAGACCGACGAGCACAGTTCGAAGCCTCTGTTTTTGTTGGTCTCATTCAGGATCGCTCTGTGTTTAAACAGCAGATATCCACATTTCCTCTTCCAGTGAGCAGAAGTAGTCATGAAAATGTCAGTGGTTTTGCTTGATTAATGAAGACCCAATCAGACTTTTGACATGGCGTTGACAGCATCAGTGGCCAAGTGATAATCTCTTTATCGGACCATATAATAACACTCTGAACCTCTAGCTGCCATTGTTTAATTCATGCATTTTTCAGGCCACCAAGCTTTCCTAATAGTAATGCTCAAAGTCAGGTGAGAGGGAACATGCCTGTCAGCTTAGTAAGAGTTGGCTAGCCCTGATCAGTTCTGATGATGAAGCATAGGGGAATTTATATAATTTGAGGGGGAAATTGAAGCTCTGAGCGTGAAATTACCCCTCATTAATCATGGACGGCTTTCTAAGGAAGAAAATTGTAAATTAATTCCCATTCCCTCTAATAACTCTCAGTCCACACAGACAAACTGCCAAAAGAAACCACTATGTAAATTTTCCATGTTCTCTTTGGTCATTTTAATGGGATTGTTCTCACAAAAATGAATCTTTTACTGACCCTCATTTTGTTCCAAACCTGTATGACTTTCTTTCTTCTACAGAAAACAAAACAAAAAAATAAAAAATAGATGTTTTAAAGAATGCTGGTAACCAAACAGTTTTGACCATTTTCATTTTTGGGTGAACTATGCCTTTAATATGTGTAGTCCAACCAGTCTGTCTTTTGGGAGTAACCCCAGCAGTTCTGCCCTAAGAGCTCATTTGGGCACAATCTGAAATGTCTGTAAATATATGCATGAATAGTCACACCTAGTTTGTTGTTGAAAATAATGTTCTCTGTTCATGTAATCATCAGGGGAAGAACAAAAGTGTATTTGGTATAGGAACTTATATTTGTTGTAAGGGGAATTTGTTACTTCCTGATACATGCATTGTGGGCAATAAAAAGTCCTGTTTCGGGTTTCTGTTATATGTGTGCATTTGATGTCACAATATAATTTTGACTGTATTTTTGATCAATCATAATATTCTGGTTTTTAGCAGGTCTTAAAATTAGGTAAATCCTCAGATGAATAACACCATGACATATTACACCGTGTCATTATTTAAAAAAAACAAAGCCAAAATGAAGAAGCCATGTGTGAAACTCAGTACACCCTATAATTTAATTGCTTTAAAGGATTAGTTCACTTTCAAATAAAATGTTTCTGACAATTTACTCACCTCCATGTCATCCAAGATGTCCATGTCCTTCTTTCTTCAGTCGAAAAGAAATTAAAGTTTTTGATGAAAACATTCCAGGACTTTTCTCCATATAGTGGACTTCAGTGGGCACCAAACGGTTGAAGGGCAAAATTACAGTTTCATTGCAGATTCAAAGCGTTCTACACGATCCCAGATGAGAAATAAGGGTCTTATCTAAAGAAACCATCACTCACATTTTCTAAAAAAAAAAAAATTAAAATTATATACATTTTAACCATAAATGCTCATCTTGAACTAGCTCTCTTCTTCTTTATTTGAATTCCGGCAGTGTAGACACTGCTAAGCGTATTACTGCCCTCCACAGGTCAAAGTTTGAACTAATTGTTATATACTATTGAACTAGCGTATTGTATATGACAATTTAGTTCAAACTTTGACCTGTGGAGGGCAGTAATACACTTAGCAGTGTCTACACTGCCGGAATTCAAATACAGAAGAAGAAGAGAGCTAGTTCAAGATGAGCATTTATGGTTAAAATGTATAACATTTAAAAAAAAATTGTAGAAAATGAGCAATGGTTTCTCTAGATAAGACCATCTGGGATCGTGTAGAACAATTTGAAGCTGCAATGAAACAAATTTTGACCTTCAACTGTTTGGTGCCCATTGAAGTCCACTATATGGAGAAAAATCCTGGAATGTTTTCATTAAAAACCTTAATTTCTTTTCGACTGAAGAAAGAAAAACATGGACATCTTGGATTTCATGGGGGTGAGTAAATTATCAGGAAAAGTTTATTTAAAAGTGGACTAATCCTTTAAGAACCACCTTTAGCAGCAATAACTTGAAGTAATCATTTCTATATGACTTCATAAGTCTCTCACATCGTTGTGGAGGAATTTTGGCCCACTCTTATTTACAACGTTGCTTCAGTTAATTGAGGTCCCGCCACAGCATTTCAATCCAGTTAAGGTCTGGACTTTGACTGGGCCAGTCCAACACCTTGTTTCATGACTGCAAGGTGCCCAGGTCATGTGGCTGCAAAACAAGCCCTAATCATCTCCCCACCTTTCTTGACAGTTGGCATGAGGTGTTTGTGCTGACATGCTGGGTTTGGTTTTCACCAAACGTGGTGCTGTGCATTATGGCCAAACATCTCGTACTTTGGTCTCGCCTGTCCAAAGGATATCGAACAAACCACAAGACTTCTGGAACAGATCCAAATTTGCAAACCTAAACCGTGCTGCCATGTTCTTTTTAGAGAGAAGAGGCTTTCTCCTGGCAAACCTTCCAAAGAAGCAATACTTGTCCTGTCTTTTTCTAATTGTACTGCCATGGATTTTAACATTTAACATGTTAACTGAGGTCTGTAGAGTCTGAGATGTAGCTCAGAGCATTGCACAGTCTGACCTTAGGTTGAATTTGCTGGGCCATCCAGTCATGGGAATATTGGCAACTGTCTTGAATGTTTTCCACTTGTGAATAATCTTCCTCACTGTAGAATGATGGACTTCAAATTGTTTGGAAATGGCCGTATAACCCTTCCCGGATTGATGGGGAGCAACAATTGCTTCTAAGATCATCACTAATGTCTTTTCTCCTTGGAATTGTGTTAACACACACCTGAAGGCTCCAGACCAGCAAACTGCCAAAACTTCTGATGATCAATCATAGGTCACACTTGCTGATAATCAATTAATCAAGGGCATTTGATTAGCAGCACCTGACTGCTACTTAACCTTTTAATTAAAATGGAAGCAGTAAGGGTGTACTTAGTTTGTCACACACAGGTTTCTCTATTTTGGCCTAGTTTTGCTAAATAAACCATGACACTGTGTGATATGTCATGTGTTGTTGTTCATCTGAGGTTGAATTTGCCTAATTTTAAGACCTGCCAAGGACCAGGTGATTTTTTTATTATGTCCTGATACATAAAACCATTGAATTCAAAAGAGTGTACTTTCTTTTCACTTGACTATATATGAAAAGACACACAGAGCAAAAGAAACAAACAACACTGAGACCATTAATTATGTAACACTGACATGCAATGAAAGTAGTGTGCAAAGTAGTGCACTGGCAGCCTGACACCACACATAGGTTGAGAGTGCGTGTGTTTAGTTAAAGCACGCTGCTGGCCCAGACCATGCATTAGTGATGAGACTGTAGGCCTCACAGACCTCACATCCCCTCGGCCAAACTGTCAATCAAAGCTCCCTTACTGGCCTGCAGGAATTACAGGGCTACATATTCCAGCACTATCTACTGCATCTGCAAAGCTATTATGAATATATATTGACCTTATTATGACAGCATACTAGTGTGTGTGTGTGTGTGTGTGTGTGTGTGTGTGTGTGTGTGTGTGTGTGTGTGTGCATGTGTGAGAGAGAGAGAGAGAGAGAGAGAGAGAGAGAGAGAGCCTGAGGCAGTGAAGCATACTTTCTACAAGTTAAAGAGCAACTCTTGTGTAATTTATAGGATGTTGCACAAGCAAAAAGGACAAAAAGGTGTGAGGCTGAAGAGAGAGAGTGAAGTAGTGTGATGAAATATTAATAACATTTTGTATTCTATTCAAAAGGTTCAAATGAGTCTGTCACACTCATTTCATTTATATTTTAATCCACTCATAGGCAATTACCCCAACCTAAAAAAAACAACTTTTTTTTGCATTTTTAAAATTAAGAAGAACTAAATTAAGATTTATTAATGTATTTAAATAAAATAAAAAATATATGTATAAATATGTATTTATAAAAAATATAAATACAATAAATAAAGCACATCTTGACAAACTTTAAACAGGTTTTTGGAGATTTAGCAAATATCTGTAGAATTTAAACTATGCAAGTAAACCCACGTCTGTCTCTTCCCCCAGAGACCACGTCTTGCTCTTCAAAATCGACACCTCAGTGGATGTATTCTTTGCTATGTTTCAAGGTGAACCTGAGACAGGAGATGTGGTGATCGTGTTCCTGAGCAGACGATAGAATAAGTACACACAAACACACACACCTCCACTCCAGTGTGTGTGTGTGTCTGGGTTTGTCTGTCAAGACAACTGAGCTGACACAACCTCAGGAGGTGGATGGTTTCACAGAGTAAGGGTGACAGTTTCTTGTTTCAGCCAACTTAGATTGGTGTCACACTAAATTAAGTCTGGCAAAGCCTCACATGCCACTAAATCAGTACGTAGAATTCCTGAGTTGCCAAATGTCTTTCCAACACCTCTTGAATGACATAATGTGATAGGTGGCCTACATATCTGCTCTTATGAATTTAGCTGGTTGGAGAATAAAAAGCAAAACATACACATAATACCGTGATACCGTGTTAGTCGCCGTTTACAAGACTGACAAAGAATAAAAACCGTTACGCTTAAACCAACACTGTCACACTGCTGTTAAACCATAGCATTATTAAATCAAAAAGATTGTTCTCACTTTTCCAGCTTGTTCCTCTTCCTTTAGGACTTACAGCTTTGTTTGTTTTATGTGTCGTGTGCTGGTATGAGGTATTTTGATGCAATTACTGCCTCATCCCACACCTGTTCTTCTCTCTCGACCCCTAAATGACCTTTACGCTTTCAACCGACTTCCCCTCGGCCAGCGAGAGCCTCAAGCGCTCTTTCTAGCTCTTTAGCAGGTCCGCAGCTGCTCCAAAACAAACAGCAGGGGAGCAGGAGCAGGTGCTGAATGTTATGAGGGCTAAAACTCCAAGATGAGTGAGAGGAAGCCCAGCGTCGACTGCAAACGCGCCCACGCAACGGGAATAAATGGCAGGTTAACAGTCACACAGTAAGGGTCACGGGTCAACGAGTACACGGTACACAGCCTCTGTGTGTGTACGTGTTTTCTCAGAGGTCCTTGTGTAAATCATGCATAAAAGCTGTTCGAATGCAGCTCTGTGGTGACTGACAGGAGTTTTGATTTGAAGTGAACCTTTTCTGTTTACTGTGTACATGGGGGTGTGAGACTTTCCAAAGCAGACTGACCTTTATCATGAAAGACGAGATAACCATCTCTAACCCTTTCCTTCCCTTCATAGTGTTTTGATTATGGTGGTTAAATTAGAGTGTCTTTTGTGTGGGTTGGACACGGCTGCTAAAACACTACAGCAGTATCTGAGCACCAATCAGAAAGCAGTCTGGGCTGGCGAGGGGGATATGGGGGTAGACGTGTCCCGTACTGCGATACTAAACACGCTCAACCAGGAAGTGAGTCATTTCAAAATTCATTCCTGTGCAGATTTGGAGATTGTTAAGATTGCACAGATGCAAAAATGTATTGAAGGATTGCAAACATGATGTGGATAAAAAAGAAATGTGAAAGTGGATTTTATTCAGTTTGTTGGCAGCATTTGTAGATCTAATCTTCTCTGATCAGAGAAACACTCTATAAGCACAGAAATGTCATTTTCCTCCTATTGACAAAGACTGTACGGGCAGCCCGTACCAACCATCACATTCCACAGACTGTGAGCGCGATCGCTTCTTTTCATCCGTGAGCTCTCTTTAACCTTGCTAAGATAATACACCTGCATTGATGTTGCAAACACTTGAGAGGTTGGCCTCCGAGAAAGTAAAGAATCTGTTTGGATTCCAGGCAAAAACAGAGACAGAATAAGAAGAAGACTGATAAAATCCACTGTCAAAATATCATTCTTAAAAAAAATGCTGAAGTTCCAACCAGTTCCAATGTGATTTTTACATTAAATGCATTCAGTCTGTTAGTCTATTACACAGAGTTATTAAAAAATAAAAACAAAGATGAAATAAGAATTAGAATCTGGAGAATTCGAATCTTGTTTTATAATGACAGAGTTCAATGTGTGTTGTACCAAAGTGCTGTACAGTTTTACACAAAAGATAAAAGATAATAAAACGAATACATAAGATAAAATATAAAACATGCAAGATAGACCAGAAACCACTCAAAATGCCTTATATAATTCAGGCGACATCATAAGATAAAGAAAATAAATGAGACTTTAGGCTAGATTTAAAAGTGTCCAATGTGGGTGAAGACCTCACGCCAACTGGAAGCGCATTTCACAACCTAGGAGCCGCAACTCAACAAAGCTCTGTCACCCTTGGTCTTTAAGCGGGACCGAGGAACCGAGAGAAGGAATTTATTGCATGAGCGGAGAGATCTTGGAGCAGAGTAAGGATGAAGAAGATCGGAAATGTACTGTGGTTGACAATTAAAAACAGGCTCACATTATTAGTGAAAACTATGGGATTTCAGAATAAGTAACATACTCATAAATAATATATCAAGAGTAGTTCTAATAACTCTATATTAATATAAACAAAAATGAATAGTAACAAAATAAAAATAATATAAATGTAATACATTGCTATAATATTATAAATTAAATTAAATACTATATTTAATATAAATCCAAAAAAAAAATATGAACAAGTAAATGAGTTTTAACATTACAACAATATATGCACAGCCCTCTGCAGTAATATTAATCATGCTAATATTAATTTAAAAATAATTTAAATTAATGTAAAATTTAATTAAATATAATAAGAAAATAATTAGAAATCATAAAGTGAAACAAGCAGATCTGTTTCCAGGCCTTTAAGGTTTCAAGCTATAATAAGCATCTTTCATCTATCATCACAGTTATTCAGAGTATTGTCCCGACAGAGATGTAAAGCATTTGCTAAATTTTTCATTTCCTGTTTGGCCAAAAAAAAAAAAAAAAAAAAGTCCATAAACCCATTTCCTCCAGCCCTGGAGCAGTTGCAGTGCAGTATGTGTGTGAGTTAAATCTGCCACATGTCTCTGTAGTGTAAGTGTAAATGTTTCTGAGTATGACACTGCGTATGTGTTTCTCATTAATAACTGTGTGGCTAGTGCTGACACTTGCTGATTGGAACAGAGAGCCTGTTATTTACAGTAAGCTGCCAAACTACCGTAATAAGAGTAGTAGATGTACAGACACACAGAGACTCTTACACATGTTCAGCATTTCAATGAACTTTTTTACAATTTAAAATCCTATTTAGATCCTTAAAGGATTAGTTCACTTTTAAATGAAAATTACCGCATGATTTACTCATCCTCAAGCCATTCTAGGAGTATATGACTTTCTTCTTTCTGAAGAACACAATCGGAGTTAAATTAATAAATCACCCTCATAAACGTACTTCACATTGCTCCAGGGGGTTAATAAAGGCCTTGTAAAGTGAAGCGATGCATTTGTGTAAGAAAAATATCCATATTTAACATGTTCTAAAGCATGGGTTACGCTTGTTTCTTAAGTTGAATACGGAAGGCGTAGGAGCGTAAAGCGTTTTGAGCTGTGAGAGGCGTTACACTTTCTTCATAAGTTGGCTGTCTGGCGGAAGCTAGATATTTTACTTTATTAACCCCCTGGAGCCGTGTGGAGTATGTTTATGATGGATGGATGCACTTTTTTGAGCTTCAAACAGGTGGTTTCCGTGCACTGCCATTATAAAGCTTGGGAGCATCAGGGTGATTATTAATAGGTTGTTTGCAATCACATGGTTCTGGTGATGCGCGAAATACCGGTGGAGGGCAAGCAATGAAAATTAGAATGGAAGAGATGGAGAAAAGTCTTTTCTGTGCTGGTTTAGAGAGGTATAAACAGAAAGTTACAACATATGTTGGACGTGATCTTTATGTTATGAAGATGAGTGACTTTTCCACTGAATTGAAAGACTTTCCTGTCATCGAGGAGTTGGATATAGAGAATGTGAAGCTGCCGTCACGCCGCGTTCAGTTCTAATCTGGGTTTGTTTACATCGCGCTGCCTTTCTACTAGTGAAGTTAGGGCAGTATTTTGATTTTCTGTCGCGATTGTGAAAAATATCGGCATTGTAGGTCATTTATGCTGAATTGAGAATTGCATCAGGAGCTCACATCATCGTTCAAAGAAAAAACTGGACGGTGTAATACATGTTGCCTTTTATGTGTAAAAACACATTAAAGGGAAGTTGAGGACGTGACGTATATCAAATCTAATAATGTCACTGATTTAACCCACTCCCTATCACTCAATAAAATAATCACATTTTGAAAGTGTTGTCTTTGTTGTTGAATCGACTTCTGTCAGCTTGTTAAACATTTATTTGGACATTTTCTACCATATGATGGCTGAAGCAGCAGCGCGTGACACTGTTCTCATGGTAACCAGATCAACATTGTGAACGGAATACTACAAAACTGAAGTGAAAACATCAAATTATCGTTCAGTGGGATAAAATAGCTTATCTTCCCTGCAATGAAGAATGTGGATATTTAACCAAGTCAAAAACAAATAAGGTAAGCAGGTATCCATATTAATTTCAGTATCAGCAGATGCAAAATGCTATTAAAGGCTTCCTTTTTAAGGTTAAAAAACGATATAAGATATAAAAAATGGTATAAGTTATGTAAACGATATAAACACCTTATGGGTTCTCGATTTTATCGATTTAAGCAACCATAAACGACGCAAAACATACGAATTTTGAGTTTTTGATAGAATTCCTATATAGAAAAATCACTTCTTGCCCTCCAGACTCTTTCGCGCTGCTGCTGTGACGTCAGGTGCAAACAACCTATTTAACTCCGATTGTATTCGTCTGACAGAGGAAAGTCAAATACACCTATGATGGCTTGAGGGTGAGTAAATCATGGGGTAATTTTCATTTTAAAGTGAACTAATCCTTTAAATGATGTAGTACAATGATACATAAAATCAACCAACCACTTTCTGGCCCTTAACTTTAACCACTAATACATCATGGTACAAACACACTCGCAAATAATACAGCGTAATCTTCCTCTGCTCTTCGCAGCTTTGTACACTTTAATGAAACTGTCATTGTTGTTTATCATTTAAATTCACTCTCTGTGATCACATATCTAATGTTTTCCATCTTTGAATCTTGAATAGTTAAAGGGCAGACAGTGTTATTTAGTTGCTAACGCATGAAAGAAAGAACTGAGAAAAGAGGATGAAATGTCCGTCAGTGCGGATGACTTAACAACACACTGCTGTATAAAGCAGTGACCATTGGCTGTCAAATCCCCAGCAAAAACAATGTAAGCACTTTCATCCTGCAGTCTTTTAGCTCTCCAGACACCTCTTCTGTGTTTGAATTGCTAATGTGCTCTCACTCTTTTGAGCCAAGTCTCCCTCAGTATTACCTATTCTGTTGGAAGGGCTGCCAAGCTACATGCAAGCGAGCTTCCATCAAGACACACAGGCTGGTTCTTTAATACAGTCTGGAAAACATGCACAAGATACTGCGAAATTCCCAGAGAAAAGATGATGACTGTGATGGGATTCAACAAACAAACCAAAAAACATAAAAAAGAAGTCCAGTAAAAGCTCTTTAATATCAGAATGTGCCACCTCACTATGGTTAAAATAAGTGCCTCTTTTTAAACTTTTTTTATTATTTTTATTATTAGCGATATTTATTACAGTTCACATGATGTGAATCTCAAAGTCATGGTGTTTAAATCCATCTGTCTTAGTTATAAAGCTATAAACTGTCACGTTTAGGTGCAGACGATGATGATGAAAGAGTTAAACAGGTTCAAAGATTTATTAATAAAACAAACTCAACTAATTCACAAGATGAAAGGCTTTGTAACAGCGTGTATGGCGCAAACACGCGAACAATACCAGACCATAAACTGAACAAACTGAAGGGCTTAAATACTCTGAGTGATGAACTCAATAATGGATGAATGAATTAATAAATAATTATAGTAACAAATGAAGAGCGGGAAGCTGGAACAAAAGAAACATAACTGAAAGAAACAAATCATCTCTGCAACTGATGATTTAAAAATGAAGTATGTGGCCATAATGTACCACTATCAAATGTAACGGAGAATAAATAACTTTGTCACAGACAATATACATTTTCAACAAATTGTATTGTTTTTTGAGGCATGAGAAGAATGAACTTAAGCAAAGACAAACAAACACGAAGCAGCGAACTCCAACCCATGTTTCTTTATCATTGCTGCTTGTCCTGTCTTCAAATCACTTCCACGGTCTGCTTGTCATGCATCGCAACAATGCTCACTAATGACACACCAGGCCGCTGACATGTCTTATCAGCTTTACCGGCATATGTAACAGGCCTCTGCGTGTAATAAGGGATAAGGGACATTGCTCTTTCTCCTTAATCAGACAGAGCGAGCGGCATCGCTGTCAACAAGACTGGGGAGCAAGAAAAGACACGGACCCTCATCACTACTCAACTAGCATGAAACTGCCTTCCGTCACGGATTAGCCAGCCAACACTTTTCATTACCTGACATTCAAAGAACGGTATTCATGGCGGCAGGGGGTGCAAGTGTTAGGCAGTGTGCATGATGAATACGTGGTTCCAAGCACACCTGTTTAATTCTGTAGCCAGAATTATGACAAAGACAATGGCTATATAAATGTAAAAAAAAAAATCATAATAAGGATATATACATGATAAGGATATATAACAGGGAGCTCTTATCAGAATTATTCTACCAGGTTCAGATGGCACATTGACAAGAAAGGCTATTATCTTGTGTTTGACGTCATTTACATGTCTAGCAAATGCTAACAGGTCAGATTACTCTGAACGACAGAAGAAAATTTCAATAATATCACAAAAAAATTACACTTTACTCAATAAACCATCATTTCTGAACACTTCTACTAACATGTACCTAATACTTATCTTATTATACATTATATTATTTTATTATGCATATTCTAGATAACACAAACATATTGATGTTGTGTTTTGCTTGGTAAAGGTTGTCACAGGACTTTTTTTTTTTTTTTTTTTTTGTCCAGACCTAGAGGAGAGGGCAGGAAATGTTTGGGCATGAGGGGGAAATAGAGTGATGTTCACAGCAGTTGTCTTTCATATCCCACAGAAGCAGCAGCTGCCTGGATTTCTTAATAGTCTTTTCATGCTCTCGGATACTGAATGTCTCTTTGTAGCCCACTAGCTGTGGCCAGGGTATAATATTACTCCACTGCCTACTGCATACTCGGCCACTGGAGTCGGTGGCACTCAGTAAAGCATTACTGAAGCCCAATGGTGCATGGTTCAATGCAGAGCTACTTGATTCACTGGTGACCACAGAGAGTGTAGCATTTACCCCACTGAAAAAAAAAAAAAAAAACATTATTATATTATATTGTTTTATTTTTAGCTTTTCAGATACATTTTTTTTAAATATATTTTTAGTTTTAGTTAACGATAAAAGTCTCAGCTAGTTTTCACTTTCGTTGACTCTCGCTGTTATATTTTATTAAATTGTATAAATATTTTCTGTCAAGGAGAAATACGACGCTGTGTTTTTTAATGCTCTGAAGAGCAGATAGCGACTATAACACACACACACACACACACACACACACACACACACACACACACACAGTTGGCCCATCTGCCAGGTGACGCTCGGTCTCCTCAGCAATCATACCTCACCATGGCTTGCCCAATCTGTCCCACCACAAGCAGAATGGCAGCAAGCCACATACCACTAGCTTATTAACAAACTCAGCTAGCAGTAACTCTCCACAGCTCTCAACCAAATGCTAACATCCAATACTTCCAGCCAGTTTATATAAAAACTATTCACAATGTTTACATTGTCTTATATTAACACATACAAACAAAAGATGCATACGGTCTGCATGACACAATAATAAAATAATGTGTGGGAATTAGTCACCGCTGTGTTATTTTGCTTTATTATCTAATATCTGTTTGCCCTTGACTGGTTATCTGTACCTGTATGAGCAGGTGGGGCCATCTCAACGGAGGTTGAGCTAAATATGGTGACGCAGCAGGCATTAAAGTGTGCCAAGATATGTAAAATGGAGACCTTGGCAGTAGCACTGACACCTATTGTTAAATAGTCAGGGGAGTTGTCTGCGCTTTCAGAAAACAGGCCAATCAGAAACATTTTGCATGATGATTGCTTTTTCTAGTTCAAGTAAGGAAATGCTGAAATATATCAGTGTTTACCTCCTTGATATATCAGGAACATCCTTGTCGTTATATTAATTAGGGCTGGGGCAATAAATTGATTCATCTCGATTTAACATGCATTGCGATTCTCTCTTGAATCGATTCTGAGCTTAGTTTTTAACAGCAGATGGCACTAGTTTTTGTGGTTACGTGGCTAGTTTTTAACCGCAACCTCAAATGCTCACGAAGAAGATCGCTTGTGCGTTTGGTTGTGTCTGAGAATGTACTTGCAACTCAGAATGCTTTTATAACGCAAAATTAATGTAAACACCCTTGTAATTCTTGTACCAGGGGGCATCTTACCCCAACCTTATATTATGGCATACATACATATTGTACGTCTAAGAACACAATAAATTCAAAATTCAAAAATTCAAAATAATGCCGTTCTTTTAAACTTTCTATTCATCAAAGAATCCTGGAAAAATAGAAAGGTGTACTGTAATAAGAAAATGTTAATATTTCACAATATTATTTACTTATCAAAAAAATGCAGCCTTCATGAGCATCAGAAACTTAATTCAAAAACATTTTTAAAAAACAAATCTCACCGACCACAAACTTTTGAAATTAGAATTCTTTAACTTGTTTACGGGTCAATGACGTGACGGGTCTTTTTTTTTTTTTTTTTTTTCAAAGGCCTTAATAATAATAAAAAACAAAGATATGACATCCAAAGGTAGTACAATTAGATCTCTTTTACTGAATCCAAAAGGTTTTAATTATATTTTGCTACATATAAAGGTATTTTAATTTTAATTTTAAAATGTTAAAAGGTCATTCGGTTTAACCATCCAAAGGCCAACAGCCATTTCATTTGTGATTAAAATATCTTAAAATGTAATGAATGTATATATTTTTTATTCTGGCATGATTTTATAACATCATAAATTAACAGTGCAAAATGGTATTAGAATTATGTGTAGAAGTCGTTGCTTTGTTATGAGAAAGAATGTCCAGAAAAATTAATGTCATTGTCTTTCGGAGTAACCAACATAAAGGGATCATTTTGGATCAAGTCATGCGTTTAGTATCATGTGACAGGATGTGACATCATTCAGACACCTGCAAAAGACCACATGGTTGTGAAGCAAAGTAACTAACTCTCTTTTAACTATTTGAAAAATTCATGTATTCACTTGCTCATTTGCATGTCCCAAAACATCAGGTCATTCGGTACAACCGCTATAAAACATGGAAAATGTTATAATATTTTAAAAACGTGTACTAAACATAAAATGTTAGCTAACAAAAAGACAATCTAGCTAGTAAGCTTTTAGCATTGTTTGAAAATATCGTAATTTGGTATAACCAAAAGTGTCATTTGGTAAAACCGAAATTTTGGTTAAACCTAATGACGTTTTTGGTGACAAATTTTGTCCATCTTGTAAAAAATGACAAAAGCAGTGTTTATAAAAGCAGTGATTATACAAACTACATAATCTTATTGTTAACACTTAATAAAACTTTAAAATGAATTATGTCTCCGTTAAGGTTTTTAAAAGTGTAAAAAAAAAAAAACCATATTAACCTTATTACCCTTACACAGAAACTGTTTTATCATAGTTTTTCAAGAACAAGTTGCTTGGTAAATAAATAAACAAGTAAGTATGTACGTTAGTAAAACACTTCATAGGTGGTGATATACCTATTCCAAGAATCCCTCCACACTACATGCCTGTGGACACTATGTGCATTTTCATGACAACACCATAAACAAGCAAAACATTCATCATCCCAGAGATGAGCAGTGTACTGAAACCACAACATTTAAAGTATTTCTGTGAATGCTGCTGGGGGTGCTTCCTGAGGCTTCAGAAATGCCCTCACTAAGCAAAGTTTGGATCCATTATCTGAAACCAAACAACAACACAGGAGAACATAAATATAGAGTTTTTCCTGATGTTAAGACTGGGATTTTTTTTTTTTTTTTTTTCATTCTGCTGGGTGTTTTTTTCTCTTGACAGCTCCTGGCAGGAATCCCCAATCCTCAGCGCCTAACCACATTTTAACATTCTCAGTCACTCTCACATGTCTTTTTCTTTTACTCTCTCACTTTCACTGAATTGTTATGCATACTCCGAGCCAACTCATGTTCTGAGCCAAAAGAGCTTTATTCTGCAGAGTAAAACTGACATATAGTGTGTATATTAAAATAATTACATATAACAAATTTTATATATATATATATATATATATATATATATATATATATATATATATATATATATATATATATATATACACACACACACACACACACACACACACACACACACACAAATCCACTGCATGGTTCCTTACAGGGCTATATATTATTTTTATTGGATTATTAGTGGGCAATTACGGAAAATCAAAGTGTTTAATCAGCAGCTCTCGTTACTTTAATGCCAGCAACATGGGGCAATGAGTGTCTTACTGAAGGTGTGTTTACTGGATACTCACATAACGACCATCTGTCAAAATTAATATGGTTCTGCATATTTTCTCCAAACTTCTATTTTTTATCTATAACAAAAGACATGTAAAAAAAAAAAAAAAAAATACACTAAAGCACAGGGAAACAGTATAGAAACAAACTACATATCTGTGGTACATGCTTGTACCAGAGGTCAAAACAGAAAACAACCACACTTAGATGACATCTCATGACTCAGTGAAGAAAAACTGGTTTGTAATTACCATAATTTTGCTTTGATAATGGAGTAAACATTTCACCACATCTGATTATGGCTGAAAACTGGACTGGTAAAAAGCTGCTTGTCCGGAATCAGGTATGAGGTGAGTGCGCTCTGAATCCCTCCTCCAGTCTGCTCCAGCTGATCACTTTACATGGAACAATGAGCAATTTTTAACAAAGATAGCAACCTAGACAAACGCTCATGAAACCACACACCAAAACACTCTCACGAAGAGGGAATCATAAGAGGTATAGTGTCCATTGTCAAGAGACCATACCAACAGAAAAATGAGTTAATTACAGGATCAGCCCACCTGGAGCATTGTGAGGTTAAGAACACTTAACACGACATACACTTTCCTGGATTAGCATCCTTTTTTGTTCCTGGAATAACATTCCTCTCATCCAGTCATTTTAAGGTTAGGGTTAGGGCTATGTTTGGATGCTTCCAGGAACAACAAAGGTTGCTGATCCACAAACATTCTACTAAACACCTTCTTAAAGGGATAGTTAACACAAAAGTAAAAAAAAAAAAAAGTCATAATGCTTTGATATTTTATAATATTTAGCAATATTTAATATAAATATTTATAATAATCAACATTAAAATATTTTTTAATTATTCATATTTAAGCATTACTCAGGTGAATATTCATTAAATCTCCTTTTGTGTTCCACAGAAGAAAGAAAGAATAAAGACCTTTTTGCACAATAGACATGACAATAATAACTATAATGATAACTAATTATAAAGATTATTAAAACTTTCTGCTGTAATTCTATATAAATAGGCTACCGCACAACTATAATGATAACAACAGGAGGAACGATATAATTGGAATCAATTATATACATATATATATATATATATATATATATATATATATATATATAGACAGCCAATCAGAATCTTCTTGGACTTTAAAGAGCTTGAGCATTTAAAACAGCAGACAACAAAACTGCACTGTGCACTTATAATAAACATAACATTATTGTACAATGGTGCGGATGTTAATATAGTTATTGTTTTTATAGTAATGATTCTTGGTGTAAATGGGCCACGGATCAAACCTGCAACATTTACACAACCACCTTTAACCATTACACGAACCAGCATCTGTTTATAAATACTACATACAACTTATGGGAAATGAATGTTATGGAATGACATCAGCTAAGATGACTCTCTCCAGAGTTCTTCTCCTCAATGAGAGAAGCGCATTAATACATAAGTACCTGAGAGAGCAGCCAAAAGCACCTCATTCAGCTCTTCCCCTCCCTTCATTAATCAGACAGGTGCTCGTGGTGACCGTAACACTAGCCCTGCAACCCAATCAGCTGCTAAGCTATTACCATGCCAGTGACTGTGAAAAAGACACATCTGTTAATACCCTCTGAGTGTCATTAGAATGTCAGCTGACGTCACAGCTCAGCAGGCCCAGCGTGTCAGAATGCCCTTCTCTCCCAGAGAGCATTAAAGAGGGGTGGGTCAAATGTGCTGCTCGCACCTTGCAGTGAGATCAGGCTCTGCGGGTTTCCAATAACCATTTACTACATGCTAACGGGCCTCGCTCTAGTTTAAGAGTCACAAGCTTAAAAGTGCATTTGCCAGAGCAGGGGCGCCAGTCGCAGAATAACATTGCACTTCAAGTATTTGTGACTATTTTGTGATTAAAATAGAGATGGGATTGAAACATCTCTAAAAGAAATATCTATTGGCCCCAAAGGATTTGTACATTTAGTATTTTCCTCTATAAAAAGTATGTTTTAAGATTAGGGATGAGAATGAGAAATTCATCAATTTCAGTTCCTTATCGGTTCCATTACTTATTTTTTAAGTACTTTTAAAGAATTCTCGCAAAATTCTCGTCTTTAAATTTAAAGACACAATACAGTGCAAGTAGCGAGAGACAGATCCTTTCTTCAGTATTGTGATATACATCCAAGTGAAATGGATTATTTAAAAGAAAAAATAGCAGGCCTTGAACTTGGTTTTTGATTGGATGGAGGCAGATTGGCTGAATGTGAGCTTGATGTTGACTGTAAAAAAAAAAAAAAAAAAAGGGATGGTGGTTGGGGTTTAAAGGTGCAATGTGTAATTTTAGGAGGATCTATTGACAGAAATGCAATATAATATATAAACTATGTTTTCAGTGGTGCATAAAGACCTTACATGATGAACCGTTATGTTTTTATTACCTTAGAATGAGCCATTTTTATCTACATACACCGTGGGTCCCCTTACATGTTAAGTACTTACATGTAAATGGACAAACTGCTCTACAGAGTCCGTTTGCTTGACTGGCTTCTCTCTGCTGTCTCAGACGACAACATATTTGTCCTGTGTTGGCCACCATAGCTTCTTTATATTGCAATTAGCAACCTCACCGCTAGATGCCGCTAAAACTTACACACTGCACCTTTAAGCTGACTAATGATTGGAGAAGTCTGGTATATGTCACGAGTCAGAAGTTTGTCATTTCAACGAAAGATTGGGTTATGATATTTTGAGTAATTACAAGGTCCAACAAAAAAAGGAAACATAAATGGATGAATAACCACAATAAGAAGATTAATAGCATGCATTTAGAAAATAGGCTGAATTTGCATTTCATACCGACTGTAAACAATACTAAAGCAAATATGTGGTAACATATTTACTTCATTAATATTTACAGAACAACATTGCACAAGCTTAAAATGTTTATTTTTAACTAGACTTAAGATGAACAAATGTTTGTTTAGCAGGAAGTACTCTTAACAAATTACAATAATTCAATTTGTTACTTTAGTTACGAATAGAATATAAAAAATTAAACTTAACTTTAGTTAATGAATATATCATTGTGCATCAATTATTGTTCATTATACATCATGAAATGTTCATTTCTTGAAATGTAACCTGAAATGTTCACCGTTTCATGATTCCTGATACCTTACGTGTTAACTAATGTTAACAAATGAATCTTACTGCAAAAAGTTATCAAAGTATTTCAAGTTGCACATTCACTGTAAGATGTGCACATGTGCGCGGCCCTGCAGTAGCACTGTATCATAGCGGGAGGCTGCCGATTCTGGCAGTCTGTGTTCCTTTCCTCACAGCTGTAGCAGTGTAATTAAGACCTCTCTGGAAGTGACAGCATGAACTGGAGACATAAAACTCTCTCTTGCTCACTCTCTCCCCCACCCTCCCTCCGAGCTCAGCTGTTTCCTCCCTTTGCTGTCACAAGCTGTGCGAGCATGAGAGAGAGTAAAGGAGGGTGGAGTGCAGGAGGACTGACAGGTGTATTTATAGCATGCCAACGCATTAAATTGATAGATGTCACCTTGCTGCTGTAGTCCTGAGGGCACTGCACCAACCCTCCTGCGCACTAACAAGCTGCAAAGTGCTTTCAGGGAACACCAAGCGAGAGAAAGAGAAAAAAAACGAGAGATGGTAAGATAGATAAAGAAACAGAGGGGGGAAAAAAACAACAAACGCTGCCGGCAGTTAAATGAACAAACAGAGAGAAGAGGAGAAAAAGAGCACAGTTCTCAGTTTCACCTGCCTGACTGCTTGTGCTGCTCACTAATTAAAACAAAACCGCAACTCCCAGAGCTCCTCCGTTTCCAGGAATAGCGTCACTCTAACGACCAGGCAATTAGCAGTGAGCCAATGAATGATGTGTCCTGTCTGGACCACTGCACTGTGGGCTTGGCTACTGTGTATGTCTGTCAGTGTGTTCAGCATGAAATGTTTTTGTTAAGTTTCAGATTAAATAAAAAGGTTGGGAATCACTAAATAACAGAGAGAAAACACCTTTTTTCTATCGAGATGTCTTCATGGGCTGCATAAAAAACATACAGCGCGAGTAGTGTAATTACTAAGTAAGATATAATTACAGTTAAACACAAAGCAGCAAGACCTTTCTTTTTCTTTAAAAAATACTTTTACTCAGAAAGGATGCATTAAATTAAAAGTGAAAGACATTTATAAATGTTACAATAGATTTCTATTTCAAATAAATGCTGTTCTTTTTAAGTATGTAACTTTTGGCGCTCTAGCTGTTAATAAACAAAACTGCATGCATCTTATGGAATAACGCTGAAGCCAGAGTTACTTCTCTCTGTTTATGGATATGATGAGTTACGCAGATACTGGACTGCTCTACAGTGGTTGGCGTCCCACCGGTCTAAAATAGTCAGAATATAAACACTTGTTTTTATAGATGTGATATAGTGATTCAAGATGAAAAGTTTGGAAGATGAATGATGTACTTGCTCATTATATAAATTTTCAACAAAAAATGTTACATAGTGTACCTTAAAAGCAATGGTCTCAAACTCTGTTCCTGGAGAGCCACAGACAGCCTTGCAGAGTTTAGCTCTAATCCTAATTAAACATACCTGATCCAGCTAATCAAGGTCTTAAGGTCTTCAGGATTACTAGAAACTTCCAGGAGGGCGAGTTGAGCTAAACTATGCAGGACAGGAGTTTGAGACCACTGCTTTAAAGAATACTGAAAAAAAAAAATAAATTAAAAAAAAAAATTAGCATAAAAGAATGTTTTCTGAAGGATCATGTGACACTGGAATCAGACTGAATCGAGAGCTTGTGAATTGCCATTAAACTGAACTGAAAATCATATTGTGTCAAGCAAGGCGGGATGAGAGCCATGAGAGAATGGCATGAGTGATAATGAGTGTCAGCTGCATGCTGCACCGGTCTCGTATCTCACAGAGGAACTCCAGAAGCATAAAGGGAGGATTACGACAGTGAAGGACAAGAGAGGACCAGGCCTGGATTTTATCTTTTTTATTATGTATGTGTGTGCGGCAGTCGTCCGTGAGGGACTGCCGCCATTTTACTTTTGTTTTGTGTTTAGTTTATATTATTTAATAAAGTTTTTGAATGTTCGCCGGTTCCCACCTCCTCCTTCCCGTATATACGAACTTTGCTAAACAAATTAATTGAATCTACCTCGCCTACAGTGTTTACACAACATTTCAAATTTGATTGTTTTAGTCCAATTGAAATTAAAGTGCATGTGAGCATGCTTTATGTTTTGTAGCTGAGTGTGATGTTAATAGTGAAGGTCATGAGTGTTCTCTTGTGTTACATCTCTCCACAGCATTACAAAACACATTATCCCATAAACACATTAGACAGTTTCATATAAAGAGAGAGAGGGTGTGTGTGTTGAGCCGGTGGTGTTGGAGCTGCTGAAATAAAAGGCTGTCAGAATGATTGTGTTGACATTGCTAAAAGTCAGCATGTCACCTGACCCCGGTCTCCCGAGGCCGGTTCTGTCCAGTCGAGGTATTGGGTGTCAGCGCCAACGAGCTCTCTCAAAATACACTTAGGCTAAATTGGAGGGTTGGGGAGGCCCAGCTGTATATGTCAAGACCCTGAACTGTCATTTCCACACTTCTAAAGCTCTTTTGGCTCACACTTATAACTATATCTATAGCAGCCAGGAATACGCGGCCTAAATGAAACCCAGTGAGATCAGCACATATTTAATGTCGCTGGTAAGCTATTAGCTTCAATAACACTCATAATGTCACATTACAGTCACTTCAAGTGTTGGTGTGTCTAAACCAATGCTGTTAAAGGCAATCTGAATTTGTCAGTGTGTGTGTTTGTGAGTATGGCCCTAGTTTGTCCCTAGATGGCATAGCAACATGGTACTTATTATCTAACTGGGCAGGAGGTGGAGGAAGAAGAGAGAAAAAGAGAGAGAAGGGGGTGGGGGGTGCCAGACAGAGAGGATATACTATCTCTGTGCTGACATGTGTCACCAGCCTCAGCTGCTTCTGGTACTCTACTGTCAGAGACTGAGGGAAAGAGCAATAGAAACAGAGATAAGCACTCAGAAAGAGAAAGAAACTGTGAGTGCAGTGAGATATGAGGATATACCAACCACAGCAATAGAAATGCCACCACCAACCTCTGATCCGTCTGTTAGTCCATCTGTCTGTTTGTCCATACACTCTACCTACCACATAATTTTTTTCGGTCTGTCCTGCCCATTTCTCTACTCCATGCTACCCAAAATGCCATGCTATTCCTGCTGGCTCCACCAGCTCACACAGACATCCAATATGTGTGCCATGTCCAAACAATGTGCCACATTAACTATTGCTGCACTCACATCCAAGTAACATTTATAGAAGTGGCAAGTGCCACTGACTGAATGAGTTTTCTCTTTAAGAACGCTGTATAAATAATAGCCTGCTGCTTATCTGAGAATTGCTGTAGTTTGACTTTGAAGAATTGCTTAAAAGATTAAATGATATTAAATGATCAAATTAGGCTGGAAATAACTATTGTATAAAATGCATCTAACACTATTTATATGGCATTTGTTTCTCAGGGTGGCATCTGTAAAAAAAATAAAAAAATGTGCAAGACACTGTGATAAACTATTGTATACAAAAGACAGTTAACTGAAAGGGAAATCCTGAAAATGTGCTTCTGACATAGTAAACAACAGGAGTATGATGGTAATATTACCCTAGCAGTGTTGTTGTTGTTAACTAAAACTTCTACAAATCATTTTTGGTAATGGAAATAAAGCTGAAATAAAATAAAATATAAATATTTGATGAAAACCTAAGCTTAAAAACAAACAAAAATTAGAAATGTTTGCAAAAAGAACTAAATGAATGCAGTTTAAAATAAGTCCTACAATTACTGAAAAAAAAAAAAAAAAGAAAGAAAGTAAAAGGTAATAAAATATTAAACAATACTAAAATAACCCTATAAAAATAACAATATAAATTAATACAATAATATATAATAATAAAATAATATTTATATGCATAAATGTATAATTCACACATTTAGATTACAATGTTTTTACATACTTATTTCCATTGTTTCAAGAGTTTGCATAAAATGATTTTCAAAGCATCTTTTGGATTCACTTTACACGCAGAGATTCAGACAGGAATTAAATTACAGAACAACCTTGGTGTTTGCCTAAAATCTTCAGCCAGGAATTTTCTCACTTGTGGTAAATAAAAACCCCTGACATTTCCGATTCTGCCAGCAATTGTCAACATAAAATTATTGTCCAAATAGGGCATTTATTGTGTGTATATGGCTATAAATAGATACATGATTAAAGATGAAAATACTCAAATGAAGTGATGATAGCAATGACTTTCCATTAGACATAAAAGTAAATTTATCTCATAAGGTTGGAGCATCTCCTCTGTATGTGTCACATAAGTGTCACGCCGCTCAGGATTGTGTTACTCTTCTGGGACAATGACCACATTACCATGAGAGTGGAGGAATGATAATGTACTGTTAATTATGACCCTGTGTAAATACCCTGCTCAAATGTTCTCCGTGTAGCCCTACCTCAAACACACAGTCATGAGCAAACATAGTGCAAATCACACTTCTGGCCAGTATCCTGGGCGCAGTGTGTAACTGGTGCCGGAGAGCGTGTCCTTCCCCACTCCATCAGAGCAGCCAGTAGCATGCTGGGACTCTGCCAGTGGCAATATAGTTCCCAGAAACATGCTTACGTTGTAGCCCCTCACGAAAAAGCATCTGGCGCACACACACTCTCACACTGAGGGTCATGTTTGTCTCGGGTGTGAAAATAAGATCCCTTGCCTTGGTAAATGCCTTTTAGCAGCAGGGCAGTTTAAAGCTTTCCAGCTATGCCAGGACCTCTCAGCCTAAACCCCCTCATTAGCAACAGGGGACCTCATATTTGCAGCCCAGTTTAACACCAGCTAGATTTACACTTAGTAGGCTGCCACCTCGCCAATTCCTAGCTGGGTCACCTCTTCAGACCGCTTTGTATGCTCCTTGTGTGTATTAAATGTAGACTAAACTGTCTACAAAGTACTTTTTCTACACTGTGTGTGCTTCTACAGTATGCAGATATAAAAAACGTTATTCGTTTTGCAGAAAAATTCATTTTTGAGCAACACACTCTCAGAAACCAGATCAAAATCAGATCAGTGGTATTACTGTAATCACATTCTTTGTAATTGTTCATTAATATCTATTTTATTTTACTGCATATTATCATTATCCTCATCATTTTTATGATTACTACTACAACGTTTTATAACTTTTTTTTTTTACTGCTTTTATACTGTATGTATAAAAATATATCAAGCCAATAAATCATTTTGAAATAGAATTTCAGAAAGGCAATCTGTAAGAGTTTGAGATAAATGTAGTGTGTTGTGCGTGTGTGTGTGAACTTGTATTTATTACTAAAGGATTATCCGACTAAAGGACCCCACAATGTCGTAAATTCCTTATCTTACTATCTTAGTGGGGTCATTTGAACCCCACAAAGAAGTATAAACTAGGATGTGTGTGTGTGTGCGTGTGTGTGTGAGAAAGAGAGAGAGGAATAGAGATCTCAGTCTGATGTCACACCACTGATGAGAGTGTCAGACATGCTGTGATAGTCTGATCCGCTTAAAGCCACTCATTCAGTTTCATTCATTCAACCACTCATCAGCTCAGAAACCTAAACCCACACACACACACACAAATTAAAACACACAACATGCATTTCAGTTATATAACACCTCTCTATCAAATGCATGTCCTCACTAACATCACTGTATGATATATTTATATTGCTATATCTGACATGTAAAAAAAACACATTTCCATTATCAGTGTTGATGTAACTTTATTAGCTTTATAATATTATATATATTATAAATATATATATTATATATATATTATATATATAACATTATGACCACGTTCCTAATATTGTGTTGGCCAGACTTTTGCATGCCAAAACAGCCCTGACCCATCGAGGCATGGACTCTACTAGACCTCTGAAGGTGTGCTGTGGTATCTGGTACCAAGATGTTAGCAGCAGATCCTTTAAGTCTTGTAAGTTGTGAGGTGGGGCCTCCATGGATCGGACTTGTTTGTTCAGCACATCCCACAGATGCTTGATTAGATTTGGATGCCAAGTCAACACCTCAAACTTGTTGTTAAGCTCCTCAAACCATTCCTGAACCATTTTTGCTTTGTGGCAGGATGCATTATCCTGCAGAAAGAGGTCACAGCCACGTTTCGATGAAAGGGTGTACATGGTCTGCAACAATGCTTAGGTAGGTGGTACGTGTTAAAGTATTATCCACATGGATGGCAGGACCCAAGGTTTCCCAGCAGAACATTGCCCAAAGCATCACACTGCCTCCGCTGGCTTGCCTTCTTCCCATAGTGCATCCTGGTGCCATATGTTCCCCAGGTAAGCGACACGCACACACCCGGCCATCCACATGATGTAAAAGAAAACGCGATTCATCAGACCAGGCCACCTTCTTCCATTGCTCTGTGGTCCAGTTCTGATGCTCACGTGCCTTCTGTTGGAACTTTCGGCAGTGGACGGGGGTCAGCATGGGCACCCTGACTGGTCTGCGGCTATGCAGCCCCATACGCAACAAACTGTGATGCACTGTGTATTCTGACACCTTTCTATCAGAACCGACATTAACTTCTTGAGCAAATAGAGCTACAGAAGCTCGTCTGTTGGATTGGACCACACGGGCCAGCCTTCGCTCCCCACGTGCATCAATGAGCCTTAAACACCCATGACCCTGTCGCCAGTTCACCTCTGTTCCCTCCTTGGACCACTTTTGATAGATACTGACCACTGCAGACAGGGAGCACCTCACAAGAGCTGCAGTTTTGGAGATGCTCTGAACCAGTCGTCTAGCCATCACAATTTGGCCCTTCTCAAACTCACTCAAATCCGTACGTTTGCTTCTAACACATCAACTTTGTTGTTGTTACTTAATATATCCCACCCACTAACAGGTTCCGTGATGAGGAGATAAACAAATTCAAATTTTTGTTTGCAAGACATCAGACCAATTAAGAGTTTTAGTTTTAAGTACGGACAAGAAGATTTGTGAAGTAATTCTGTGAGAAAAACAGGAAAGAAATAAACACTTTATAAGCTGAATCAAGGGGGTGTTTCTTCAACACAGGATCTTATTAGAGATGCAAAAAGGTGTAAAGAAAGATAAGAGGAAGCTATTCACACACACACACACACACACACATACACTAGAGTTTGGCAAGAAAGTCAGCCTTTTGAGACAGTCCTTCCTCCTGCATCTCTTTATCCTTATGGCAGGATGCTTTCAGACACAACGGGGGTGTGTTGGGGTTAAGGAGGAGGTCTGTTGACAGCACAGATACACACTGATGTACAAATGCATGCACACACATACACACAATAATCCTCTGTCAGAGCAAAACAATGCCCTAGTGAGTGGCTTGGCCTGGGCACCCTGGCATCCACTCTCCCGCATCCTCAGTTCCTGGCCTGATTGGTGCCAGCTCTCCTGACTCTTTCTGCCAAATGCATGAAAAAAGTCTGTGAAGAGGGGCCCTGTGGAAGAGATTGAGAGTGTCTTCAGATATTCCAGTAAACAGAGAAAACAATTCTTCCAGAGCAGAAACCCAAGGGAGGCCAAGAGAACATTCCAGAGGAAAGATATTTCACTCTGCCAGTCAGACCTGCTGCATAATAATTCATACAACAGTCGACGATAAAAACCTGAAGACACTAAAGTGTCATTATTACATGCAGAGGGCTCTGAAATATTTAAAAAGGGTCTGATTGGCTGACAAATTATAACACACTCAAACGTGTCTTAGCAAAGTTCAAATGCTAACACTAGCTCGATGACATGAATTGAGATGAAAATCAGAATACCATAAAAGCCTCAGAGGTTTTATACTTCTACCCTTTATCTCTATCTCGCTCTCTCTCTTCTCTTCTTGCTTCACTACTCCAGGCCCAAAGTGCTCATTTGTGATTAAATAAGTCATTGTCTAGCAATCATTTATTCTTAATGAATTCCAGTCTCTCTCCAGATCACTCTGTCCTCCAACACTTTGCTCTGCCCTGTTCTTTCTCCTCGTCCAGAGATGTAATAAAAGAGAGTGAGATACAAAACAATGAAAGGGAGATGAACAAACAGTGTACATGCAGTGGAACCACAGTAAAAAAAAAAAAAAAAATACAACAATAAGATTCTTTTCTTTTGGTACTGGGAAAATATGCATTAGAAAAGATGAAAGATAAGAAAAAGCATAAATATACAGTATAGTTTGAAAGAGAAAGCAAGCCATCAGATTACAGCTGTTGTTTGTTGTAAAATGCCTGTATCATGTGTATTGTCTGTTTTCAATGACTGCCTGATGACCTCCCAGAAATCACCACAAAGCCAGTACAAGTCCTTTTGATTCTTCATTGCTTTTTCTTCTTAAACCTTTGCTTCCTTGGCTGCCAGCAAATCATTGAAAAAACATTTATTGCAAAGGAATCAAGAATCAATTTTATTTTTCTAAACATTTGCTCAAGGCTACAATGAATAATATTTTAAGGAATCATTGCAGGACATTGCAGGCAACTGTAAATTGGCAATCAATGTCATAAAATCTAGCCTATCAATAAGCGGTAGAGATACTCTTACCCAGTGCTATAGATTGATTTAATGTGACTCATTTTTGTGAGTCCAAAATGACTAAGGTTACTATGGTTTCTTAATGGTGGGAAGAAAAATAAAAGATACAGCATTAAAGGGATAGTTCACCCCAAAATTAAAATTCTGTCATTAATTACTCACACTTATATCCAAATTTTCTAAAGAGACGCAATTGCTTTATATGAAGAACCGATTGAATTTAGGCTTTTATTCAAATTTTATTCATAAACTCACATTATTTGTGGCAAACGGAAGCTCAAGCATGTTTGCTTGACATGCGAGAACCAATGAGGTTTGTTCCTGAGTGTCAAGCATGTTCGGTTGAGCTTCTGTTTATGTTTGCTGATCAATGTTTATATGTGAATAAAAGCCTAAATTAAATCTGTTCATCATATTCATACATGTTGCTAATGTACTGTTAAATCTGGTTAAAGTTACCATTGTTTCTTATTGTATTCACGGAGACCAGAGCCATGTCGTTATTTTCATTATTAAACACTTGCAGTCTGTATAATTCATAAATGCATCTTCACATCTTCATTCTTTATAAATCTCTCCAACAGTGTGTAACGTTAGCTTTAGCCCCGTTAGCCGCAGCATAATATCAAACTCATTCAGAATCAAATGTAAACATCCAAATAAATACTATACTTACATGATGTAATATGCAGCATGATGAACACATTGTAAAGATCCATTTTGAGGGTTATATTAGCTGTGTGAACTTTGTTTATGCAATGTACTATAAGTTGCGTGCTTGGGGGCAGGGAGCGCGAGCATTTAAAGGGGACGCGTGTTGAATCTGCACATTTTTAATTATGCCCCAAAATAGGCAGTTAAAAAATTGGATAATAAAAAATCTATGGGGTATTTTGAGCTGAAACTTCACAGACAGATTCAGGGGACACCTTAGTCTTATATTACATCTTGTGAAAAAGGGTTCTCGGGCACCTTTAAATGGTGTAATATTTATAAATTTGGAATTTTACTATGTACATGCCTATTTCATTGTGTCTGCTGTGCTCTTGCCAGGAGAGCCCGCCCACTCTCTCTTCTGATTGGCTGTGGTTTTTGATTGATTTTATCACTTCTCATTTTCGCGTCACGTCTAGTATGGACAGTCATAAAAAGGTCGTTATACATGAAAATATATACCTTTTTGTATATTTTAGGAAGAGGGTCCCTCACAAGGGGATAATTTTTGGGGGGGATTCTGTGGCATCAAAAAGTTTGATAACCCTTGAGTTAAGATGGTAATTCATATTAAGGGCATAACTTTGGTTATTGGCATTATATTCGTTGCATTAAGTGCAAGAGGTCACACTATTGATTCTTGCATAACTGACAAATTCTTAAAATAAACATAAAATTCCATCTGTTTGTCCACAGATGTATATTAATAACATTGTGGTTGTATTTTACTTTGTGATTTGGAATGAAATGGAGAGTGTTAAAATGAGAGACGCACATATCTGAAAGTGATATTGAATATAACTGGTAACGACGGTTAAGGGGTGGATTTAGAGGGAAATAACCTCTGCAGCTGCTGCTTTCACCAAATGTAAAGAGAGATCACAATCACAGACTTCTAAGGGTGCAGATTACAGATTATTTGCAGGGTTAGGATGAAAGACGGGCCAAAGCCCCCCTAAATATGGTCTAGCAACACCTACAGTATGGTGTGACAGCTGCTGCTGTAGTGAAGCATGCACTGACTGTTCCAGAGAAACACTTGTCACTTCCACAAACTGAGCACACTCCACTTCACTTACAAATGTCTGGCTAGATATGTGATACATTCTTTGCATGTCGCAGACACATTAATTGTCAAACATGTCCTCACACACACACAAATGCACATGTATGCTCACATGGACACCTGAGAAAGTCAATCCACAAATAATCACATTTCTGACCTGCAGCCCGCTCTTCACCCCAGAACATGCCCTCAGTCTCGCCGAGCAGATCTTCTGCAGGAAGCACAAACGACCCTGCCACCTTTCATTAGTCCCCATTAGTTATGCTCACTGCATCATTAGCACTCAACAACCATTCATTATGCAGGTGTGACACATCAATTTATTGCTGATGACAAAGAGAGAGAGAGAATCTTTTTCCTAGGAAAGAGAAAGAGGAGATCCCACATAACTCCACTCGAGGCTGCAGTAAATGTCAGCCAGTGTCAGGGTGTGTTTGTCTCCCCCTCTGCAGATCAAGATGCCCTAGAGTAGCTATCTGTCACGTCTGCCCTTTGTGTGTGTCTAAGCATTTATTTGGTCACACACACTTTCTGACTCCACACACATATTGGGAACATTAAGAGTAGTGGAGACAGTCAGACAGGGGTTGTGTGTCTCTTCAGGAAAGGTGACAGAAAGTTGTATACTGTATGACTCAGTCTGACACTTTCTAGCCAAATTTAGACATGCTCATATACATCCACATAAAGGAACGAGGAAACATAGCTGTTAGATGGTTATAGAGCAGACACTATGGGCCTGGATTTATGTAAACTCAAAAGGACTAAAAGGACTCAAAAGGAAGTGACTAATTCTCATATGATATCATAATACTCAACCTTTTTCACTCCAACGCCCGCCATTATCCTCAATAACATTCAAAGGCCCATAGCCTTAGTTTTGTCTTAAAAACTTATTTTAATATATGGGTACTCCTAGTTTCGGTAAAATTAAAATAAGTCACCAAATTATAATTATATAACTCTTTGTAATTACAATTAAAACAGGTTTCAGGATTCCAGAAGTTTTAAGAGCTGGATGTTCTTCAGGGACCCTGCTTTCTAAGGAATTTACATGACTTTTCCAGTCATTTGTGATGAGGATTTTTAAATGTGTTTTTACTCACAATTTCTACCCAATAAAACATTTTTTAGCTTGGCATAACTAGAACAATGTATGTTCTTTGTCAGCATGGTGTTTCAAAAATTTTATAATACATTACTTCAAAAAAATCTTCTCTCTGCCCCAATTTATAAATGCAATAATATACCTGGGTGCGTTGATTCAATCAATAAGCAAAATAAGTAGAAAAAGGGAATCTGCACACCAAACAAAAGTTCAAGGTCCTTACAGAAAAAACTGAAAAAAAAAAAAAAAAAAAAAAAAAAAAAAAAACGTTTCAGTCCTTCTTGGGTGCTATTATGTATTTTGTTATAATACATAACTTTTCCAGGTCTAGACGTTACAATTTTAAAATTAGGCTGCCCCATATATCCAGGTTTTTCTTCAAAGGAAAAACAAAAACAAAAAAAAACACATCTAATTTTAGATCAGGCCACCTGGATAAAAGCCACTGTCATAAATACAATAGCTGCACTGTAATTCAAGTCTTCTGAAGTAAGTCATACAATAATTTTGAACAGACCAAAATTTAAGGTATTATTTACAAATGAATGAATGGGGGGTGGGGGGGAACTATTCCTGCAATCCTCAAACTAGCCACTGTATTAGAAACACAGACTGGGGTATCCAGCAGAGGGCACTCACTCTTACACACACAAACAGTGTCTCTTGGGGACAGCAGACCGATTTGACCTCTTATGCCCTTACGTCTGTTATTTCGGCAGTGACCTCACAGATGTCACTCAGTCTTCTGCTCGTGGGCCAACCTGCTGACAGGAGGTTGCAACCAGTGCTGACCCCGTCACTATCACTTTGCGCACAAAGAGGACGTGCACACAGACTCTCACACGCAGGTCTCAAGTCTTTTGTCACAGTGTGGTGTGTATAGTTGTGGTGTGTGTGACAATGTGTACCCAATGCTTTCTGTTGTTGGTGTGAGAGAGCCTGTTTATGTGTGCAAGCATTAATGAAAAGCCTATTTTTTACATTTCTACATGCAGAGCTGCTTTGATTGCCATCTCGCTGCCAATGTGTGAAATCTGCTAATGAGAGACAGAGAGAGGAAGGAGGGAGAAAGAAAAGGTGGCAAAACATAAACTGTTTACTTGCAAACCACCCACACATCACCCGTCGCCTCTCTCTTTACCTTCCTCACTATCTTTGTTTGTTTCTGACTTTCTCTTACACATGCATTTAGCAATTATTTGTTAGTGAGCCCTGAGTGTGTATTAGTTAGATAGTTTTAAAATATCCAAAAGCAATGAATTTAAAAATCTCCAAACAAAAAGTTAGTCAGCGTGTCTCTATAATTACATACTGTTGAACTCATTCATTAATTAGGGGATAGATGAAATTGCTCTGGGTACATTCAATAATGTATTATGCAGATAAATAGAGCAATTATAATAAGTCATTCTAATCATAGACAAACATTAGGAAACAGCAGTAACACACTATGCGTCTGTGTCCAATTACGTCTGGCTGCCACTGTCCTCCATTTTCAATGCTTGGGCAGCCATGCTAGCCAGACCATAATCACAGCAAAACATGCATTAAAAAGAGGAAATATGTGCACGCACTCACACACACAAACACACACACACACACACACACACACACACACACACACACACACACACACACACACACAAACACAAACACACATACACACACCCAAAAATTAAATGACTGGATGATTTATGAATGAGTAAATAAGGTAATACCTGAACAATGAATGAACAGATGAATAAACAAACAAATTAACGCTTGAATGAATGAGAAAATAAGTAAAAAACGGGTCAATAAATAATAAAAAGTAAACAATTGAATGAATGAGTAAAATAAGTTAATAACCAACGAATGAATGAATGATATATTAGTTAATACGTTTATTACAAATAAATGAATGCACAAACAAATGAATGTTTAAAGGTGCCATCGAACGTTTTTTTACAAGATGTAATATAAGTCTAATGTGTCCCCTGAATGTGTCTGTGAAGTTGCAGCTCAAAATACCCCATAGATTTTTTTTAATTAATTTTTTTAACTGCCTATTTTGAGGCATAATTAGAAATGCGCCGATTCAGGCTGCGGCCCCTTTAATTGCTCGCGCTCTCCGCCCCCTCCCAAGCTCTCAACTCTATCATTGCATAAACAAAGTTCACACTGCTAATATAACCCTCAAAATGGAACTTTACAAAGTGTTCGTCATGCAGCATGTCTAATCACGTAAGTATGGTATTTATTTGGATGTTTACATTAGATTCTAGGGGTGTGACGAGATCTCGTGGCACGAGATCTCGCGAGACTAATATGTGACGAGATTTCTCGTCGAGGCGAAAAGTAGTCTCCTGATGTTGTTGCCATGACAGAGTGTTAGGATGATTAGGAAAGAATATGCCACCGCTACGTTTACATTACGCCTCCACTGTCGTTTTGCTTTGTATTTAAATAAAAAACATTTAATTCAGTTGGATAACGGTTGCCGCCGATCCATATTTACAGAGTTACGCGCGATGGCTAAAAGTGAAAGTAAACGCGAGCGCGCATTCAAACGCGATTTCAATACCGCGCATTTTGAAAGCGGCTCCCTGATGAATGCAAATATCTCTCAATATGAAAGCTATTTTAGGCTGGGCAGTGTAGTTGTAACCATCTCTTAGCTCTGTATCAAAGGAAAATTTGGTCTTATTTGCACTTTGAATATTGAGAGAGTGTGATTATGGTTACTGTAATGTGTTACCATAAAACGAATAACAGTTTCTCTTAATCTTATTAAGCACAAACAATAAGGTTTCATTTGTTAACATTAGTTAATGCACTGTGATCTATCATGAACTAAGAATGAATGACTATTTTTATTAACTAACATAAACAAAGATTAATAAATACTGTAGCAAAGTTATTGCTCATTGTTAGTTGATGTTGGTTAATACATTAAAGGGGCTCTATGTAAGATTTTTACTTTAATAAAGCATAAAAATACCCCGATATGTTTGCAGATATTTAGGAAACATGCTGAGTTCAACTACTTGTTCCTCAGTAAAACAATGCTACAGCCAGATATTCTACTTTGAAATGTGCGTTCCGTGTCGGAATGTCTGTCTTTGTTTTGGTCTGTGTGAAACGTGTGCTGCCAGTTTATCCAATAGTATTTCAACATCACAGGTTGCCAGTTGGCGGAAAACACCGCGTATTGCAACCATGGAAACAACAAACAAAATGGGTCAGAGAATTGCAGATTCTACCTGAGGCTAAAAAGCCTCTGCATCCATCTAAAAATCTCTACGAACGACAGCATATTAAAACAGATAAATCAACTCATCAGCTTACAGTGTGTAAATCTCCTCAGCTTTCATTGTGAATTGCGCTCCCTATTGTTGCTGGCAACCGCGTCTTTGAACGAGGGGGCAGGCCAAACAATATTTTGAATTTGGACTGCAGTACCTATTTTGAATACTGGGTGTCATTATTACATAGAGGCCCTTTAATGTTAATAAATGAGACCTTATTGTAAAGTGTTAACATTTTTATTTATACTGTTTTCATTTCTATTATCAGTTTGTGGAAAGGAGTTCAGTTAGGAGGTCAAAGGTTGTAGAAGCTCATAAATCATGTACAGTAAGGTCTGAAGAGACTGAAATCATACAGAAGTAAGTTGAGTTTGTGGCAAAACCTTTTACAGTACTTGAGTATTGTTGTCTTTTACTGCATATGATAATTCATACTAAGAAAGTAGAACTGAAATGACATTCATTACGAGATGATTAATTAAAACATTTCAAATACACCTGCAGAATATTTTTTCTAGTCATGTATTTCGCCATTGAGGATTTCTTAAAAATAGTGTGTAAAAATCTTGTCTCGTCTCATCTCGTGAACTCAATCTTGAGTCTCGTCTCGTCTCATGAGATATCCGTCTCGTCACACCCCTATTAGATTCTGAATTAATTTGAGGCTGTGATCCGTGGCTAACGGCTAATGCTACACTGTTGGAGAGATTTATAAAGAAAGTTGTGTTTATGCATTATACAGACTGCAAGTGTTTAAAAATGAAAATAACGACGCTCTCGTCTCCGTGAATACAGTAAGAAACGATGGTAACTTTAACCACATTTAACAGTACATTAGCAACATGCTAACGAAACATTTAGAAAGACAATTCACAAATATCTTTAAAAATATCATGATATCATGGATCATGTCAGTTATTATCGCTCCATCTGCCATTTTTCGCTGTTGTCCTTGCTTGCTTGCCTAGTCTGATGATTCAGCTGTGCACAGATCCAGACGTTAATAGTGCCTGCCCTTGTGTAATGCCTCGATCATGGGCTGGCATATGCAAATATTGGGGGCGTACACCCCCAAATTGCAAATGTCTGTTAATAACTGATCAATAAATGAATTAACAAAACCAATGATTATATGAATGAGTAAATAAGTTTAGAACCAATAAATGAATAAACAATTTTAGTTTGTATAAATGAGTGAATAAGTTAAAACCTGATGAATGAATGAATGAACAAAGCGAACAATTGAAGGAACAAGTAAATAAATGAATAACAAATAAATGAACAAACAAATAAATGAATATACTAAACGAATGATATATTAGTTAATACGTTTATTACCAATAAATGAATGCACAAACAAATTAATGTTTAAATAAATAAATAAAATACAAATTATTGAAATGATTAACAAATGTTTGAATGAATACGTTAATAACTGATCAATAAATGAACAAAACCAACGATTATACGAATGAGTAAATAAGTTTATAACCAATAAATGAATAAACAAATTTAGTTTGTATGAATGAGTAAATAAGTTAAATCCCAATGAATGAATGAATGAATGAATGAATGAAGCGAACAATTGAATGAATGAGTAAATAAATTAATAACCGATCAATGAATGAATGAACGGAATAAATTAATGAATGAACTGGACGAACGAATAATGACCATTGAATAAGTAAATATAAGTTAACAAAATGAATGAACCAATAAACAAACTATTTTGCAGGTCCATGTTGTTTGGTGAATCTTGTTCTAACTGCCTTTGTCATCACAGCTGCACCTGAATGATCCTGAAACAACTATATTCTCCACTGTTCTCTCTGTATTCGCTCAGTCCAGCTCTGCTTTAACCCTATGGGTCACATCTTTACAGAGCAGCCTGTAATGGTGTTTAATATTAGGCTATTTGCTCCCCCCCCATCAGCCCTCTATGATTTCTCTGATCCATTAGCCTTGGTTTTCAGGGCTCCTGCAGCTAAACACATTTTCTCCTCTCTCGCCCTGGATCCCACAAGAGGATTCATCCCTTTGCCCTGGAGCTAATGTATTTAATTCAATCACAGCAATCCATACCAGGGCCTTGTTCCTTTCAGCCTCTCTGGAGGGGGAAGAAAAAGATGAAGGGAAAAACAGAAAAAGAGAGAGAGATAGGTGAACGGGCAAATAAACAACCTGACCCCCCTACACACAACACACACACACACACCCACACCCCACTGATCTTCAGGGACAGGCCTGTCGAATCTCGATAAGAATAACCATGCAACCACCCACTCGCCAGAGCAACACACACACACACACACACACACTCAATCACAGGCTCTCAGACAGCCAGTAGTGACAAGTGTACGAAGCCTAATCTGTGAACCAATGAAATGTCAGACAGACAGCGAGAGAAAGCAAAAGGAAAAAGGAGCGAGTATAACTAGAGAGAGAGAAAACAAGAGCAGCAGCAGTCGTGTTGGCTGTCCTTCCTCTGTCAGCCGGAGGGAAACTGCAGTAGCAGCTATAAAAGTTTCACAACACATCTGTGTCTGTGCCCTCTTTTTTTATGCCTCTTTTTTTTCAAGGCCAGTTTGCCAGCGATGTCGAGAGGGGGAGGTGGGGAACGATCCACCGTGCGCCGCGCTCCCCCAATCACCCTCCACCCTCGACTCCTGTTTTTGCTGCTCTAGTGCTCATCAGACTCAGTCACTTGTGCAATGTGTTTTTATGAATTAATAAACGGCACTTTAGAGGCCCGGGGCGGGGGGAGCGCGGGTAGGCGGCGGTGGCGGGGAGGAGAGCAGGCAGTCGTTGGCAGCTTAATGAGCACCATGGGGACGTCTCTCTCTCTCTCCCCCTCCCTCTCGCTCGCCCTCTCACTAACACACGCACACACACTGCTCTACATCACTGTCACCAGCATGCAGAGCTTGGCCGCAGAGCGCCAGATGACTATCATTACCCAGATAAATACATCTGCCCTCAGCTATACCCCCTCTCACTAACACAGCCCTCTCCATCCATCTCTCTTTCCCGCTCTCCCCCAACATTCCTATCTATACCCTCTCTCAATCACTCCCGTCCCACCATAGCTCTCTCTCAGTGTCGACCACACCTCTCCGCTCCATCCGTCTCTCTGTGGCTTTGGCTCGGGCATCCCCGAGGGCCGTCTTTTTCAAACAGGTTCATTGATTAACAACCTGCCATGATCATTGATTGAGGCGGTTCAGGTCTCAGCTGCACGCAGAGTCATTTCGGCTCTCTGTGTAGCTAATGATGCTTGTGATGTATGAAACATTGTCACCCTCCACGATGACACCTCTGTGACAGAAAAAGTCGTCTTAACAATTTTCATACATATTCGCTTATATTACGTGCTACTGTTGCCGGTATCAGCCTGCTACTGCTAATAAGGTTCACTCTGGCTCATCATTGCAGTAGCAGTCTGCACAGCATTATGACAGTTCGGCTGAAAAAAATACATTTCATTTGCCAAATTAGGCCTGAAACAGCCCTCCGTCTCAACTGAGAGGGGATGGTAAATGGTCTCATTACAGTAGTATGGGCTTTCTCCAGACCATAATCACTGCCATGACAACCGTTTCCTTAGAAACTGGACCGGTCGCCAGGCAGCAGCACAGATTCCTTCTGTGGTGTCGACCTGGGTAAAAAGGTCTTGAGCCAGAGGGAGTGAGAGAGAAATGACACTATGACACCGTGCAACAGGCATGAAATCATTAGAAACGTTTGTGTAGGAAAGAGTGAAGCACAAAGCATTAATTTTTATTATTATTATTATTTTTACTCAGATTACGTGTGTATGCACCAATATTAAAGATCTATTCAGTAACTGGCATGTATGATCACCAATAAATGGTTGATATTTAAATTGTAAATGCATTTGAAGTGAATTTAGGCATCATAACATCATAATGTACAATACAAAAAATGGATATTCATTTTAAGATTTATTAAAAAAAATTACATCTAACAGTGTTATTAATTAAATTAGTGTTTTTAAAGATTAACATAAAGTGAGCGTTAGGTGACGGCAAAGGTAATCAAAGTAAAAATAAAAGAGAAATGAGCATGCACAAATAACCACTATCAGCCATTATATATCCAATATTGATAAATAATATCCAAAATCGATCAATAAAATCTCTTATATTAACAATTTTTTTTTAACTGAATCAAACAGGGGTGACATCAGGTTACTTAGAAACAAAAACTTGGAAATAAACTGACTTGTTTATTCCTTTCATTCTTTGTCTCATATGTATGCTCCTTTTTTCCCTCCCACTCTGCTCATTCACCTCAGTCCTCTCAGACAAGAAGCATTTTCCAGTTCTATATCTCCCTCACTTGCAGTGCCTTTGACTACATTTCAATAATCCTCTCAAACTGAAGGATTACAATTTAATTGTGTAATAAAGGAGGATTGCCTTGATAGATGCTGGTATTCTAGACCCAATAAAGAAAGAGAGCGAGATATAGACAGAGCGAGAAAAAAAAAATCAAAAATACAATCCTTCAGAATGATACATGTCTGAAAACCAAACAATGTTCTACTAGATAATGCAATCCACTTTCATTACACACCACCTAATATAGCCACCACAATAGAAAAACACATTACCCACCATTTCATAAAGTGGCGCAGGGAGAGATGGAGGGAGGGTGTGAATGAGGAGTTTATTTCAACTAGTGCTTGTTGAGAGCTGACCTAGCTGGCTCTGTAATGAGGGATGTGGGATTAAAATGTGCTAGCATCTGCCTGAAGAGCTCCTGTGCTTATTCTAATGGAAGCTGTTGGCTGACAGCAGCACCACTTGACTGCTGCAATAGTCATTCTGTCATAATAAAACACTTAACATCAGACCCTGCATACTCGCTCCCTCGAGTGCCACCACTCCGTATCTCTCCGTCTCTCTCAGTGTCACTCTCATTCACTACTCCATTCTGATTCACTCACTCCTGCTCATTAGCGTTCTCTTCCCTCTTTACATATCTTTTTGTATCCTTGTCTCTTTTTGGCCTTTCAGCTGCTGTTCGTGACCATAACATGAGCTAAATTAGGGATATATATTAAAGGTTATTATATAACTTTCAATTACATTTTTAGTAATGGTAGTTGTAGTTGGTATATAAATCGCACATTACCTTCCAAAAGAAATTAATACTTTTATTCAGAAAGGCACATTGATTTGATAAAATCTGACAGTAAAGACAAAATATTTCAATTTAAAATAAATGCAGTTATGTTAAACATCATCAAAGAATCCTGAAAACCTTTACACAAAAATACTAAGCAGCACAACTGTTTTCATTGATAATAAGAAATGATTCTTAAAGGCATAGTTCACCCAAAAATGAAAATTTTGTCATCATTTACTCACCCTCAAGTTGTTCTAAACCTGTATAAATGTCTTTGTTCTGCTGAACACAAAGGAAGATATTTGGAGAATGTTTGTAACCAAGCAGATTTTAAATATATGTTATGCACACTTTCTGTATTCAAAAAAGTCAGCTGCTCAAAAATATACAACAAAAGCATCACTGTTCTTATACCAATCCAAAATAATATTTAATGCAAATGGCTTGTCAGCATTTGTAGCTCCCACTTCCTCACAGAATTTCTTAATTAGCACATATTGTCACTGTGGGATCTGATAATTGTTTGTCATCTTGTCAGTCACCCACTCTGAGTAAACAAACTTAGACAGTGGTCTGTTATCCTGTCTTGTCAAATAAGACCTGTAGTCCCAAAATTAGCCTGTTCTGCAATCCTACATCATAATGCCATTTGTCATTCTTATCGGTCTGTATCCAATAAAAACGCACAGAAGACAGAACCTCTGCAGGCTCATGGTTGTGGCATCTGGCCCAGCGGGGTCAGGCCAGGGGCACTTGGCTCATGTCATAAGCTGTTTAGAGGGATAACCTCACTGATCAGGATTGGTTTGGTGTAAATATTATACCATTCATCTACAGATTAACAACAGATAATGCTGATTACAGGTTAAAATAAGGTCAAATTATTCTGACAGTGCACTGTAAACCCTAACGCTCAAAATACTTAATTCGTTTGAGTAGGACAAACTTAAATTAAACAAATTAGTTCAGTTAAAGTAACTGTTATGAGTATTTAAAACTTTCTTTTACTTTTGAGTTTTACTAAACTGTTTTGCCCATGCGTTGCCCATGGCACTCGAAAGGAAAAGTAAATGCTAAAATCAAGTGTTATATAATGTTTTTTGTGCAAGATTAATGGTAAGGAAGATTTAGTAGTGATTAATGTTTTGTTATGCTAATGTAGAAAAGTTGGTCATGGTGACAAGTGCACTGTAAAACTGAACAGTGAAATTAATTAAATGAAATTAGTTTGTTTCACTCAAATAATAATAAAAGTTCATTGTACTTAACAGAAAAAAAGTTGTGTGAACTCAAAATTTCATTGTAGCAAGGTGAACTTAATATGATTGAGTTGAGTTGCAGCAGATTTCTAATTCCCAGCATGCTTTGCATCAGACTGTATAAATGTTGAAATTAAGTGTTATTTTGTGTGTTTTTGCATAAGATTAACATAGGGAGACATAAGTTAGTGTTTAATGTTGTGTTATGTTGGGATTGACAGGGGGTTCTGTTATGTTAGTTTTGTAGGGTTTCATTCTGGTGAAGAGTAGACCGTGTGGTTAGGTTGAGGATGGGCTGCAAAACTTTTAAGACCACATATACTGTATGTTGTTTGATTACATACATGCAAGTATATATTGACATTCTCTTTAATAGTTATAACAGCATGTGTTTTTTGCTAACTAACATTTAACCAAGATCTGAATGTGATGTTTATGTAAATTAACTATATGTACTTGAGCGGGGCGAGGCTGAGAACTGTGGGATCGAAGGAATGCCAGTGATGTGATTGTTAATGAGAGACACCTGTGCACCACACTGGCCTTGCTCCACTTCCATGGCTCTCGGCCCCGCCCCACTTGTCACAAAAAAAATCAAGTTCTACTAACTTAAAAAAAACAAGTTAGTTAACTTAAATGTTTCGAGGTAAAAAGTTTCCTCAAATGTTTTGAGTATTCTGAACTTATTGAGTTTTACAGTGTGATCAAAACACACATAAAATGTAGGCTAATGATCTCTATAACAATAATGGATACTTGTCTGAAAAAAACAAAAAAACAAAACATGATAGTCTTGAAGTATTAATCTGTACATATGTATCCCTGACTACAACAGGCAGTTATTTTGTGATTTCTGAACCACATAATCTCCTTCTTCTTTAAAATAGATTATACTGCTGCTAAATACATCTAATCTATGTGATAAAGCTCTAATGTCAGAGTGAGAAGAATAAATATTGATTCTAGATATGTTTGTTTAACATTCTGAAGTGTTCGGTCTTCATTCAAAGGCATTTCTTTATGCATACACTACTGTTCACAAGTTTGGGTTCAGTCAGATATTTAATCGAAAGAGATAAATACTTTTATTCAGCTAGGATGCATTAAATTGCTTAAAAGTGACAGTAAATAAACATAAATGTTTACATTGTTACAAAAAAGTATTTTTTAATTTTTTTAAACTTTTTTTAAATTATTATATATATATTATTATTATATTAATTATATATATATATATATATATATATATATATATATATATATATATATATATATATATATATAAACGGTTTCCTCAAAAATATTAAGCAATACAACTGTTTTCAACATTGATAAAGAAATGCTATGCTATCCAAGTCAGCACATTACTATGATTTAGTATGATAAATTGTAATAATATTTCACAATATTACTGTTTTGTGTTTTAATCAAATTAATGAAGCCTTGATGAGTATAAAAGACTTTCAAAAACATTTTAAAAACTTAGCGACCCAAAACTTATAAACAGTAGTGTACATGTGTAAATTTATGTTTTATCCTAATCTCCTTGCTGATATATATCTGATGAACTCAAATTTATTAATTGTCACTGATCAACTTTATTCTTTTTTCTGTTTGAGATCATATTAAATGTGATTAAACAGACACTCCCCAGCTTCCTATTTAGTGCTCTCTTCCCTGTTCCGCTCTGTGCTTTTATAGTGTTCGCTATGGTGGTCCTCATTGGAATCTAATTGTTTGGCCATTCCAGCAGTCCATTTAAAAATTTCCATAACTGGTGGTGTATGTGTGTGTTTAGAGCAGTGGCTTTAAATATGTCTGTCTGACAGCAGCTGCTCCTGATTTAATAGTCTTGGCTGAGGTGGTTGGCCTGGGATTCAGAGACCCATAGTAATCAGTGTCTCTGAAACTCGAACGGTTATTTAAAAATCAATGGCTCGTCATTAGACCTCAGCCCCCTCGTTCCCCGCCTGCTCATATATTGATCTGCTCGTACGCTTACTGGTTATCGATCAGACTGGTAATTTGCAGATAAGTGTACATGATGCATGGAGGGAGGGCCAGCCCGGTAATAGCGCAGCACTATTAATACTGGAGTACTTAGCCACTATGCTCAAAAGGGGGACAAAGAGGACTGAGAGAAGGATGGTTTCGGGATGCGGACTATAATGATTTTGTGATTAAGAAAAAAAAATCATGAATTGGGAGTCACAAAAGCAACAGATTTCAGAGAATTAGTCTCCTACTGCTAGTAGATGAAATCAGAAATATCAGGACTATGTATTACTACAACATCCATCTGACTTGCTGCTTTGTATCATCTCATTTCTAAAACAGCAAATGGCATTAATAAAATGTATAGAGAATATCTATATTACTAATACAGATATGCAAGCTTACACAAATCACACAAAGCCTTAGCTGCAATTGTACATACAGGCTAAATATGGATAATCATTAAAAATAAAAAAATAAAGTTAGTCTTATTATTTATTGTTATGATAAAGAAGATGATGATCATGATGACAAAGAAGGGGAGGAGGAAGCAAAACAACATTAATGGTGATGAGTTCGAAAGCCTTATTTTGAATAACTGATTGCCTTAATTGTTCAATCATGGTCAGGTGTGATCCATCACTCCCCTGATGATCAATAGAAAACGCTGTGAAAAAAAGGGAGCAGGAAGAGAATGAACATCGGCGCATAATGTATCCATTTCACACAGAAGCGTGATGGGAATCTGAGTGCCAGACGCAAACACACTCAACTCTGAACAACACACCCTGCACTCACAGAAATTTCCATTGTTAGCATTAGAACAATTAAAGCTTAAACTGCCTCTGCCTCTCCCTCCCCTGTTCTGCTGGAGGGTTTGTGTTTGAAGAGTGTCCTCCTTTGTCCTCCGCTGAAGCGGAGAAGGTTAAGTGCAGTATGCCACATCACTAAAAAAACAAGGGAAGAGGGCATTCACTACCAGAGCCATTCACTCTGAACTACTGCCCCAGTTATGGAGAATAAATTCAGTGGTGGGAGGGATGGATGGTAACAAGTGAGCAGAGAGACCATTGGAGAGCTCTACATAAAGAGCTTTTAGATATAATTGTTCCGTTTTAGGTGTCTGTAAAAGCTTAGCAACATAAGAACACTTGTTATGCTAATAAACTGTTTTAAATATAAGGTTGGGGGTAGAAACAGAGACAAAAACAGACAAAAGAAGAAAACTACATGCTGTTATCACAGAATAAACCTGTCCTCTCTCTCTCAGCCAACTCAGCCAGCTAACACAGGTTCACATCAAGTCCCAGTTAGTCCCTCCAAAAACACTACGACCAACATTAGCCTAATGTAAGTTTGTGTACAGTTGCTCTATGGCATTGATGTATCAGCCGCATCTAATGTCCGAGTTTGCACACACCCCTTGAAACAACAACACCAAAATAGTGCTTCCTGGTGGTTTAAATGTGCTGCGTTGCTCCATTTATAATGTAAATAAAGAAGTATCTCACATCTGACTATTACTTGCAAGAAAGTCCGCAGAAATACTTATATCTGTGCAGCTCAGAGGTGCTTAAAATACTCGAGATTCATGCTAAGATAAAGATCCTACCCAGGTTTTTCCAGTAACACTACAGGCCACCCCCTCCTACCCCCTGCCTCCTCTTCTGCTTTGCACTGATTCAGTACCCATCCCATCACACCCCCATAATGACAGGGACCCTGCTGGGCTTTTGTGGCTCCATCCACAGAATGTGCTCCAAACTGCCACCCCAGCTACTCAGACCCCCACATGCAGCCCACCTAAACCCTCCGCCCTGACGCCAAGCCTCTCGGGACCCATTCAGCTGAGAGAGGAGTCCCACAGTGACCCTTTCTTAGGGGCCATTATCGGGACTCGTAATGGCTGCTGGGCACTGCTACACGCTGCCTCAGCAATGCTACAGCTCTTTCACTATGCTGCTGGCTGGACATGGCGTTTTGAATGTGGTGGGTAATGACGGGGAGAGAATGAGAGAAGAGGGATGTGTGTGCGGCGCGAGTCTGTTTACATGCATAGTTATAGATATGAGTGCGTGCCTACATGTGAGACCGAGAGGAAGAGCGACTAATGCCCTTCTGAGAGGACACGTGCTTTTATTAACAAATGAGGGTGGGTTCGCAGGCCTAACTGCCTAACCGATGGTCAGATTAGCCATCGTGAAAACTCGCTCTCCTATTGGTCGTCTGTCAACCGACGGAATGGAGTTCCGCTTTTCCACAATGACCATAAATCATCACTCATGGCTATTACGGCAAACCCACATGCATTACTACTCAAACACAGGTAAATGTGGGCAGGCAAATCAGTGCGCCAGCCTGGGATTTGCATTAGTGTGTAGTGCGGCGAAAGAGAGTTACACTCGAACACGCTGCACACGGCCATAATGTGCAAATGAGGCGGCCCTGGCACCTGCTGAAGATTTGCATGGATTCAGGGAAAACACAGGCTGTAAATAGGGAACCAGATAAGAGAATGGTGTTGACTTTATTATTTCAATATGTTCCGACAATAGGGCCTTATTAGACGTAAGGGTGGGGCTCTTATGAGGAACTATGGGAATTTCTCTTCCTAATGAAATGTACGCATAACCATTTAAAAAGCACCTTGAACTACATGCTTTATCTGTTCTATCCAGCTAGTGCACTGATGTAATCTAGCCTCATGCAAAATACGACTAAGCACAATCAAACTAAAGTATTTTGCATATGTAAAATCAAATGCAAATACATAAACATTGCAGCAGAAGGGAAAAAAATCAGCGATGTTAGATGAGAACACCTTTGAAAATAATATCAAACGCATCAGACATTTAAGATAAGAAACTGTCACTGGAAAAATAATGGCGCTGATACATAAAGGTTGTCTGGATGGCTCATTTTTATGTACTGCGTGAAACGCTCAAAGGATTAAAAAAAGAGAAGTTATGAAGGTTTTTCTCTGAGATCAATGAGCTAACACCTCTTCATAATTCAGCTGCTTTGATCATCTTGTCAGTTGTTCTCATCAGAAAGTTTCAGAAATGCGTATCTGTTACAAGGCCATGTCTACAGCATTTCACTCAGTGGAAACACTTTTGTTTTTGTATGATATTTTATTCTCAGTGGTTAAATGTCTTCAGAGAGAGTTTATAGAAAAAATGAAGCCTGTTTCCAAAAAAAAATAAATAAATAAATAAATAAAGTTAATTGTGAGATAACATTTGAAATAAGAAATACAGTAAAATCAGATATAAAGACATTTTGTGAAATGTACAAAATCTACATTTACAACTGACAGTTATATTTGATATTTTTTACTCAAAAACAGACTTCCATACTAAAGCGGGTTGTGCGTTATGAAACGCTGGAATTTGTTGTGCTGAATGCAAGACTGGTTCATATGATGCCAATGCTTACATTGCATACACAACACGGACGCACAGAGCGAGAAAGAGAGAGAAAGAGAAGCACACACACATACACACGTTCTCACACACATTATACACACCATTGAAATTTGCAAAAACACAACCCGGCAAAGCTAATACACAGAATGGGCTTGGGGAATAAGCAATTTCTGCTTTGCCCCGCAATGAGTTTGCATAATAAGTCATTAGTTAGAATAATACAGTGCATTCACAGAATAACACATTCTTTGTGTTGGGAGCTCTAAGAGAGTGCTAAAATATTTAAATAAGGGGAAAATGAATCTGTGAATATCCAGCCTCCAAAGCTGTGGGTGTTGAATGGTAATCTCTCGCTCTCTCTCCTGCAAGCAACGAGTTTAACCCATACCAATGTTTATTCCTCATAAAACTAGGCCACATTTTCCATGCATGGGAATTTACATATTATTTACATTTGCTGTAACCTGTTCACTCTCCTGATTCTCTCATGTTGTCTAACAGACCATGAGAGATTGTTTTCATACATTGTGTAGTAGTATAATATAACTTGGATTTTTTCTGTATCATGTGTAGGAACATTCGAGAGCAGACACGGTTAAAAAAAAAAGACAGTTGTGTATATATTACTCTCCATTATTTATGATTTCACTTGCGTGCAGTTGGTGTAAGTATAACACTGTTCTCTACAGTGCAGGGGCTAGTAAGCATGCTGCAGATGTACGGTTTGGACTGGGCTGTCATACAAATACCCAACATACACAAATCTCTCTCTCTCTCTCTCTATCAGTTAATGTGTGTCTCTCTTGTCCTGTACACCATCAGTCTTGGTTGGCTCATTTATGGATTAGGGCTACATATCAGAGAGAAGGAATTTGTTTGTTTGTTTGTTTGTTTGTTTGTGCTGGAGGCTGGGAGAGGGTTTGAGATGAATAACTGTACAGGACTGCCATGTGCTGATATGAGCCCAACAGAGCAGAGGCACTGCTGTAAAACCGAACACTGCGCTAACCAATGAACATTACCATTCAGAAAACCCCTGCAACTTCCATATCTCCATGTCCATGCAGTAAATAACAACACAGAACTAGAAGAGCAAATAGGAAATTGGATTAGAGTATGCAAATAATGACATTACCAGTCCTACTAGTCTAGTGGTTCTCAATCTATCGTGCAAGCCCTTCCAGAAAAACAGAAAGCCGCTAAACTCCCAATAATAATTCTATGCTAAAAATAATTAAAAATAAAACACAAAAACTTTTTTTCACTTTAAAATAATGGTCTAGATCACTAGACGTTCTTGAAGAGTGACTAGGTAATACTTGAGTAATTAGTAATGCATTTTATGACCACATTTAGAGTAAAAAAGAAAACCGCTTACAGACACATTAATGTTGTGATTAGTAATTAATTGCTAATTCTATATAATTTGTCATAATTAGTTAGTTCTTAATGAGGCCAAACTCATTCAGTAATTGATTACCTAATAAGAAATTATGGCAGTTCTAAATTTGATATTACTTACTGATAGTTAAACTTGTTTCCAAATGAGTAAACAGTAGTAGCTGAAGTGTTAATGTAGCACTACTCATTTGTCCTGCATTACTTCCTGTATAGTTACCTATTAATGACAGACCATTATTCTAAAGTATTACAAAAATATATCGGTCAAGTATCCATTAGAGTGCTGATCCTTTGCGCATCCTCATAATTTTTTATATGATACCATGTATGATTCCACTTCTCTGATTGATCTAAAGACAAACTATTAGAGCACCCAAGAACTAAGCCAACATGGCACTGCCAAATGGAGTTGCCCACCCCAGAACTCAAATTCAGCATCACTCTGCTTCCATTTTCCACATAATCACATTCCAGAGTAAATGGAAAGTAAAAAAAATAAGCTAAAGCTTCACTCCTATTCTGATAGGCTTGATGCAGTAAAACCTAGATGCACCTGCCATTTAGCCAAGCCATCAACAGGGAAACAGACACACAGAATACTGCCAGTGCAGGAAGTGCCATATCTGGGCCCTGCACTGAGCCAGTGCTGGCTCCAGCATTTGGCTGAAGGTCTGATGCATGTGTCCTGCAGTCAGAGCTTCTCTGGCCCACAGATTCATGCTCACATGCACAAATGTGATATTATCAACATGGATATAATTAGTTCACATAGCCATGTCTCTTGGTAGTGGCTGGACCAAGGTTATTTTAGTTAATCACAGCTAAAACCATTAAAAAAACATTTCCGTTACTTAAAATAAAATAAATGTTAAAAAATCTTTAAAAACTTAAACTTATTTTATTTCAGATAGTTGGCAAGGAAACATTTCTCTTTTTTATTTAGTTTAACTTGATGTACCAAAGTAAACTCTGGGTAAATAATAAAGACTTTTAAAAAAAAAAAAATTCTAATTTAAAATATTAATTCAAATTATTAATATATATTTTTATTTATATATATATATATATATATATATATATATATATATATATATATATATATATATATATATATATATATATATATATATATATATATATATATATATATATATATATAAAAAAAAAAAATAATATATATATATATATATATATATATATATATATATATATATATGAATATATGAATAATAGTCCAGGCATCTACTGATTCAAAGGACAGATACAGCTGTAAAAATTTGCATTTATACACACATGCCTAAAATGCTAATTACGAGAAGTCTTGCATTAAAACTCGGCATTCCTTTTTCTTCCTTTCACTCTTTCTTTCTCACTCTCTGGAAAATGGTAAACATCCTTAAAGGGTTAGTTCATTCAAAAATGAAAATTACCCCATGGTTTACTCACCCTCAAGTCATCCTAGGTGTATATGACTTTCTTCTTTCAAACAAATTCAATCAGAGTTATATTAATAATGTCCTGGCTCTCCCAAGCTTTATAATGGCAGTAAACAGAGGTTTGGGGGGGGGGGGGGGGGTTAATAAAGGCCTTCTGAAGTGAATCAATGCATTTGTGTAAGAAAAATATTCATATTTAAAACATTAAAAACTAAAATAACTAGCTGTACGCATCGATTTACGGCAAAAGAGTGAACTCTGACCTGACACATGACATATTGACGGATGCGGAAGTGCAGAGGAGAGAGCGAAACAAAACATCGGTCACAAATTGGAAGTCTAAAACAAGAATTTTTAAAGAGGAATGTCGGAGGATTTCGATATAAGAGAAGAGGAGCTCGAGTTTGTTGCCCAGCCCTATTTGTTTGAACAGTAAGAGGCGTCAAAGCTTACGCTACACCTACATCACGTCAGGGGTTACTCTTTTGGCGTCAGTCGACGTGCGTATGGCTGTCTGCTGGAAGCTAGTTATTTTAGTTTTGAAAGTTTTTAATATGGATATTTTTCTTACACAAACGCATCGCTTCGCTTCAGAAGGCCTTTATTATCCCCCGGAGCCTTGTGGATATCTTTTACAATGGATGGTTGACCTTTTTTGGGCTTCAAAATCTCATCCTCTATTCACTGCCATTATAAAGGTTGGAAGAGCCAGGACATTATTTAATATAACTTTGATTGTATTCGTCTGAAAGAAGAAAGTCATATACACCTAGGATGGCTTGACGGCGAGTAAATCACGGGGTTATTTTCATTTTTGTGTGAACTATCCCTTTAAGTGTTTAAACCCAAAATTTAAAAGTGAACAATTTAATACTAGGTATCAAACACGTCATCGTAAACACTGCTCTAATTAAGCTTAATTAAAGCAATCTAATGGATATATAATCATTCAGTGGATATGAGCCCGAAGAAAAGAGATGAAGCATTCAGCTTGCACCCACACGCACTAACAATCACTTGCTCTATGAGTGCAGTGCACCCACTCCCATCAATCACAGTGCTTTCCAAAACCATGCCAATCCTTCATTAAGATGAGGAAGAGCCTCATAATTACGATAATGCAATAATCTAATAGAGTCATTGCCTCTGTCTGTCTCAGTTTAGCGCACCTGGGAGGCACCACTCAATCTCCATAAAATGCAGACGATGGACAAATCAGTTTCTCCTAGCTGGTGTAATGCTTTTAGAATATTCATAGTGTTTTCAGAATTTTAATCAAAGCCAGTGATGGGCTTGAATGTGAGCTGGGCTGAGCAGACACACACATACATACATGCAAGCGAATGCATAATTCATATTGCTTAGCCCACGGTAGTTTGGCCACAGCTGGCTGAAGGAAATGTGTGAGTGTGAAATGTGTGTGTCCTGGCTTGAGGGTTTTGGCTGTGCCTGCTGGACACATGGCAGGTCCAGATGTTCTGGTTTCGTTTGTGCATAGCTCATCAAAAACTCCATGCCTGTGCCACCCTTGGGCCCCTGCCAACCCAGACACCAAGCAGGACTCACTCTGCCATCTGCCATGCACGTGTCCCAATGCATTATGGGCTTGCTGTGTGTGTTTTGTGATGTCACAATAAGCTGATACACAGGACGACGAGCTGGTTACCTTCCAACTTAGTAAAGACCTTTTGGCCAACCCTACGTGACCATCCAAGATTTTTCATACTGATGTGTTTTGTTGTTGCTATTGCTCTTTTTTATTCAAAATATTTAGCAGATGTGCTACTGCTCCCCTGATTTTGTTTTAGTCCTGTTCAGTTTTCTATCTGAAAAGCCCTGCAGGCTAGACAAAGGCAGCTTACACACTAACTTTGAATCACTAAACTGAGTGCCTGTCAATACCATATTTACCAATATGCACATATGCACACACCCCTGAGGCACTAGGTGTCCAAACTGAGGCAGGTCTGGCACAGAGTGATGATATGTCCCAAGTGACTGCCCGCCATTTTGTTGTGCTTCACTAAGCATGTACCAAGTCTTCAGTCAGTCTCACTATCCAGCACTGGTCTATGGCAGCCTGTCAGAGATGCTCATACTCTCCCTCCATCTCTCAGACTCTCTCTCACTCGCTCACTCTTTTTAAGTTTTTAATTCAGTTTAGTCCATTTGAAGTAGATATAAAACTAAATATGATAAATCAAAGGCACGTTCCATGATTATGGTACACTATGTTGATATTTTGCACAGTATTAGAGGCTAAATGTCAACAGTTAAAATCATAAAATGTCATCATTTTGACAGTCTGTTGAATTGATATATAAATATAGGGGTGTAATGATACACAAAACTGACGTTTTTTTTGATTCGTACCTCAGTATTGAAGTCACGGTTCAGTTCGACATCACTAACAAGTTAAGTAAAATATAATGAATATATAGGCTAATATTAATTTCTCTGGTGAACTAACAAGCTGTGGACTGAGGTAAATGCTACGTGACACAGTGTTGTTTACAAGCTGTTTTATTGACGTCTTTCCGCTGTTGAAATACATTTCAGTAAGTTGTACTGTATCTTTCAACATACCTTCAGATGTATTTGGCATTTAATATTCATTCTCAAATTATAAAACAAGTGTTGTTATTGTTAACTAAAACTATTAAAACTAAAAAAGCTAATTCAAAATACAAAAAAGTTGGGACAGGTAGCAATAAGAGGCCAGAAAAGTTAAATGTACATATAAAGAACAGCTGGAGGACCAGTTTGCAACTTATTAGGTCAACTGGCAACATGATTGGGTATAAAAAGAGCCTCTCAGAGTGGCAGTGTCTCTCAGAAGTCAAGATGGGCAGAGGATCACCAATTCCCCCAATGCTGCGGTGAAAAATAGTGGAGCAATATCAGAAAGGAGTTTCTCAGAGAAAAATTGCAAAGAGTTTGAAGTTATCATCATCTACAGTGCATAATATCATTCAAAGATTCAGAGAATCTGGAACAATCTCTGTGCGTAAGGGTCAAGGCCGGAAAACCATACTGGATGCCCGTGATCTTCGGGGCCTTAGACGGCACTGCATCACATACAGGAATGCTACTGTAATGGAAATCACAACATGGGCTCAGGAATACTTCCAGAAAACATTGTTGGTGAACACAATCCATCGTGCCATTCGCCGTTGCCGGCTAAAACTCTATAGATCAAAAAAGAAGCCATATCTAAACATGATCCAAAAGCGCAGGCGTTTTCTCTGGGTCAAGGCTCATTTGAAATGGACTGTGGCAAAGTGGAAAACTGTTCTGTGGAAAAGTTCTTTTTGGAAAACTGGGACACTATGTCATCCGGACTAAAGAGGACAAGGACAACCCAAGTTGTTATCAGCACTCAGTTCAGAAGCCTGCATCTCTGATGGTATGGGACTGCATGAGTGCGTGTGACATGGGCAGCTTACACATCTGGAAAGGCACCATCAATGCTGAAAGGTATATCCAAGTTCTAGAACAACATATGCTCCCATCCAGACGTCATCTCTTTCAGGGAAGACCTTGCATTTTCCAATATGACAATGCCAGACCACATACTGCATCAATTACAACATCATGGCTGCGTAGAAGAAGGATCCAGGTACTGAAATGGCCAGCCTGCAGTCCAGATCTTTCACCCATAGAAAACATTTGGCGCATCATAAAGAGGAAGATGTGACAAAGAAGACCTAAGACAGTTGAGCAACTAGAAGCCTGTATTAGACAAGAATGGGACAACATTCCTATTCCTAAACTTGAGCAACTTGTCTCCTCAGTCCTCAGACGTTTGCAGACTGTTATAAAAAGAAGAGGGGATGCCACACAGTGGTAAACATGGCCTTGTCCCAACTTTTTTGAGATGTGTTGATGCCATGAATTTTAAAATCAACTTATTTTTCCCTTAAAATGATACATTTTCTCAGTTTAAACATTTGATATGTCATCTATGTTGTATTCTGAAAAAAATATTGAAATTTGAAACTTCCACATCATTGCATTCTGTTTTTATTCACAATTTGTACAGTGTCCCAACTTTTTTGGAATCGGGTTTGTATTAATAAATACTATGATAATATATAAATAATACTAAGATAACAATGCAAACAAACTTTTCTCTCATTACTGTCTCTCTCAGTCTTTGTAATGCTGCTGTCAGCCTATGGCTGCCTGCTGGATGCTGACAGTTTGACTGAGCATCATCAAACACCTTCCCTCTCCTTCTCCATTTCCCTCTTCCTCCATCAGAGAGAGAGAAAGAGAGATAGACAGGTGAGAAAGGAGAGAAAATACAGAGAGACGAAGGAAAGAAACACTATTCTTACTGCCAAGTTTTTTAGTCTTTTTTTTTTTTTTTGTGCCTGAAGCATTGAGATGGTGTGTGAGTGGAATACAGGTATACCTGACTGAATGGCCAAAGACTCTCTGCCTCCTCCTGAAGAGATCTGAACATCTGGACTGCAGATGAGCTCCACATTTTCTTTCCACAAGAAACAAATACCTAATGAAATTAGCCATTAGTGAAAGTGAAACTGAGAACTCTCTGTCTCATCAGGTGTTATTTCCACATGTGCACACACACACTCACACACACACATCTTGTATCACAGCCACCCACAGCAAAGAGATTATTTACTGCTGTTGTACGCAAGCAAAGTTCCAGTTCCACATATGAATGATTAATATGCCTATAAAATATAATCCCTCTGTAATCAGAACACTCTGACTCTCTCACACACTTAATACATCTGGGTGATAGACACACACGTCACACACACTACATCTGAGTAACACAGAGACAGAAAAACACTATTAATTATTTATGCACTCATGAGTAGCATTAAATTCATCTACCAGTCTAATATAAAATAAACCATTTATGTTTTTTCATGTTTTTCCTAAGCCAGCTGCATTATAAATCCAGGCAAGCTGAATCTCACCTGCACAGGTGATGGCCTCATAGTGTGGTGTTATTTTTGTGTTGCAATTATTTATTTATTTTTTTTTCACCAGATATTCAGGCAATCAATTAGCTACCTAAAGCCCAAAGCATACTTTGGTATACACATACGCTAGAGTATGTGTACAGTGCATGCAACATAGTTTTCATGATCATTAGTATAGTACGGCCAACCGTATGTGCTCTACCATATTTTTTCTAACCACGCGTAATCTGTATGCTCAGTTTGCACATGTGCCTTGATTTTTTTTTTTTTTTTTTTTTACTTTTTTTTTTTCACACTAATTATTTTAACACTGACCTGGGCCAACAACAAACTACTGGAGATGGCAACAATAATAGATAGCATTGATGAGCACTTGTGTTGGGGGGTTAAGAGATGCACGCTAGTGAACTAGATGAACTCTAGTTTAAACAAGTACAAAGACATTTTATCGTTCATAACTTCTAGAGAATAATGGTGCAGACACTGAACAAAGACTTTAGATATACCAAGACAGTGCACTCTTATTACTATGAATGGAAGTGCAACGCGCAATATGGCTGAATAAGTCCCGTCTTCTAAATAAAAGAGCCAATCGCCAATTGGTAAAGTCATAGCATCACTGCAGCTGCTGGCTGCTGTTAGAAATTCCGGTTCCCATTGAAATAATCATTGTCCAGACACACGTGCATTGGCTGGACCAACCTGAAATATACAAAAAAAATATAATGCTATTTGATCATAAGAAACAACATTTATGGGACAGTTCATGTCAGCTGAAATATTTAAATGTGAGTGTGGTGAGCAGTTTTTGAAATTTCAGAATTTCCTCATTCAGGTAGATATGAGTTAGTATTGGATGCCCGAAATAGCTGGCCATTGCAAATATGGCCACCAAGTTAACTGACTTTCCTTGAAAGGGACTTTGACAAAGATTAAACTACCTAAGTTCCTAGTTCACGTGTTGACCGCCTATGTTCATGTACACTGTTAAAGGGTTAGTTCACCCAAAAATGAAAATAATGTCATTTATTACTCACCCTCATGTCATTCTACACCCGTAAGACCTTCGTTCATCTTTGGAACACAAAATAAATAAAGCGACGAGAATACTTTCAGTGTGCCAAAAAAACAAAATAAAGACTTTTCAAAAATATCTAGTGATGGCCGATTTCGAAACACTGCTTTGAAGCTTTACGAATCACAGAACACAGAAAGTATTCTCGTCGCTTTAATATTAAGGTAGAACCACTGAACTCACATGAATTGTTTTAAATATGTTTTGAGTGCCTTTCTGGATCTTGAGAAGTTCGGTGACATTGCTGGCAATGGAGGCCTCACTGAGCCATCAGATTTCATCAAAAATATCTTAATTTGTATTCCAAAGATGAACGAAGATCTTATGGGTGTAGAACGACATGAGGGTAAGTAATAAATGACATTATTTTCATTTTTTGGGTGAACTAACCCTTCAAATGAGGTACACTTATTTTATTGCTATATACGTACAACGGAATGCATATACTGTATACGCTAGCATTCACATCAATACGGAATTAAAATTTGAGCTTAACTATCAACTAACTAACTAGTGTGCAGAATAATTATGCCAGATAACTAACTAGTGGGCAAAATGCCTATACCTAAAAAACACATTTGTGGCTCAAAAATAATGCAATATTATACACACTGACAGCACTTCATGAGCATAAGCATACAATGCAAACACATGAACCAAAACACAGCAGTGGACAGAACACTCTCAGGATTATATGAAACATAACCTGCATAATTGTGGTGTTAAATTAGACATAACACATTCCCCTTAACAACCTGCCCCAAACAACCCATAACAGAGCGAATGCCAAAACCACTGCTTTTCCGTGTCATTTAACAATGCCTTGTCAAACACACACACACACACACACACACACACACACACACACACACACACACACACACACACACACACACAGTACAATGTTAAAACGCAAGGCAAAGCATCCCTGGATAGAAAAAGAAAGGAATCCTAGTGCAGTGAAGAGTGAAGTACATGCTGTTTTTAATGTGCTGTAAAATATTGATGAGGAAAGTGTTTTTTTTTTTTTTTTTGAGCACGCAGAGAAACACCAGCCAACCCAACATGATATTTGTGTGCTACCATTTCATGCTGAGCTAAAACCAGTGGCTCCATCTAAATTTGAGTCTTAATTGCAACATGGGAGACCACAGAGATGATCTCAGCTCAGGGTGAAAGGGGTTGTGGGTAAACAGAAGGGCCAAAGGGCAGCTAATTTCTTAATGAAAAACCCAGATAGTGGATGTGTCTTGTTGCAGTGATGTAGGCTAACAGTGTCAGTAAGATATTTTATTCATGCTCCTTATGTGTATACACTTTAACATGGCTGCTGCTCTCTACTGAACCGGAGTTAGTGTGTTTGACTGGACGGAGTGGACACCTGATAGGGGCTCTGAACATCTATCAGCACTATCAGAAGCTCTTACCACTTTATCTTACTCATCCAAGAGCGCCTCTCAATCTGCAACTGATAAGAGGTCAAAGTTGATGCTGATCACAGAGGGGACATTAGAATGAAACTGGAGATGGCCTGAGCTTATTGTGATCACAATCGTGCAACAAGAGATGCTTGAGCTTAAAAGCTTTGATTGCGACTTGTGCTTCATAAGCAGTGAAATACATCTAATTTATCTTCATTTTCTATGTGCATAGGCTACAATGAAATCTATCATTGTGCACACAGGTTTTCAGAGGGCACTAAATTTTATCTTCCTCTGCAGCCTGAGGCTGGGGCACAGGATCCACACTCACATACACACACATAGATAAGCCCTGCCATTGACTACTATTAATCCTGGCTGATTTGCATTGTCAGAGTGCCTGTGTTTGAACAATGCTGTTGTTTCCTTGTTTGCTAATTTAGGAACAAACATTTGCCTGTGCAGCAAACAAGCTCTCCCAGGATGTGTTATTAATAGGCTAATTAAGCCAGCGGTAATGAGCAGGATTACAGCTAATTATGACAAGATTTGTTTTGGCGTTCCGTCTGGGAAGAAGCAGTGGAGTGTGTACATCTACCTGGGAGTTCATTACTGCCATCACCATGCACCTGAGTGCACAGAGTACACCGTTGGGGGAGGAAGGGGAGCGCTGTGTGTATTTATGTAAAGGACGAAGAGGGGAAAGAAAGCACGAAGGTGTGAACGTTAGGGTGTCGGTGTCCTGGGCTATGATATTGATAGCGCATACACAGTACACACCTAACAATACGATTGTGTTGTTCGGTATTCAGTTACTCACCTCGTGAGCATTTCAGCCATCTTTTTGTTGAGAGACGTCACTCTTCTGTTACTGTCGCTAACGCAAACGGACTTTACCGCACATTCCATTGGAATGAAGTAGGCTTATATCAAAGTAAACAGTGCAATTTTCCAAGTAGACATGTTGAGTCAAAGACTATTGAATAACACAAGACATGTCACTCGTATTGTTTTGAATGGGAGAAAGACAACGCGGAATAAGTCCCGCCTTCAAAATAAGAGCCAATCGCCGATTGATAAAGTCATCGCGTCACTGCAGCGGCCGTTAGAAGCATTTATTTTCCAGAGAAACATGCGCGCCGCCATCTTTAGAATATTGTCTTTGAACTTCCGTTTTCGCGGTAGACCTGTATATTTCTATGGCATCGCTGTTGAAGAATAATTAGCTGGTGAAGTGGATTTACGTGTTGTAGAGTTAACAAAAGTTATTATGAGCATTGTAATGTTTAAAGCGGGTGTCTTAACAAATGTCAGTAGAACGGGAAGATTTTAAAATGAGCAGTTCATTCATAAATACATAAGATCGCTGTGGAAATACAAGCCGGAAGTCAAAAGACAACGAGCGCAGCGCTGAAAAGGGGCGGGGCGGGGCTACATAAGATTTAACGGCTCTGATAAGGTCTATAGAAACAGACGCGCGCCTCCGAAATGAGGCACAAGAGACGCGCATTTATGTCTGCGCATGCGCATTAGCTTGATCCAGCCTAAAAAATACATTTTTTGTCATGATTCGAGCGTTTGGAAAAAAAAAAATATGAGACAGTTGTTGTCAGAATTCATTGGTGATTTCAAATATGAAATTTAATCGAAAGCTTGGCAAACAGCTTTGGAGAATTTTATGTTTCCCCATTCAAAGAGATAGGAGCTGCATGGATGCCCAGGATGCCAGAGAGGCGTTTCAAAGATGGCCGCCGAGTGAAATTACTTGTCTTAAAGGGACTTGAGTGCAGCAGGGCGAAGCAATAGAGGGCGATCATAAGAGATTTGTTAGGTCATGCCCTTTCTTTCGACCTTTGGTTTTCAGTAAAATGTGAAAATTGATTGGATATTATTTAGATAAATTTTAACATTGCAAATTATCAGATGTATTTCTTATCAGATGTAAGAAATTCTTAAAGTCACCAGTCAAAGTTACCAAAATTGGAATAATTGTATTGACTGTCGTGCTACTCGCGTGAACAACGTCGGCCAATACTGAGCCAGTGTTCTGATGTAGAACCTGGAAGCGCTGCATCAAAAACAGCATACATGAATGACAGAGAAGAGAAGATATTGTTGAATAGAGTCATTATTTTTGTTTTGTTTTTGCATAGAACCATGTTTCGCTGGTTTCGCAAGGACAGTTGACAGAACGATACAGTCATATAGCCGAAATTTGACATCGGCTGCAGCCCACGAAAGACCGCAGAGACTTTGCCAATCCTGCTGCGAGTGTCCGATTCGGTGTCTCTGTTCCTGCAGACAATGCACAAGGTACGTGAAACTATTTATGCCCTCAAGGGGTGTGTTGCTGCCAGTCACGCACCCCATTGGGCTGACTAGACCTACCGGCATGGATTTTGATTTTTCAACGTTAATTCGCAACCCGACCTTCACCGTTTCCTGGATCAGGCGTGTCGTGGCTACTTGTAACTGCGGATCGTCTTCCGCAAGTAGCGCCACATCGTACGCAAAGTCTAGGTCGGCCAAGCGGTCATGGTCAGTCCAAGGGATGCTGGCCCCAACATAATCTGTTGACTTTCTCATAAGTCCATCACTACAAGAAACAGCATAGGGGACAGAATACATCCTTGTCTGACACCCATCTTGATGTTGAAAGAATCTGTTCAGCCCGATTCTTAATGCATGACGACCGAAGATAAAGAATATGTCGACAAATGGCTCTGGTACGCCATACAGCCAACACTTTCCTGACAAAAAAATTGTTTGCGACAAGCCTTGAATCGGGCCGTGCCCCTCCGATCATTCAGGGGTGCAAATCATGCTTAAAATTGAGCTTAAAATCTTAATGTGTGTGGCTAGCCTTTTCCTGCGGTTGTGATTTAGCTATTGAAAAAACTGGACTGACCCAGAATCAATATGTGATTTGCCCCATATTTTTGTGCATAGAACTGTTGATTTCTCCCTCACTTACTGCATCTAGGTTTTGGACGGAGAAGCTTTGCCGCTTCACACAACCAAATGTAGCTATGGCCTCTCACAAATTAGAAAGAAAAACAAAGCCAATCAGTTTAGCGATGTGGGTTCAGGAGGCGGGACTTATATCTATTTACCGTTTATGTACCAGGAATTGCGCATTTTTTTCACAGAACGGTCTTGTAAGAGATTTTTTTATCTAAATGAGATGTTTCCTGGTTAGATAAAATAAGTAATAGCCTACATTAAAACCACAAAACACAATTGGACAACAGTGGTCATATATAAATAAATTAATTTTTGATCGAAATTATTGCTAGCGACAAATCAGTGTTACTGGATATTGGTAGGGACACGTCCCTGTCCCTACTAAATTCTACGCCCCTGCTAAATAAATAGGCTAGAGTTCAACGGATGTTGATATAGTACTCTCACTTGAAATGGAGTAAAGGCTTGGATCCAGAAGCAGTGGACTATTCAATACGTCATGCCTTAAGCAAAAGGGATTGCAATTTCCATTTCATGCTGACTTTATATTACTCAGTATAAGATTAAACCGCATTTGCTAAAGTGGGATTGGTCAATAGCAAATGGTCGATCAATAAAATAAAACTTTTGCAATTGCACACACCAATACTACAGTTTCTGTTCAGTTGCCTTTTGGCAACCGTGCAATAATCTGAGACACCAAATAGGCTACGCATATTTTATGTTGCAAATGTATTTAAAAGCTTTTAATCTTAATTTTTGTAATACCCCGTAAAAATATGTGCCAGCTGATGTTATGGCACTTTAAATAGACATGTGAAAAGACAGAGAGATGACTCAGGGTTTGAATGAAATGCTCACAAAAGGGGAAAAAACTACATTCCAACATAGCCTACACATTTCTGTTCCTCAGGATAAGAAAGCTGAGATTGGGATTTACAGCTAAGCTTCATATTTTCACCCTCATCTCTCTAAGAACAGCCAACACAAATCCCTGCATCTCACATACACAGAGAGGGAGAGAGAGTGAAGTGAAAAGAGAAATGAATATACTTCTTGTGAAATCTCCATTTGAACAGGTGGATTTGTTTGCCTGGATCAAAGATTAGGTCACACGTAGAACCTCAGAAATGATTGCTCACATTTTTCCCAGTATTGAGAAAGCATAAATCAGACATGCACACGCATTTAACAAGCCTTCTAAATGGAGACTTTCCGTATATTGTTCTTAAATCAAGTTAATTATAATTACTAGTCCTATCCTAACCCAAACACTAACACTAACAGTAAAAATGTTCTAAATGTGAATAAAAGTTATTCCCTTTATGAAGTCTTTTTATGAACCCTTTTTATTCTTGTGGGGACATTTGATGAAATTATGTCTCTAAATATACAGCTAAGCCAGAAATAGACTAGTACAATAGTACATCCACAGATGTAATTTTTCCATTTTATTATTAAAAAGGGAGAAAGAGAGTATTTACTGCTAAACTTTTTCCTTTTTTTTTAAACAGTTTCCCCAAATAAAACTGCTTTTATTTTTCTCAACATGTGTTCATGAAGATTAGGCCACTGTAATCTTACAGGGTTTAATAATATACACACACACACACAGAGAGAGAAAGAGAGAGAGAGCGGAAGTTAAAACAGAAAAATGAAACAAGGCTACACTGCTTCAGCAGATGACTTTAATCCTGTTTATTAAATTATAAAGAATCCGTGAGGATCAGGAATAGAGAGTCAAGGATTTATGCGATTTGTGGATTTTTTTTTTGTAGAGTTATTTGATGAAATGGGATTGTAGTGAAGTAGGGGAGCTTTGTGAGTGTGTGACAGCAGACATGAACTGGGATAAATCGCTTGAGAAACAGAGCACAACCGACAGGATCAGACGCAGACGTTTATTTGTTCCAAATGCATGTAGTATTAAAGGGAATAATTCACTCATTCTCACACAGAGAGACAGATCCTAGAACAGCATGATTGATGGAGTACTGGCGGCCTATAAAACAAACAGAACAAAAATGATCAATAATCAAATCAGAAATCTGCAGGCTATATTCATAATCGCACATAACAAAGGAATCTGAGACTGATTAATGAAAGTCTATGTAAATAAACTCCAGTTTCAAAGTGAAAACACAGGGATGTGCTGAATTACAGAGACTCATTTAAATGGCTAATTTTCTTGCCACTGATTATAGGAGCACTCAGTTATTCTTTGAGACTTTATATCTAATTGACAAGCATTTAGGACAGCGGAGTCAATTTGTGACCCCAGAATAATCCTGAGCACTCTTTGTGATGTCTTTTATGAGATACTCAGAGGTTGCGATTTGGGAAGATTAGAGCGAATGAGAATTAGCTGGGTGGTTTTGGCTGGATGGATTCTCCCGGCTCTTGGGGACCTCTATGTCATTGATAACTTCACTGAGCTGTTTGCTAAGAGGATAGAATGTGCTAATCCAAGTCAAAAGACATACCATGTGAATTACATCCCCAAACAGATTACTTCACACAGATTAGGATGAAAGCAATAAATCTTGTCATATCATTCTTCATTCTGGTATACGCAGGAATCAGATCTGGAAGATGATGAAATAAGTTAACATATTAAAGTCAACACTAAGCAAAGAGCCATGAGAAAATCATCAAATGCAGGTGTGAAAATTTGATTAGTAATCTGAAGTGTAATGCTGGAGCAGCCGTGGTTTCTCTTGAACACTCTTTAATATAGTTTTAAACAAGGATCAGCATTTATTTTGCTAGATTTGCTAGAAATTGGGACAGATTTTGTCTAGTCCACAGTGTTTTTGTATCTATATTGTATTTAGAGTGTGTTTGTGCTCCAGCAGCCTAAAGAAAGAGCTGTTGCCATAATTGTTTTGTTAGGATGTCGAAGCAATTTAGTGTTTTGAGGTGAAAGAGGAAGAACATCACCCTTAGGGCCGCAATATACTTTAAGCAAAATCGAACAAACTGGTGTGACGTCATTTCAAACACAATCAGGCCAAAACAAAGTTAGTTTTGTGTTTGTTTCGGGAGTTCAAAACAGCTTGCCAATGCAAACTTTCTGGAAAAGTTTGCTCTTGCTGTTAAACACCATCGAACTACCATTGCTCCATGGCGATGATGTAATAGGTAGGTGTGGCTCTGAGACTGCGCCTTCTTTGACATGGAAATCTTCTCCGTTTCATTTTCTTTTGTTGATTTCAGTAGAAACTGAAGTTGTAATTCTAATTGAAAGAGACGCTGACATTGTTTTTTTATGTTTAATACTGTAAAGCTGCTTAAAAACGATCTATTGTATAACCTGCTATATAAATAAACGTGATGTGACTTTACCGTTATACTGAATTGCAAAGCTGGTGCAAACATATGCACATTGTTATGATCAGATGCTTTCTTAACCGCTGTCATTTGTGTGTTTATTTTGTTGTTGAAAAGACAGTGAGCAGGACATATTTATATATTCAAAACGCTACTCTCAGCATTGTGGGTGGCGTCAGGATGTTCACTAACAGTATATTACTGGTCACGTATTTCAAACTCCTTTTTACCCCTAAGCGAAGAACAAAAACAGAACTTCGCCATCAGTATATTGGGGCCTTTAAATGAATAGTTCATGCAAAGATTAAAATTCTGTCATTATTTATTAACTTTTATGTCTTTCTTCTGTGGAACAAAGAATATATTTTTACAGATACAATGAAACTGATCAGGGTCCAAAACAGTGTTGGACCACATTGATGTTCATGTTTTTGTGTTCCGAATAAGAAATAAAGTCACACAGGTTTGGAATGGCATGAGGCTGAGCAAATAAATACAGTTTTCCATTTTTTACCTTCAATATCTAGAGAAATTCTCTCTTGTGCTTTAAACGAGCAGCATTGTGACCTTGGCTCAGAAAGAGACCAGTCAAGTGTGTTATATTTTTAAATGCAGAGCAGTAGCATCATCAACCATAAATTCGAGTATAAATGGGGGACGGACTGTAATTATCTGTCGTCTCTTGTCGTCTCTCACCTCCGCTCCCCTTGCACCTAGTGGGTGTGTTTGAATCTAGTGAGAACGAAGAAAATGGTGTAAGACAGGTGTGTGGTATTGTCTGACTTGAGCGTTTGAAACAGTGGCACCCAGGGAGTTCCCGATGCACACATTGGCATAGACGAACACAACACATACCCACAATGCATCTGGTCACCTAACACCCCACCCAAGAAATAGCTTCACTATTAGATAAACACTCTTTCTTTTCCACCTGTGAATGTGGGCAGGACAAAAGGGGAAGGACAAAGAGAAGAGTAAGAGGAGGTGTCAGACAGACATGCTATAGGTCATCAAGATTCTCAAAGGCATTACATGTGAGTCACACCTGGGTTACACGCGCTGGCATTCTGGGACTGTGGGGAGCAGGTGTGTGCGTATGTGTGCTTTTATGCGTGTTTGTGCAACCACATTGAGCAGATGGCGAGAGCAATAACTGACAAACCCTGAGAGGGAACTGAAAGCACCTAATAATTATCCCTGTGTTTTCTGCCACAAACACACCAATTAGAATCCCAGCAACACCTTGACAACACATACGTTTGTATGTCTGACACTGAAACCATGTGTACAAGGATATACTAGATACGCTATTCTGAACAAAGGGCCATTGTTTACACTCAGAGGGACTCATAATAACATGTTCTTTCTTTCCTTTCTTCTCACTGTGTTTTGGTCTCTCACTCTCTCGGGTCTCTAGGGAGTAAAAGCAGAGATGTAGCTGTAGATCCCAACAGATGGAACGCTTGTTAGAACAAGAAGTGCACTTACAGGACCCACTGCTCTCCCTAGAGGTCCTGCTTCTCAGACTCAAGATATATTCAGATTGAGCTAACAGCAAAGTTCACACCGCTTTGTCGATTTTAAAGCTGTCAGTGTGTTAGCATGCACAATTGAGATTTGGTTTTTGTGCAGTTAATCTACAGTCATGACACAACGCATAATCAAATATTTGAAGTATTACTACACATTACTGCTTTAGTCCAGCTAAGATCAAACATTTAAAGTGCATGTAAATGTACCTAAAAGGATAGTACACTCAAAAATGACAATTCTAATATCATTTATTCACCCGCATATGTTGTTCTAAAGCTGTATGATTTTCTTTTTCTGTGGAACATAAAATATATATATACATATATATTTTAAGAAATGTTATTCAAAATATATTATTTTGTGCTCTAAAGAAGATTTTGGACCAATATGAGTGTGAGTGAATAATGACAACATTTTTCTTTTTGGGTGAACTATACCTTTAATATTAAAGGTTTGATGGCGTCAGTAATTAATGCCTGTTCCCCTCTCTGTGAAAGCATCTTTATTTTTAATTTTTTTATTTATTTATTTATTTATTTGCATTAAAAGTCCAGGCAATTACCACATGAGTCAGATATATGAAGCTCTCCCTTGACTTCATCCACTTAAGATTTTTTTTTTTTTTTTTTTTGCTTTTCTGCAAGGGGAAAGGCACTTCATACCTCTTAGCAACATCCACATGATATCAGAGACTGGAGCACTCTGGTAATCCAGGATTACAGGAAGAGCTTGGTTATGAATGCAGACAGCACCTGTAAAATGGTGTATATTCACACACACACACACACACACACACACACACACACACATTATAGATCTGTGAGCAAGCCTGATCTAGGATCAAAGTAAAAAGACGACAGCAGTACTTACTGACCTGGGATCAATGTAGAGGCTGAGGAGTCTAGGATCAACCGGATACCCCCTAGGGTTCATCCTGATATAAAATCAGAGAGAGACACAGGGAACGATATCATTTCCACTCCTGTCTGGGAAGTATTGTTTTATGTGGAATTTGCTAAATTTACTTATCAAGTTCGCTCTTGCTTGTATTTGCTGAACTTGAGTGATAGCTTAGTCCATTTCAGACATCATTTTGAGGTTACCGACTGAACTGAAAAGCACATTGTCATATTTAAATATATGTTTTTCAACCAAAATCCGACCACAGCATATGTGAAGAAACCTAAGAAGAAACTTAATGCCTTGAAGATTTTTACATAAGCCGTCATATACTCTCTTTCTTTCTTTCTGTCTCCACTCCACTCCTCTTACTCATAGCACTGAAAATTAATTCCCTGGTCTTAAAGTCCTCCTGTGGTGAAAATCAAGTATTTAATGTTTATATGTCTATGTGGTGATTTTAATATGCTTTAAGACAAACCATGTGCACATTCATAAGTCAACACCATTGCTGAGTATTTTCTCTTTAAAACTGCAGTGATCTTAAGACAGTCTCAAAAACACGGTTTGAAATCGCTGGTGTTTGTGACGTCACAAACTACTTCGTAACCAATCACGTCAACTCCAACGGCTTTAGCATATCATTACTATGCTGTGAAGCAGGGCAGTCTCAAGAGAAGCCAGGTTATCTGGGTATGTTTTTCTGTTGATATGAAAAATCAGGTAGATTTAGCAATGTAGCGGGTGTATGATGTGTATTGCTATGTTATGCCTTTCTCCACTGATCTGAGTTGTTCAAAGCCTTTGTAAGGATGCTGATTTTCAGAAGACAGCTGTCCGACTCTGAGATGAAGAACGGGAACATGGTTTGTGTAAATTAGCAACACATTATTAGCGGTTGGATAACACAGTCAAGCAAAAGGCTAATCATATTAATTTCCGTTATGTGTCCGCTGTTCTTCTGAATCAGTTTCCGGTTCAAACATATATGGATGTATTAAACCAGTATTTTCACTTGCCATTGTGCAGCATTTACTACAGTAAAGTTGACCGAGTGGAACTCTGACACCATGTCTACAACAGATGCGACTTTTGTCACATCGCGCCGCAACGCAACAGCTGTCTACACTGATCGCGACAAACTAACCGTTGCAAAGCACTACATGAGAAATAGAATAGGGAATCCATTTACTGTTGGGAATTTCTTGTCACGTCGCTCCATGCTGCATCAAGTGTAGACAATTTCACTGATTATAATGGGTTTTATTGTCCTTTGACCAGTTGCGTCACGCCGCTCGCATCCGGTGTAGCGTATTAGCATATTCATGAATCCACGTATACTAAATGAAGCAAGGGTGTAGAGTTACATTCAAGCTATTTTAAGTCATGATTTTTTTTCCACAGGAATTTTTTTTTTTAAACATGTCATTTTGGTGATCAAAGATGAGTATTAAGGGACAAAATTATTGATTACAGGGGGACTTAAGGAACACAGTGAATGTGAAATCAGTTGAGAGAGCTCCAGGTCTTATGAGGATCCAGCTCAGCTTTTGAAAAGTATTTTAGACCAATAGGCCACTGAAGATAGCACAGTAAGTTTGCTTCTTTCTTTTCGGTCATAAATCACACATTAAAAATATTGAGATTATGTACTACTTGAGGTTATTTTTGAACAGACATTTTTAATTATGTAGCAAGTGACTGATCAATACTCAGTCAACTGAGACATATGGCAGGATAACAGGCTTGGATAACAAGACTGGAAACAGAGCATTATGGAAAGGAAACTTGAATTATTTACAGACCAATATTGTGGGCACAGTGGTTAAAGGTCTGGACTGGTAACACGGAGAGTGAAACCCCAGAATGTGTGATACATGAACTGGAGAGTTAATCCATAAAAAAGGTCAAAAACAATTCCACTTGTTGTTGGCCAACCAAATAAATAAATAAATTAAATTAATTGATTGATAATATAATAGATTGCTAAGTCTAAAGTCACCTCTTTATTTCTGGAGTCTCTCTCGCGCACACACACACCCACCCACCCCACTGCTTCCTTACCACAGCCACCTAAATCCCTCTAAATAATTACAACTGCTCTCAGACATTCAGACACCCACTTAAACGGACACAATCAGATTAAATGACCTTTCAATATATATTTGGTTGACTCATCAAACTGAGGCAGCTTAATTGTATAAAGACACAATGAAGTAGAAAAATAACACACCCACGTCTACAGAATACAGAAACTGTAGGAAAACATTTCCACAATTAAATGACCACTTAAAAAAACATTTTAAAACAAAATAAGAAAAAATAAAATTCCCTAAGCCTCAAAAACCTCAATTCTCTGTGGATTTCACATGTACATGTCTTCTGAGAGGGATTGTTCGAGATTTAAGCTAGCATTAGACAAAATACTACTTGAGTCTGATCTGTAAGAATAGCTTCCCACCACCTAATCAACCCGAGGCCTGTGCTGTCTGTCCGCCTGGGTGCCTTGCCTTTGTTGCACTCTGAATAGACGCTAAATATCCTCCCAATCTCCTTCCTGGCTCTGGCTGAGCTCTCAGGACCCGGTCTATTCACATGCTAATGCAGACAGGCTTGATTCCTTAATCACAATCCTGCTGAAATCCAGGAACAAGGAGATGTAATAGGGAACCATTTCCTCATTGTTATTTCATTTTTTTTTCTCTCCGTAATTCTGTTACAGTCTCAGTTTTGCCATGAATTGCAAAGCAGGGCGATGAGAATGGAAAAAGTTGGAGTCAAAGATGAGCCGTTCTTTATTGTAGCATTGGATGCTTAGTGGCAGCGACTCTCCGCATCAATTCAGTGGAGGATTTGATTTGTTTCTGTTGACGAGCTCTGTTAATTTCCTCTCCCGCCTCATTAAGCTCTAACTGCCAATTAATGTCTTTTGTTCTCGGTAATGGCTGCCTCCCAAACAGAGCTACACACACACACACACGCGGACACAGGCTTACACAACAATAGGGGAAAAGTATCAGTAGTACACCCCTCCAGACGGGAAAAGAGAGCGAGAGAGGGAGTCGTTGATTAATTGGGAGCTCAGTGGAACAGCAGGCAGACAGGATCTCTCATTAGCTCCTCTCCAAACTCCACCAGCACTCAGACACCACTCATAGCCCCTCAGGACATGAGGTCACGATCTCCCATGGCAACAGTTGGACAGACTAGGTCTTCGCAATTAGGGCGTTGTTAAACAATGACACCATAACTTTACAAGTTTGCACACATAGGCATATAGATGTAGTCTCAAGGCTTTTGTAGTCCAAAAGCTTTGGGGAACAACATTATATGTAGACATAATTTCCATCAAAAGCCATCAAAAAGACAAATATGTTTGCGTATGAGAAACACTGTAGCACTCATCTCATGCATCTCATGCTTTGAGAAATCCTCAACTATGGTCCCATTATTAGCAAAGAGTGGCTTTTCTGAAACACTAGGCTCTTAGATTGAGTATGGAGGAGAACCATGCTTCACCTTTCAGTCCATTAAGAAAAAATGGCTGTTTTTGTTCCGGCCAGGCAATAGAGACATACTTTCTGCGAGGGCTCCTATAGGGGCTTTTACGGGAAAATATGATTATGTTGTGATTTAGTTTTCAAAGAGATCCATCTGAAAGGTTTTTGAACCTTACAATTTTCAAGATGACCTTAATGAACTTTGGTCAGCCCAACTTCTGAAATACTGAGTCATCAACTTTTCATTTGAGTCTGAGAGACAGAGCTGGACAGAAAAAGAGACAGAGAGAGATCAAAAGATTGAGAGAGAGTTCATACATTTTTAGAGCATTTTTATGGACCTCAAAGAATGAAACCAGTGGTTGGTGGGTGTGTGTGTGCGTGTGCGCAAGTACACTGCAGAAATCTGAGATGACTGGCTCCTTATAGAAAAATAAATGGGAGCAACAATAATGTTCAAAATGGCAGTTATTTTTAGAGCCAGCCAAATGTTTTGTTAATGTAGAATTTATGTTCTCTAGAACAGATAACAAAAATACAACTTTATATCGTACCCAACACCCCCAATCTATCCTTACCAATATATGGCAACAAAATATGTCAACTAAAAAAACATATGAGGTAAATCTGCTTTGATACCACGTGACTAGTGTCAATGCATCTCCTCACTGGCCTCATTTGATACTATTGGAGACATTAACGAGGCAGAAGTGAGTGAGACTTCAACTTCATGTCACTAAGCAGCTGTTGCTGTGTTTACATATCAAACTGCTGTATCATTAAACCCCTCCAAAGCACTCCACAGAGAGACTTAATGTGAGAGAGGAAGCTTTAAAACAGAAACAGAACAAGCTTACACCAGTACAGAAGCTTAGAAATTAAATAAAGGATATAAAGAAAGAAAAAAAAACATGCAGCTGTAAGCGGGATGGTGTGTGTTAGAGTGTGAGAGAGCAATGCAATGTTAACGAATGCTTTGGCAATTATTAAAGAGATAGATCACCGAAAAATGACAATTTCGTCATCATTTACTCACCGTTTTTTGTTTGTACAATAATGGTATCCAATATTGTTTTCATGGTATGGACAAAAAAACAGTAGAAAAATTCATCAAAATATCTTCTTTTGTGTTCTACAGAAGAAAGAAAGTCAGATTTGGAACACTTGAGGGTGAGCAAACGATGACAGAATTTTTTGTTTGTGGGAGAAATAAACCTTTAAGAAAATAATACAAGGAAAATAGAGACAAATTATTCATTAGCTAACACATACTTTACCACATTTAAACTATGAGTCATATTTTATTTTTTGTAAAAGTTTCATGGAAGACCGTTTGAAAATAAATGGAAGCTAGCTGCTGAAAGCAAAACAAAACCCGCAACTCCCCTCAATCTCCAGATCCAGCACAAGCATTCTCACATCCAGACACCCTCCTCTCCCATTCTCTATCTCCACCACTGATCAGTGGATTACACTGATCAAATGAGACAGACAATATGCCCAACATGGTGGCAAAGCAGCCATCCTGCTGTGCCAGGGACAGACAGAACCCACTCACTCGCCTCTGCCAACCCATAGAGGACATGCAGTCTGGGGCTGGCACAGGTCCTGTGCCCTGACCACTGCAGCTTCACGCTCATTATCTCTTCCTGGGATTTCCTGTTAACACACATGCATGAAGCAAAAAGCACACACTTACACACTGCTAGCATTAGCAAGAAAATACTTCGGCCTGATAACAGAGTGACAACAGAACAGAGACAGAAATATCCATCCCTCACTTTCTGGAACACACATTTCACACTTGTTCTGCCTGGTTTATTTACATACACTCAGCACATTCTGTATGTACTTATGATAATGAAGCCAGCCAATATTTTGAAACTTTAATATTAAAAGTAAAAATTGGTATTTGTTAATATTATATCATAAAATCATTAATGAAGTATAATAACATCAAATGTGTAAAACTGCCCATATTTAAATTGACATTTGGCTTGCATTAAACCCTGCCAAAGCGATCAAAACAGTAATTTTATTCTCCACATAATTCTGTTTATGGTGGGATTAACTGCTGTCATCAGAACTAAAGAACTGTCTCCCATCTGTTTTCCATTATTGAAAATATTACACTATGCAATTAAATGTTTATAGTGGTTAATTTTGTGGTCCATTACAAATCGGTTTCACCACTTAAACTGGATAGGTAAAAACTGTCTTTTATTTTAATATGCATTTTTTAATAAAACGTTTGGTTTAACCTTTGCCTTGTTCACTCTTTCAATCTCTCCATTTCATTCCCCTCTCTGCCATCTCCTCCCTCTCCTGTTGGTAATGTTGTTAGGAACGGATGGGAAAGATGTCATGCTGTGCAATAGGCACATCAAGTCAAGAAATGGGATATTAAAGCAAAACATATTGCATGATTTCCTTGGCTTGTTAGGTGCAGAAAGGAGGAATCTCCATGGTGATAGATTTCACTGAACACACAGACTTGGTTAAACAGGGAAAAAAGGCAAGCTGACTGTACAGTGGCATGTTGTGTCCGACACATACGGTTCCATATAACCAGGGATAGGGTCTATATGTTAATGATACTTACTGGATGTACCATTTACCCTGTGGGTCATCAATAGTCAAATCAACAGAAGAGGGATGCACTTCTTTTTCATAGCTTTCATGGATAAGATGACTAAGGCCCTGTTTACACCTGGTATTAAGATGCGTTTTGTCGAGTAGTCGAGACAGAGACCTACACGTTTACACCTTTTTTTGTTGACTTTTAACCACTTCTGTCCTGATTTCTTTGAGGTGAGGGTCTATGGGCGGGTAAATGTATGTGTGTTTTCTGATCTTTCGATTGAAATGACAAAATAAGCATGCACAATTTTGATATGAATGTGCCAGAGACACAGGAAAAATACACGGAGAGCAGCAGCTTTTGTTTCTGCTCTGAAATCCGCAAGACCATGCCAAACACTGTGAGTGTGTGTTAGAAATCAGGAATGGTGAGAGAACATTGTGCATGGTAAGTTTTCATCTTCAAACCAAACTTTGGCCTTCAGTACACAAAGTTTAAATCCTATAATTACGCATTAAGTCAGTATGCAGAGAGTAGGCGGTCTTTTGTGGCTGTTCGAACACATTTGACCACATGGGTGGTCTATACACTACGAAAGCAATCCGGTCAAATGTGTTTTCGACTACCTCTGGAAGTGGTCGAAAGTGGACAAGCTTAAAGGGTTAGTTCAACCAAAAAAATTTTTATCATTAAGTACTCATCCTCATGTCGTTCCACACCCATAAGACCTTCGTTCATGTTTGGAACACAAATTAAGATATTTTTGATGAAATCGGAGAGGTATCTGACTCGTCCATAGACAGATAAAATTAAGGTTGAACCACTGCAGTCATATTGACTATTTTCACAATGTCTTTAGTACCTTTCTGGTAGTGTTGAAGTCAAGACCTCCTAAACCGAGACCAAGTCGAGACCAAGACCAGTGTGTGTCGAGACCAAGACAAGACCAAGACTTTGGGGGGGTTGAGACCAAGACAAGACCAAGACCAGACTAGCACTCCTCAAATTCATCTGAAAGATCCACATTTACTGCCTGGGAAATGTCTTATTTTTGATCAATAATTACAGTTAGAATAATAAGACACTATATAGAGCCGTTACCAATCAATTGAAATCACTAACAACAAAATTCATCTTTACACTGCAGAGGTGGAACAGAAGTTGCATCTGAATTTGTACAATTACAAATGCATAAATAATGTTGAGATTAATGTTTTAAAAATAAAAAATTTGTTTATTTAACATTTGTAAAAAAAAAAAAAAAAAAAAAAATCAATATCACATTTGCAGTTGTGCTCATATTTGTGAAAACAATCCTCTTTCTTGTGAAATTGCTTAATTATATCATATGCTATAATATAATGTCAAGATCTTATACAAGTACTTTTTTGCAAACATATCTTGAATTTTGAGGGCATTTTTATTAATTTTGGTGATATTTCTGACAATCCCTTGTTGATTTCTGACCTGGCACAACAGTAACAAAATAAATGAAATTAGAAATAAGTTATTGATTGCATTTGACACAGGAAGTTTTACATCCAGTCAAATTAATGAACAACTGCAATTTAGCGATATCCCCGCAGTTGTGGTCTTGACTGGTCTTGAAAAAAAAAAAAAAGAGTCCTTTTAGTCTGAGACCAAGACAAGACCTTCAAAAACTGGTCTTAAGACTGGTCTCAAGTACAACAACACTACTTTCTGGAACTTAAATTGTTAAAGGTTAAATTGCTGTCTATGGAGGAGTCAGAGACCTCTCGGATTTCATCAAAAATATCTTAATTTGTGTTCTGAAGATGAACAAAGTCATGGGTGTGGAATGACGCGAGGGTGAGTAATTAATGACAGAATTTTCATTTTTGGATGAACTAACCCTTTAAAACGTTTTAGACTGTGATCTGATCAACCAAAATGCATCTTAATACCAGGAGTAAAACAGGGCCTAAGTCTCTAGGTCTTTAACAGAAGGCGAATGATATATTTGATCATTCTTTAACATATATATCAAAATCAAGATACTGGAATTTAATACTTCTGTGAAACTCCATGTGTGTTTAAGTGATTGTTGGAATATAATCTTAAGTGTGCATCTGGACAGGTAAGTGTATGTGTGTGTGCGTGTGTGTGTGTGGCTATACTTGTGAGGGTCAAATGTCCTCAATTATGTAGTAAAGACCTATTTATACTTTGTGAGAAATAATGCAAAATTAAATAATCAGCTTTTATATTGTTGCTGTTTTAAAGAGAAGGCAAATAATTAATATATTTTTTCTACCCACTATTGGAATAATGTTATATCTAAGCCTGAAGATAAACATTTTAATTTCAATTCAAAATAATTTATAGAGCACTTCTCACAATAAATATTACAGATTTTACAATTTCAGTTTTACAGTTATGTAAAAACTATGTAATTTAGGCCTTGCTCTTTGTTTACAGTTTTGTTAATGAAGCAGAATAATCCATTACTAAACTGTGCTCATCAAAAGCAACTTTGCATTATGTTACACAAAACAAAATGCATTCATCTGCACGTAAGCCTGGGTAATGAAAAGTAATACACAGTCAAGCTTATAAATGGCGTGAAGGTGGAGAGTATTTACTGACAGAAGCAGTTGTGCACCAACCACCAACTGCGTCTCTCTCTCACACACATAAACATCACCATCTGCTCCTGTGTGCGCTGTTAGCCCGATGTGAGAACATATTAGCATTGTGAAATGTGTGCGTAGGTGGGTCAGCTCAGTCACGGCAGAGATCAGGGACAGAGGCGGAAAAAATATCTCATCAGATTAGGAAGAAAAAGGCTTATGGTGTCAAGAGGTATGAATTACAACCAGTCCCATCTGTTCTCACTCTCTCAATGTCATTATCATCAACTCTCTAATTATTCTCATTATGACTATTTATTTAGTCGCAGTAGTCTATCTCACATGGCAGCGTCATTCACAGCATACCTCAAGAGCACGACCACTGACGCCCCAATGGCTCTGACATTCATTCAATCAGCATGAGACAAACAGGTCATGCTTTACTTGGACTACTGAGGCTGAGGTCTTCAAGAACAACACTGCAACATGCTGCTCATGAATATAAAAACATCTCTCTTTAAGGATTTAATGGCATTTTTGAGGCAGCATTGGCAACTGCCCTCAGTGCACCAGTATCCACAGGAAATCATTAGCAGTAAGAGCTCATTTCAGTTCTGCTCCGTCTGATTGAGGAGCTAAAGGAGAACTTCATAATCATGTTAAATTAAAGGTCCTTTAGATTTAATCTCACCCTTCCCAATCTCTTAATTACTTATTTGTCCCAATTATTTGCTTTACTGAGCCCATTAACAGCCCTTTTCGCCTCAGAATTAACCAGTAGCAGCTGCAATCATGCCAGTGTGAAGCCCTCTTCATTAGAGCACACACACACACACACACACACACACACACACAGGGCAGGGGAATATGTCAGAGGAAGCTCACACTCTTCTGATGAAAACCAGCATCAAAGTCACTTCAGGTGGCGTTTCAGAGAAAGAACCCAACTGCGCTGAGATGATCTGTGGCTGTCACACTCTCCTACACAACACATACACTCATCACAGAATATAAATCATCATCCAATGCTCATATCCCACTCTTTGTGTGATGTATCACTGCATATGTAATGTAATTTATGTGCAAATAAAATATTTCCTCAAACAGTCACCTTCTCAGCATGGTGCAAATCTTTCATATCTGCTGTGAATCATTCTGAAGATGGCTGCTTCACTTGCTCTGCCAAAACAGGATATTAACAATTAAAGCAGCACCGATACATCATCATTTCTCAACACCCTAAAATGTTGGTACATGACGGACATTTATCATTGTAAAAATTAAGATATGAACTGCATGTGCAGCAATGATAAATCATTGGCAAAATGTGTGATGATAGCATAAGCTCTGCAGTGTTAAAAACCAAAGAAAAGGAGATTAATGTCACAGCGTAGCACAAAACCGCTTCAAAAACATTGTCTGAATAAGGATTAAGGGGAAACCCTCCCAACTTTATCGGTCCATCTGTGCGGAACAGCGTGCACTCGCCTCCTGTGGTTATTACATCTGATTTTTGTCAGAGAGATGGGCCACAAAATTGTTCAGGGCAGGCCGTTCAAGAAATGAATGGTTTGTTGGTGCTCCTGCTAAATGACCTTAGCAGAAAGATTGAGCTATTACACTTCTAATGACCACTGCAGGAAGTGTTCCCTTAATCCTGTCTAATTGCTAAAGTTATAAATTTCCACTTCCAACAGGTTAATGACCATTATGGACATACCTGATGATTAACTTCATAATAATCACTTCCTGTTTCCGTTACCTCTTCTGTCCAGTCTGTCAGAACTCCATGATGGATGTAACTATAGGGTACAATAGGATATTTACAAGATCCTTCGATGAAATGGCAGAAACTAAATTGTGATCATATTTTTTTCCCCTCCAATTTTACTGTTTGTACTGCATGTTTGACCAAATATATGCAGCCTTGGTGAACAAAGACTTCTTTAAAAAAAACATTCTTAGAGAACAAAAGGAAGTGAAGTGGTCTGTTTCTGCTATAATGTCTCAGACTGAACAAACGTAACACTGAACTCGAAGAGATGTGGTGAGATTGTCATGTATAAAGGGTTAGTTCACCCAAAAATTCTGTCATTAATTACTCTCATGTCGTTCCAAACCATCAGAAGACAAATTAAAGGGATAGTTCACCCAAAAATGAAAATTTGATGTTTATCTGCTTACCCCCAGAGCATCCAAGATGTAGGTGTCTTTGTTTATTCAGTAGAACACAAATGATGATTTTTAACTGCAACCGCTGCCCTCTGTCAGTGGTATATATCGCACTCTGACAACGGCAGTGATGTCTCGCTCTCATTGAAGTATATGCGCGAGACATCACTGCTGCTGTCAGAGCGCGATCAGACCAAACGAATCGAGTGATGAATGCCGTTGGACATAGTGGTGTATTAGAGGTAAAAAATGATATAAATACTGTTCGGTTTCTCGCACAAACCGATCGTTTCGTGTCTTAGGACATCAATGTGTCGTCACGAGCCGCAGGGTTTAATTTGGATTTGTCTGTCGTGTTTTATTTACTCTTATAGTCCAAGTTCCCGCTGACTTGCATTATACCACTGACAGACGGCAGCGGTTGCAGTTAAAAATCATCATTTGTGTTCTACTGAAGAAACAAAGTCACCTACATCTTGGATGTGCTGGGGGTAAGCAGATAAACATCAAATTTTCATTTTTGGGTGAACTATCCCTTTAAGACATTTTGATGAAATATAAAAACTCTCTGACTCTGAATAGACAGCAAATTACCACTGTCAAGGGCCAGAAAGGTACTAAAGACATCGTAAAATAGTCGACGTGACTGCAGTGGTTCAACCTTAATTTTATGAAGTGACGAGAATACTTTTTGTGCGCAAAAACAAAACAAAAATAACTACTTTATTCAACGATCTCTTCTCTTCCCTGTCATTATCCTTACGCAGTTGACGCAGTAAGCACAGTGGAGGCTAGAGACCTGCAATCCCGCGGGAACCAATGCAACAGAGTGCAGCGCGGGAAAAGATTTGATGGGCACATCCGGGCATGGACGGTAAGACGCTCATGTGTGCGGGTTGCGGGAAAGTAAAATGATTCGTGGGACTCCCACAAAATAGAAATATCTAAACATAAAATATATAAAAACTAATAAATTGTTATTCATATATTGCACAAAAGCAACAAGAACAACTCATATAAAATAAAAACGATTTACAGTCGCAATCATATGCGAGATTCTATTTATAACACGTGTTTGCAGTGTTGAGCAACGTAGCCAATCACAGACATTGATTTGTGAGACGCAATGGCCAATCAGAGGTGTTTATGTTAGAATCCTCTCACCGCTCAAAACACAGAGTTTTTATGCAGTGCTGAAATTTGCACGCTCACGAATCCTATTGTTATAACACATGAAGTGTAGACATTATGAAATTCATTGTTCATATATCCATTGTGTCATAACAGAGCTTTGTGAGATCACAATGAACTGAGATGTCAGCTTTTTAGTCATTATAAAGGGAGCGCTCTTTGCGCGCATTCTGCCATACCAAACCATGCACGCAGCAGCTTACTTTTCTGTTAAAACTAACTGTGGTTTGTGAATGTTGATGCTTTAATAACAAATATTTTATCGGGAGCATTTATGTTGGGATGTTGTGGCAACACATAACTTAACATTTCATGTAAATTTCATGGATGTACTGACAAAAATCTATGGGATTTTGCAGGTTCTTCTGATGTAGAACCCGGAAGCTCTGCACTGTGTTTACTGTGTCACCTGAGTAAGGAGATTGACAGGGGAGAGAAGGGACTGTTGAATAAAGTCGTTATTTTTTTATTTTTTTTTTGCACACAAAAAGTTTTTTTGTCGCTTCATAAAATTAGGGTTAAACCACTGTAGTCACGTGGACTATTTTAACGATGTCTTTAGTACCTTTCTGGACCTTAATAGTGGTAATTAAATTGCTGTCTATGGAGGAACAGAAAGCTCTCAGATTTCATCAAAAATATCTCAATTTGTGTTCCAAAGATGAACAAAGGTCTTACCGGTTTGGAATGACATGAGGTGAGTAATTAATGACAGAATTTTCATTTTTGGGTGAACTAATCCTTTAAGTTTTAATCACGCACTAACTACCTCGGCCTCAGCAAGTAACTCAACTAACGTCACATACACACTAAACTGCCCTCTCAGTGTCTAATCAGACAGATGAAACTAATCTTCTCACACAGAGTTCTCCTTCAGTTCAGTAGGAGTCTCCTGAAGAGCCGCAGGAAAGATTCCTGAGCACGCTCGTCACGCAGGAGGAGAGAGACTGCAGCGGAGGATGAGTGAGGTTACCATTTCATCTGGCTCAGTAAGCCTGGACTAATTTGAGGCCTGAGTGGAGAGGGCACTTGTGTGCAGGCCTGATGAAAGCTCTTCAGAGGAGAGAAAAGAGTGGAGGATTGTATCAAATCGCTGATCGCTCTCATAGAGAAGCCCTTCTCTATCTCCCCCTCTCGACAGAGCCTCTTTTCTCTCTCTGTCTTCCTCTTCAGCAGTGCCACTCAACAGGATAGCCCTTTAATCTCCACCTATTCAGCGGCTCCCTTATTAAGAGTGAAACTAGGAAGAAACAAAAAAAAAAAAAAAAGAAGAAAATAAAAACATACCTTGTCAATGTACAGCTTTTTCAGATCAGAGCAAAAGAAATGAAAGGGAAGATGAGAGTGAGCGAGAGCAGAACGAGAGCCTGCAGGAAAATCAGTATGTTGGGATTTGGAGTGTATCACTCCCTCTCCTTCATCCTCTGAAGCACTCTTTCCGAGGAGAACATCAAACTCAGGGCTGCCAGCTAAGAAAGGTAAGGTTTAGAGAGACCGAAGGAGGAAACTGAAGCAACCAAAAGAGAAAAGAAAAGAACTGGCTTCACAAATGCTAAAAGGCGCTCCGTCAGTCGAGTTTAAACAGAATTCACAGGAACTGAATTAGTTTGGGTTTGAAATTCTAAAAGGGCTTTTGGACAGGGTGGATAATGCAGACGCCCGACTGGCCGGGCAGGGAAATATAGAGCAGTCAGTCCGTCATCCTCTGAGGAAGACAACAGAAATCTGGAGAGATTAACGCAAATCAATAACTCTCATTTGATCTACTGCCATAACGCACAAAGCCGGCAGCTCATTTAACAGGCTGGTACATCGGTCCAGAGCTGAATCATAAAATCTGTTGCTGACACTCCTTTGCCAACAGCAAGACCAAGTTCATCATCCAGTATGGTGTATTCAGACAGGAGCGCCCACATTAGCAGCTCATGCTGATGTGAAATGTTGATGTGGGAGTTTAAAAGCTCCCCGTCAGAGAACAGAAGGTATATGGAAAGAGTAAAGGTTAAGTTTACTTTAAAGTAAAGTTTACTTTACTGTTCTGCCATAAAAAAAAAAAAAAAACAGAAAAGGCCCATTCACATCAAGGACAATAACTGTAGCTTTTTAATAATATTCTAATTCTATGAGAATTGTGTCCACACCACAGCTTTAACAATAACGATAAATTGGTATATCATTAGAATCACTTTTAGAATTTTTTTTTTTTTTTCCCAGATGATGAACTACAAACCATTGACAGCCAATCAGAATCCAGCTTGGGCATTAAAAGCAGATGACAATTGCAGTGTGTGCTTATAAACAATTGTTGAAACTAATATAGTTCTAGGTGTGCATTAAGAGAGGAAACAGAGGGAAGAGGTGGGATGCAATTAAAAGCTGGAGTCGAACTCACATTGCCTAAATGAGCTTCACCACGCAATGTTTTGGAGCGCATGCAATGACTACCACATAGACATGGATTCTGTGACTATAGAAAACCATACATTTCCACAGAATTACAACCATCTTTTATACTTGCAAGTTATTTTAATATGCCTAATTTTGGTTATTCTACTAGTTGGCAATAGGCCTAGGCAGTTTAAAACATTGTACCACATTTAACTCCGCAAAATTGAACAGATTCCCCACTTAAATCAGCATAGACAATGTATTCAGGCCAAATGCAAATCCACGTGCCCCCCCTTGGTTAAAATCACATTAATAGGAGGTGGGGCTCTGGTTATCAGACGTACAGACAAAGTGTAGAGTTGTATGGATGACTCTTCTAAAAAGCAAAGCAATTTCATGACACATTTACCAAAGAGCTACCATGGGCAAACATTAATAGCTAGGCTTATGGGCAAAGAAAGTGTGAGAAAGTTTCATTTCTCTAGGCAGGATTCATTTTACTTCTAGAGAATCAGAAACTAGGAGCAGATGAGACAGAGACATATGCTGAAATCACACCCTTAATGAAACCAGCTCAAACCACCAGAATAAATCAATAGACACAAACACACTTCCTGGCTGATAATCCACTTGAGGTGAGGAAATCAAAAAGGTGTGTTGTGTGTCACCAACTGAGGTTGGGGGACCGCAGGGGATATTTGAGTCAGCTGGGTCTGTGGTTACAACAGACAGCTGAGACAGCAGAAACTATGTCTCTTTTATATACACACACACACACACACACACCATGTCTCAACTCTTCCATCAGCCTTTCATCAGCTTGACACCATGTGGGAACATCTAGATGACATATCCAGTGTCATTAATCTCCATACTTAAGACAAATGGAGTTAGCATGACACACACACACACCCAGCCTATGATTTAAATCTGACAATGGCACTCTCAAATAAACCAGCATTCATGACACGTTTTACAAAAAAAGTTTATTGAATTATTAACAACTGTACATGATCAGTGCTGACACAGTTTGCTACATACTTTGGTGTGAAGTCGAGAGGTTGTGAAAGGCAGGCGGGTCAGGGTTTGTATTGTACTAAAGACAGAGTTTGCCGCAACCGGTTCTGCTGCGGCCCCATGAAACGGACTCCAGTTCCCACAGTTAAAACAGTCCACATTTACACAAAAAGGTTTAAAAGCGCTGCTCTTCTCTCTCTTTCTCTCATGCGCACACACTTTCACACCAAGCTTCCACCAAAGTGCAGGCAATGAATATATTCATTAGAAAACTGGCTCAACTGGTACAGAAGCGAATCCCCAATTGACTCTGATCACTCACCAAGAAGGTCTACATCAATCTGAGCGAAAACAGGGCTGCAGGCTCATTGGGGTGGGGCTCTACAGCAGAAATAAGCTGTCAATCACTGGGGTGAGTCATATCCCGTTTCAACAACAGTGAGCTATAGCGGGGCCGCTTATGGGATCAGTTGGCAAGTTACTCATCGCAGCGTGCGATTCATGCCGAGTCAGCATGTTACAATCACACTTCATTATCTGATTTCCTCTTTCCAACAAGACGCCACACAATGCAAAGGGCACAGAAAAGTAGTACAGTTAGTCATTCTCCAAGTTTAATAATCGCTTTCAATTTACAAACGACTCTTCACTCTCCTCTGGGATGTTTGTGTCAGATTCCAACTTCCGCAGGATTCCAGTCTGATCCCGTTTCCATGAACAGCACACAGGCTCAAAAAGCAAAAAAAATAATTACTAAGATTGTTCTCGAAGGGGTTTTCCATGTGAGCCTTTTAGCAAATGGCCAGCCCAGAGAGTGTGCTTACAAAATCTAAATTAAAAATTGTGTCCTAATCTACATTCATCAAGCATTAAGGACATGAGGACAAAGAAACCCATCACAAGTATATCAGGACATGGAAATATATATAATTATATATATATATATATTTATATACTTATAAAACGTCTTTATTACTCCATATATACACTTTTTAACAAATTGTCCAGGGAGCAGGAGGCTAAATTTGAAGCACTGCTTCATATTACATCACAGATCGTTCACTTTTTGTTCAAAAGGAAGGAAGGTGAGGGAGGAAAAAAAAAAAAAAAATACTATGGAAGGAATAGGCACACACAATCCCATGAGCAGACCGAAAGCAAAGGCAAGACAATATTTACTACATTAGTGCCGTCAGGGAGTCCTTGGGACAGTTTAACACGTTTCTGCTTGGATCTGTAAAGGGCTGCTCCACTTCTGCAAGAATCCAGGTGTGTTAAAAATGAAAACATCTGGGAATCCGATCCCAGTGGACCAACCAAATCCTAACCTGGGTTCCTACTATAAAAGGAGGAAAAAGTGGAGGAGTGATCCCTTGAATCTGATCAAAATCAGGCCCAAAGCTCCATCCATAGGTCTTTACATCTGGTGAAGCAGTGAATTTAGTAGATCACTTCATACACAGTGGCCTTTTTGTCTCCAGATCCCGTCACAATGTACTTATCATCAGCCGAGATGTCACAGCTCAGGACAGAGGAAGACTCCTTGGACTGTGGAGGGAGGATAGCAGAAAAACAATTAGCCTGACATAATCAAATAGAGCCTCGGTGAAATCATAAACCAAACAGAAGTGTGTCAGCATCACTTCCTTCTAAATATTAACTGAAAAATTTACGCCACTTTAAGAGGCAAATAGGTGCGTTATAAATAGACAATTGGCAACGTATCTGAGCGGTGCAGAGTTGTGTGATTTTTGCCTGGAGCAGGGAGCCTTAAAACACTTTAAAAGGCTATCATCTAATTGCATGTATTGCAAGAATTCACCGAGTGTTACACAGTGTTAATGGATTATCAGCAGTCAGACTGAAAGAAAGATGGAAGGTGTGAAACTTTTCTCCCAATTAACCAAACATTTCGCTAAGCTAACTCTAACCATTGGGGATCGAACATAATAAACCCAGGTTGGAGTAGCAACAGAATGCTTTGTGCAGGATTTGAAGTGTTATTTTAGTTATTTATATACTGTTATAGTATAGCTTTTATTTTTATATTTTGCTTTCATTTTCAGTTTTTTGTCATTTTATTATGTGCTTTTGCCATGTCTATTAGTTATTTTTTTATTGCCATTTAGTCTTTTATTTTTATTTCAGTTTTAGTAATTTTAGTACTTAAACTTCAGCTAGCTGCCAAGGCCGAGTATCGTCAACTCTACTGACATGCTCCGATGATTGATTTTTATGTGCATTATTTGACAAGGCCATTCAGACAGAGTAAGCTCAAAAATGGCAGCCTTGCACCAAACCATTAAACAAAAAGATGGCATTTTCTGTACAGCTGCAATTCCGAAGCAAAAATAAAAGCCATCACTCAATGACTCTTAGGACAGGGACAAAAGTCCCAATGAAAGCCCGAAGAGAGAATCAATCAAACTCACACTACAACTCACACAAACATTTCCAATGTAATATGGACATTTGGAGCACCACTGTAGCAAGGGGGAGGGAATGAGGTATTGATTGACATACCTGGAAAATGCTGGCACCATAGGGAGTCCTCCAGGCATTCAAGAGATTGTCCTTCCCAGTGCTCACAAACCATTTACCTTTAGGAAATGGAACAAACACACATGCACTAATGGGTACAGAGTCAAGGTTGATCTAAATGACTTGATTCACTATGGCTCGACTTATTTGGAAGTAGAGTGGGCCATTAAGAGAGAGAGAGAGAAAGAGAGAGAAAGAGAGCTGTGGGTGGTACAAAGTGCAACCTAGCCCCGCTATAATGGAAAAACAGCACTGAATACCAAACTAAAGCTAAAGTGCAATTGTTTTCCCATGTCATGTCTCAGACATACTTTACAGTAAGTCTAATGTTTTTTTGCCCAATTTATTCTCAGGTGCAAGACATCTATTCTACATATAAAAGGTAGAATAACAGTGTCTTACCACAGTAGGCAAATTTGAGGGAGAGGACACAGCTCTCGTGCAGGTGCAGCTGGTACTTGTCAGGCTTGGTATGATGAAGCACCTCCACATTACTACTCTCCATTCCCACAGCCAGCCACTCGCCCGTCGGACAGTAGCCCAAAGAGAAGATCTGCATCAGAACGCAAAGCACATCACACACTGATCTAAAAGCATATAGAGCACTTAGCATACAGACCATTAGTAAATCTTTAAAATAAGTCAGACACAAAACTCTTTTCACCACAGAAATATCACCTTTATATTATTATACACAATTAACACAACATGAATCAGTTCTTCTAGGGTTCAAACCTACAATGTTTGAGTAATTGCCAAGTTATTCCTCTCTATTTAGTACGTAAAAGAAATTAGGTAACATTTTACAATACCTGTGCTCATGTATCACAGAGCAAAGTATTCGTGTGTAAGCATGTGAAGTTTACCTGTGAAGTGAAGTCATGCTGCTGGAGCTGTCGTCCCTCTCTCAGGTCCCAGGACCGTACGGTGTTGTCCAGTCCACCTGTCCACAGTTTGGTGCCATCATGGGAAATGTCTATACAACTTGCCCCATCTGTGTGGCCCTGAAACTGCCTACATACACAAACATATAGGCATTGTCTTTAAATGCATCAATACAGTGTATACATCTCTATCCACAAAGAGACACTATCTCACGTGGCATCCCCTGGTGTGCTTCCTACCTGACAAGGGTTTGGTTGTGAAGGTCCCAGACAGCAATATTTCCATCACTGCAGCATGAGAAGCAAACCTTGGCGTCTGGGCTGATCGCCAGCGCATAGCAGGCTGGGGCAGAAGAGGTGAGCTCAGCTTTGATACGCGGAGTCTGAGAGGCTAAATCCCATATGGTCAGAGTGCTGGCTTCTCCTCCAACAATCAGAGTACGGCCATCCGGAAGCAGCTTACAGGAACGGATATAGTTATCCCTGTTCTAAAGAGAGAGAAGAGGGGAACTCATGTTGAGAAATGCTGCATTAAAAGAGGATTTTGATAAAAATGTTACAAAAGCAATTACATTTTTTTCTATTTTACAAGAATACGTACGAATATCCATCTCTAGCCCCTTAATAATCAGGCTAAAGAGGTAGACCAATCAAAATGGCAGAGCTAAAAACAGTCCAGCTCCCTGTTATTTGCTTTGGCTCTCTAAATCTTGTCTAACCTGTGTTTATGAAGGTTAATAGAGGAGAAGAGGCGGGCGATAAGAGGGCACAGAATGGTAAGTGGGTAGGGAAAAGCTTTTAAGGGTTTTTAGTTGCAGGACCAGGATGAAGCACATTTTCAAATTAGCAGGAGAATTCTAGATCTGTTCCTGAGGGAGATCAATAACTTCAGGCTTTCAGACAAATTAAATCACTTTATAATGGCCAAACAGCTCATCAAATACACAGCTTTCTGCACTATGGAGCAAGCACAGGGAAATGCACACACAAAAAAAGCAGGTTATTTTGATAGAGGGGAATAATGGTGAGCCATCGTGGTATTTTCCCTTAAAATAACTACGCATAGCTAACAGATTTGGTTCTTAGTTTGGCAGGGGGATTTAAAGGGAGGATAAAGATTAAAAATAGTAATGTTTAAAAAATTAAAGAGAGTGGATTTGTACTTCAGAAAGGATCATTTAAAAATAAGCCTGGTAATTTGTGTGGACTGATTAGACAACATAAATTTTTACCAGACAGTCGAGCTGCGAGACCGGGCTCTTGCTGCCAGGCTGACTGATGTCCCAGATCTTCACGCAGCCCTTGCCGCCAGTGTAGACGTGCCGCGTGGGGTTGCTGATAGTTACGGCGCACACCACCTCACCGTGGCTGAGTGTGTTGATCTGGCGGGCGTGACGGGGAATGCCTGGTCCAATCAGAGCGTCTGGAGGAAAAGGTACTGGTTGCATCTGGCCATCCGCGCTAACATGGAAAGAGTAGGCCCTATTTACCAGGACATGAAAGAATGAGAAAAGAATAAGAATGATCAAAAATTTATAAATTCTCTTACACTACCATTCAAAAGTTTTTAAAATAAATCTGTTAAACTCAGCAACAGCCAGGCTGCATTCATTTGATCAAAAATACAGTAAAAACATTAACACTAGAATTGTCAAAAGTGCTGAATTCGGTACCAATTCCATACTATAATTTTAAAAATGGGATGCTTTGAGCGCTGTTGAGTGGATTCGTAAACACCTCAGATTGGCCATTCTGTTCATGTGCTCATCGGATATGTCTGTGATTGGCTACAATTTGAATTTGAAAGCGTTTGTATCTGTAAGCACTCAGTGAAGGGCATCATTGATGTTTATTTACAAAGCATTTTTGAAGCATGTGAAACAAAGGCCAATCAGAGGTGTTTACAAATCAGCTCAACAGCACTCAAAGCATCACATTTTTAAAATCCAACTTGGTATCGAAGTCTGTACTTTTGACAACTCAAATTTTTAATTAATACTGTAAAATATTATTACAATTTAAAGTGTAACAATAAAATGAACTTTTCTGTTTTAATATATCTTGAAATGTAATTTCTTCCTTTCAGAAATCCTTCTAATATGCTGTTCAAGAAACATTTCTTGTTAAAAACAGTTGTGCTGCTTAATTTTTTTGTGGAAACTGATACTTTTTTTTTTTTTTTTCCCCAGGGTTCACTGATAAATAGAAAGTTCAAACAAATAGCATTTTTTTTAAATGTAAATCTTTTCTAACATTATAAATGTCACTTGAGCAATTTAATGCATCCTTGTTGAATAAAATTATTAGCTTCTAAACTAAACTAAACTTCTATTAGTTTCTTTTTTACAGATCTCAAACTTTTGAAAAGTAGTGTGTTATACATAGTTATATATAGCTCAATAACAGCACTTACGGTTTCCCTCCAGGTATAGAGGTCAGACCGGGAGCACGCATGTGCGGATGAGGATCAAAGCCCGCCTGCAACACACAGACATCTTAGCATAAAGTAGAATGTGAGCAATACATTAGCTACAAAGCAAACTGAAACTGATTTGACAGTCTAATTTTTCCTGTATCAGCTCTATTGTAATATATTTTTAATATTCTAGTTGAGCGCTTGTTTGCGCTTTTCACTCTCCCCTCAAGCCTTTATTAGAGACTGTTTTACTTTCCATGCAAAAATAGAGATGCAGAACAAACGCATTACAAATACAAAAGATAATATTTAAACGGAATGCTATCCTAACAGGGTATGCATGCTCGGTTAGACGGAGTTATGGAGGAGAGCTGCTGAGGGACATTCCAGATCCTGGGGACCCACCTACCAGAATGTTTTAGATGTCTCACTAATTAAAACACCTGATTCAATATCTTAGCTTCCTTGTGTGTTGAATAGGGAGACATCTAAATCATACAGAGAGGTGGGTCCCAAGGACTGGAGTTGAGAATCACTATCCTAGATGATCAGAAGAACAGGAGGTGAAGAAAGGAAAACGAACAGGACAACAAACTTCTGCAACCCTTTAGGAATGTTTATGTAATCACAGAAAATGATGACAAAAGAAGTCTAACCATCGGTGAGCGTCCATAGGCAGCAGCGGCTGCGGCGCTCATCTGAGGAGAGATGTGAAGACCAGGGTAAACACCTGGACTGGTCAATGAGCCGTTCATCTCTGGGTGGTGACCCATCATGGCGAATGGAGCCCCATACGGCGCCGCAATTGACAATGGCGTACGTAGGGCAGGTGCTGATGGGAATATATGGAGAGAAGAAAAGCCAAAAGTTTAAAAGCAATAACTATATAGGCTACTCACACTTACAAGTTTGGCTGGTTAGAAAAGATTAGTTCAATTGGCTCAAAAGGTTGTCCCATGAATAAAAATATGGTCACAATCTATAAGTTTAGACAAATAGGAATGTTTGATGAAGGGACAGATTTATAAAGTGCGCATTTACTACTTACCCAGCGCTTCCATGCCAGGTGGTTTTCCGGGTATGGGCCGGAGCCCAGGGGTGTTGCTGGTTCCTGGGGTGGGAGCGTCGTTGCGTGGGGTGGGGGTGTTGGACTTTAAACCTGGGGTGGAGGACTTGTCGTTCTGCAAGATGAAGGAACAGAGATGGAATTAACGAAGCTAAAGCTACATACCACAAATGCTCGGATCCAGAGAGCTCTCGCACTAATCCAGTCAAACACTGACAGCTCATTATAGCTGAGGAGGATAAAGCTAAACTTCAGACCGAACCCTTTCCCGAGACCTCATCCTCTCACTCATCTTTAATCACTCTCTCTTCTCTCTTTTCTCCTCTTCCCCTCTGAGGCTAGCTAAGCGCATTGAGATATTAGCCAAGGCTAGCAGCTAAGCCGCTGTTTGTCTGACAGTAGCTGATGTATTCATGTTACGCTTCAAACTGACATTTATGCTGCAGCTATAAAACTGCTGAGAGGAAGAGGGTTTGCAAATGTGCAGAGACTTGACACCACAAACGCCCATCCTCTAGTCTTTAAGCCTTACATGTGGGTGGTCCTTCACTTTAGAAGAGGGGGTGCTCCCAGAGGAGGCCACAGAAGCCGGGCTGTTGGGGGCATCTTTCTTCAGTGCTCTGGTCTTATCGAGTCCATTCTCAGGAGGAGAGTGAGACGGGCTGACCCTTGGAGTGGCAGGATCCTACATTGGGAAAGTGAAATGTCAGTCACATACAAAAGAGAAGATGTCCTCCAAACAAAAATGGAAAAGACATGTTAGTTTTTACCTCGTTAGACACATCCACAACTAGATCATCACTTTTGTCGCCATCACTGTCCTGTAGTGTATAAATAGTAGATCAATTCTTGAGTGATTTAAGAGTTATGGATTTTGGTTCAATAATTTTACAACAGGGTATGAGTAAAATTAAAAAAAAAAAAAAAAAAAGAAATGTACACTAAAGTTTAAAAGTTGAGTCGGTGAGATATTTTAAACATTTTTGAAAGAAGTCTCTTATGCTCATCAAGGCTTCATTCATTTGATCAAAATACAGGAAAAACAGTAAAATTCAGAAATATTATGAATTAAAATAACCATTTTCAATTTTAATATATTTTAACATTTAATTTATTCCTGGCAAAAGCGAAGATAAATTTTCAGTAGTCATTACTCCAGTCTTCAGTTCAGAAATCATTTTAATGTACTGATTTGGTGCTCAGGAAACGTATTAACATTATCAATGTTGGAAACAGTTGTGCTTCTTAACATTGTTATGGAAATCGCGAAACATTTTTTCTGGACTCTTTGATAAATAAAAAGTTCAAAAGGAAAGCATTTAAACAAAATTCTTTTGTAACAATGTAAATGTCTTTACTTCCACTTTCGATCAATTGCATACATCCTTGCTAAATATTACAAAAAAATCATACTGACTAGAAACTTTTGAACAGTAGTATAGGTTTTTGCTAGAAATTTAACAGCAAAATGAAAATACACTAATTAGGGATGCACAATATATTAGTATCACATTGTTCATTAGACATTATTTATAGTTTGTAGATTACATTTGCCATCAGGTAAAATTAATCTTTAAAACACTAATGTAACACTGCTGAATGTAATCTGTATCAAAATTAATATTTTTCATACTGTATAGCTGGGGCTTATAGGAGAGAAGCTTACATATCGACTCATGTTGTCCTTCTCCTCCACTCTGCGTTTTTTCGGATCCAGACTGTACTCAGACGAGCCTCTGTGTTTCTCACTGGCTCTCAGACTGTCTGACGGCGATACTGAATTATTCTGTAGAGACAGAAAGAGAAAATAGTTGATCAGAACAAATCACAAATAAAAGCTTATCACTGTGCAATTGCTGACAGTACAAACTCCTAACGTTCCCTTAAAATAGCATTACATTTAAAGGATATGTACATTTCCCACAGTCTAATCAATATTTCAGGATCCACCTTTAAAAGGTGTAATTTTGAGAAACTCAAATTGATAGAACCCCCTGAACACCCTGTAGCATACGTACATTTATATATTCAGGTTTATTACATTTTAAACACTCCATGTAAAAACTTCTCCCTCAGTATAAATGTAACAGGCACTTTAGGTTCAGCTCATTAGCTGCAGACAGTCAGCTATGCTCTGGATGGCCCAGGCTCTCAGCAGCACAAATACAAATATCAGAGGCGACATGGGGCCACCGGTGGCTTTGAGCGAGCCATGTGTGTAAATTCCTCCCTCATACAAGGTAAACACGGAAAAGCGAGGGGGTTAAGCCCCAGGCCCTGTTAGATCACCCCGTACTCCCTGGCAATGAGGAAGCGAGAGAGCGTGGGGCCTGCCAAGCAAGCAAGCCCAGGCCCCATGAAGCAAAGCAGGCGGGACAGCTGAGCAAACTATCCCTGAAGAGTGAGGCCTCTAAACCAGCCTGACCACACCACACTTCAAACATTCTGGGCTAACCCCGCAGCCCTGGGCAACCTGCACCGAGCATTACACAACATGAATGCGCCAAACTGGACAGCAGGGTCAAGCGAAAACTGATCTCTGCGGCACAGAGAGGGGGAGAGAGAGAATAACACAGTGAAACGCAAACACCAGACCAGAATAAACGGCCCTTCACCCTGAGAGTTAACCAGCCAGACGACAGCTTGTTTTCCTACCCTCCCGCACATGCCCATCCCAACTAAAACACAGCAAAAAGCCACCCTTTCACCACAACTAGTGGGCCTTAACTGAGGCCGCAGGAGAGGAGGCGAGTCCATGCATGGCCCTCTACCAAGATCTTTTACTGTAGGTTTACACGAAAATGCAACGCGGTTTAGTGCGATTATCAAAACTCAAATGCTGCAATTTAAATAAAATGCACAGTGTGTTTGAGTAAAGCGTGGCATATGATTGGATGTTTTCAGTGTCTCAGAACAGCTTGGTTCACAGTAAATGCTGCTCCTCACGAAAACCGTCTCAGCATGAGAGTTTGTGTATTTCAAAACACAACCCGTGTCAATCAACTTCCTAAACTTGTAATAAGCACAATAGAGAGTTGAGAGCTTTCTTCGGTTTTCCGCTAAATAAAAGCTTAGCTGTTTAACATTTGAAAATTAAGAAAGCCATATATATTAGTATTGTAATTTTACAATTGTTCTGTAAAATAGAATTATATTATTATATTTTTAAATGTTATTTTACAGTGAAATATTACAATAGTAATTTCTTATTTTGTTAGTAGTAACAAAACAGCAACAACAATTTTCACAATATTAATACAATTATTATTATTATTCTCATATTGATATACAAATCCCAATTTTTGACCAAATTGTGGAGGCTTCCAAATAAGCCCAGCAAACCTGGGTTTTCACCACACAAAATATAGAAATAAGAAAGTGTGTGTAGATACAGTAGAAAGTAAAAGCAGAGAGGGGAGAAAGGGAGAGCAGCTAAAGCTTCATTGCCCAGAATGCAGTGAGAATGGCAGTGGCTGAGTGGCGCTCCCTCTGTGAGCACGGCTGGGCAGACGGGCACCATCTCTGGGCCAGAGAGTGCGGCCCTGCCAGGGCATGATCTCAGAGCCAAGCCCACACTCTCAGTCTGACTGACAAACCTCTATTCATGCAGAGAGTGAAGGGGAGATAGATGAAAAGGAGGATGTGGTTGGGCAAAAGGAAGTGATCTCCAAGGCAGAAGGAACTCCATGCTCTCCTGGAGACGACACAAAGGAATCCCAGCAGCTTAAACCCCACTCACAAACACTCTACAACAATCTCAGTGTTGCTTTTGTCAGCATTAAGCAGCCCATTTCTCTCCCCACCCCCTTCTGCTGCTAATCCAAAAGTAATAAATAGACCTAGACTGCTCTCTCAGCCTGACAGGGAGCAAGCGAGCAACTGAGCGTGTATGTGTGCATCTCAGCTGCAGGTTTAATAGGCTGACCTTTTAAGACAGGCTTAACGTGACTCAATAAGCAAAGTCAGAGCGGTGCTATCAGATGACCCGTGACAACAGGAAGTCCTGGCGGGCAGAGAGCAGGATGGCCGCTGCTGCACTAAGCGCTAATCAGCAGCAGAGTCTGATTTCTGCAGGCATGACTGCACCCATTCAACACACACACACATACACAAACTCTATTGCCAAGTCAAACCTTTCTGCATATCCAGTTTAAGAGGTGAAATGGGGCAATACAGCATTTGGGAGATACAGAGAATTTAAGTGGTTATATGAAAACTTCAAATAAACACGGCAAGAGGTAGGCTCAGAGGGAGAGAACCAGAGCTGTAAAGAAAAAGAGCAAAAGGAACGAATGAAAGAGCAGTTAACAAAATTGAAGAAACAAAGGAGGAGGCAATGAGATATGGTTGAAAGAGTAAGGTTTATCTGAGCCAAGAGCTGCAGACATGAAGAGTGGGTGAGGACAAATCCTTTAAGATAGAGAGTCAAAGTCTTTTTTAATTGTGATGAAATTATAGCGCTGCTAATCCCTGGCCTGTGCTTTTGCACATTTTTTACCTGGATTAAAAGCAGGATTATACAGCAGGCTCCCTTCTCTTTTTATTATTATTTTTTTTTTAAAAGCTTAGTGTGCCCTAATGCTGCCTGCTCGGCTCTACTCGTTGTTAACGTACCACTGACTTCCCTCTTTATCAGACGTCACGACTTAAAGGAACAGTTGAACGAAAAATAAAAATTCTGCCATGACATTTCATCCTTATTCCAAACAGTATACTTTTGTGGAACACAAAAGGAGTAATGTAAAAGATTGTACTAGCTATTTTTTCCCCACATATTAAGTAATAAAGCATGTTTTTTTGTAAAGAGTCAACTGAATGGTGTACACTCATGAAATGAATACTGTACTCAATAGTTTTCTATTAAAAGCACTTTAATTTTGTAATGTGCAGGTGTTTTACTAAACATCATAGAGAATCCTCACGCTCACTGGCTGCAGTCTCTGTAGATACACTAGCGGTATAGTGCTGTTTGCTGTTGCAAAGAGTGAAAATTACACTTTTATTGTTAAAAATAGCACTTATTATCATACTTGACCAGCAGAGACAATGGTAAAATAAATGAAAACAAAGACCAAGGGAAAAAAAAAAAAAAAAAATCTCTAACATCACTATGGCATATACAAATTAGAAAGACATGACAAAGAAAATCCTGAGTAGTGATGCCCAAGTTGCTTATTTTTTTGCTGAACAGGTAAGGGAATGGTGTTAACTGTTCAACACACTAGTATCGGTGTAATTTACATAAAATTCAGAGATGATCATGCTGATCTGCTTTGACAGATGGCAGTGCAGTGTCTAACACCATTGTGGTGTCGGTACATGAAGAACAGTGATACGAACGCTAGCTAAAAAGCTACTGAAGGCACATTTAAAAGGGACACAAAATAACTCATGCAAAAACTTCTGCAACCATACGGTAGTTTTGTGTGAGGAACACATTAAAACTGAAGTTATTTGTGGAAAAAATAAAGCAAGTATTCAGAGAATCAGAAATTGACAGAACTCACCGTGCTAGACTCCCGCTCTTTATCCAAAGGAGAATGATGAAGACGATAAAAGAAACAAAGAAAAACATCAAGTCAGCATTTACATTTATTTTCTTACCAAATCATGAGCGTTGTTTCAGGACATTTGTTTTTGTTTTCTCTTCAGTGCACGTGTGAGTTACCTCTGTGCTCCAGGTCATGGTGGTTCTTCTCATCTTTGACTGGCAGGTGGGCCTGACTGCCCAGAGCTCCCAGCGCCAGCAGACCTGATCCTGAACCAGTGACTGGAGGGATGCCTGGGGGCTGTAGCCCCGAGGGGTGAGGGGGCAGCTGGACTGGGGGTCCGTGGGCAGCATGAGAAAGGTGCTGTGCCTGAAGCTGCTGCTGCTGTCAACACACACATTTACATCAAGTGGGTCGGATGGAAAAGGCATATGGACAGCAAGCACTGAATAAAGGTGACCGGTTAAGCCCCTCTCTCACAGGATGCATGGAGAGGAACATTGGCACCCTAACTCCTCCATTAGTGGCTGGATCAAATCAGGACACTTTTCACAAGGACATGTCCTCCTCGAGCTCAGCGGGACAAGCTCACTCCAACACATAATACAGATTTCTAAATGTATGCACTGCTCTTGAAAATCCACACTACGTAACATGCATCTTATTGTAACAAATCAGGAAATGCACAAAACTTTTACTAAATACATGAGTTTCAAACAGGCTTGATTTATATACACTCCCTTCTTACACGAGGCAAAAAGAAAATGAGATCAGATATTGGTTCACTAAATCAATATGTAGACATACATTAACACAAAGAGTCAAGTGAGTTAAGTGAAATGTTGGTAAACACTGCAGTCACCTCACAGCCCATAGTATTTCTGAGTTTACACACAGATCCATGGTTACCATCGCATAGGCTACACTACTCCTCCATGCCTCCTTAACAACAGCCAATGAGATATGCCATTCTACGTTTGTGTTAATTTAAAATTAACACGTGGTGTCAAAGCAGTGGTTGATTACAGGAAGATGTGATGCAACTGAAGAGATCAGGTAAATTTGTGTTTCATTGTGTGATTTGAATCCCATCTGAATCAAACATTATGTTGTTCCTTGCTAAATGTCTGAAAGAAAAAAAAAAAAAAAAAAAAAAAAAAAAAAAAAAGTAAATAAAAGCTACATATCTCATTGCACTGCTTTCATTCATATTAACTCTCTTAATTGTACACAGTGTAATAAATGTATAATTTATAACCAAGATAATTTTGCTTTATTAATGGTTTTGTGGCACATACATTCACTGCACACGAGCTTCCCACATCTACAGTAGACAGACACACCCACATTAGTAATAACTACAGAAAAGCCAATTCAGTTCAAATCAGTACTTTAATTGTAAATCAAAATAATTCAGTCCATATAATGCTTAAAAATACTGACATTCATTCAATGTCAGATAAAAAGCTGAATTACACTACTGTTCAAAAGTTTGTACGACCCAGTATGACTTTTTATAGGAAATTAATACTTTTGCTCACAAGGATGCATTCAATTGATCAAAATTGGGAAAAGATATAATATATATATATATATATATATATATATATATATATATATATATATATATATATATATATATATATATATATATATATATATATATATATATATATATATATATATATATATATATATAGCATTTCACTGTATTTTTTGATCAAATAAATGTAGCCTTTGTGAGCACAAGAAACAAGAAACTTTTGAACAGTAGTGTTCATACTGTATATATTAGACTTGTGAATAGACAACTGATAGTAATTCAAGATTGTGGTTCTAAATACATAAACATTTTTCTCATGCAAAATTTAATGCATTCAGTTTTTCTTTTAAGCAAACAAAATGTGTATCAAATACATATTATTGATGCGTCAGCAGTCCTGCAGTGATCATCTAAAGAACACTCATAAATATATAATATATATTTATAAACCCGTGTGAGCAAGCACTACTATTCCCGCAGTAAAAAGCCATTGCTTTGACACCACTGACTGAAGGAAGAACAATGCTGAACATAAACACACTAGCTAACAGAAGCGTTAGGATCTAAAGAATGTTGGGGTCTCAGCTTCACTTCAAAAACCCCAATATAATACACACAGTCTGTCTTCACCACTGACCATCAGAGAAGGGTAGACAGCATGAGGCTGCTGCTGATGAGAGAAAAAGAGACGAGCATGTCATTACACGCTCACATAGACAGTCACTCATGAATAACACATCACTACTTCACAAATCCACCCAGGCACACCATGCTGACCAACACTATTTTAGCAATGAAGGGTGCTTTTGTATTTAAATGTGTGTTTTTCTAACCTTGGCACAGAGCTGAACACCCTTAACCTTCCTAGAAATTAAGTTAGTAAACCGCTAATGGTTTAAAAGTGGCAAATAACTGCCTGAACATTCGCCTTTATTGTCATAAGCCATGTTTTGAGACAGACTGAGGCCATTTATACTGCTAGTGTGAAATCTGAAATGCAAATGAACAGAAACAGTATGCAAAGTGAATCTGGTGTTCTGTATCAAAACAAAGAGCAAACCAGCAGCAAACCTCAGAGTCAGCCACTAATGTTTTACATGAAAAGCATTAACATACACATTGACTTCTACATAAAATGTATGAAATGAAGGTCCAGTTTGGCTTTATCACACCTGAATTAATTTCCATCTCAAGTGGTGATTAAGTTAACTAACTGCAATTTCTCTGATAAAAATTGTGATTGCAATTTAAAATGATTGCACAATTTGGTGAAATATTTTTGTGATTATATCTCAATATGACTTAATAAAAATAATAGGGATGTAATTAGGATACTTCAAGACATATGGTAAAAGGTTAACAAAAATTAACTGTTGATCAAAACGCTAAATTTGGTATTACATTGGGGGTGGAAATGAATAGGCTTAAACCTGGTGCTGGTAAACCAATGCACAGGACAATGTTGATACCAGAATAAAAATATTCATGATTCTGAAGCTGAAAATGCAGAAAAATATGAATATGCTTGCACTCTGTCATTAATTAGATATATGTAGAATAATGTAGGCCATTTTTTACTGATAACATAAGACTATTGGCATTATCAGGACCCACAAATATTCCCCCGCTGTATTATTATACATTATTAGGGGTGTAACGATACGCTCAGGTCACGATACGGTACGTATCTCGATAATGAGTTCACGATACGATACGCATCACGATATTTTGAAAAGAAATTCAAATAAGATTTATTTAAAAAACATTAACAAATTCCAATAATTTTCCTTGTTGTACATACAAGATCACATTTCAAGGTTCAATAAAATAATAAAAACCTTCTGTATTCAAATCAACAGCTGAATAGGTCTGTCTGTCACTGAAAAAAAAAAAAAAAAAAAAAAAAAAAAAAAAAGTTAAACATGAAATTAGAATTAAGAATCCTAAGGGACCGTTCACATATCGCGTCTAAAAACGCTATAAGGTGCGGCCGCACCGCTTCTCCTCCTTTCCAAAGCGCTTGCGCTCCCGTGGCGTCAGTCGTTGGTATGCAACCATGAACTGCGCTCTCCAAGAGGAGTGGGAAGTTTCAGCAAAGGATAAATTGATTTCTAGCCCTTGCATTACCTTTACTACTAGATAAATTTATGGAGATAAGATATAAAAACCACCCTGTAGCTATGATCAGCTTTTCGGCTGAGATTTTAATGTTTTGTTGCGGAAAGGCCATAGCTGATCGATTGGTTCTTGTCACATGGCCTGAGGTGCGCTTGTGGCATTCTGAAAAGTTGAGTTGAAAATCTCAATGTGCCTGGAAAACGCACCGAATGCGCGTCGCGACCGCGTTGCTTCCATTACGAGCGTGCCTGCCGCGCGGCTACATTTGAAATAACTGACTTGAATGTAGAACTGACACTAAAACTCTGTAAACTTGAATTTTTTCCCCTCACAGTAATTTTCATTTTAGGTGAACTATACACAACATATATTGTCACTATCACGATACATATTGTTTCATTTTTGTATTGCAATATATAGTGACACGATATATTGTTACACCCCTGAAAAAAAAATTATGATAAATGTTTTGTAACTTATTTTTATTACTACTAATAATTGAAACGAAAACAATGAGACATTACTACATTGTATTATTAATACTGAACCAGGTAACAGTAAAAACATTGAACAAAGAGAACAGTACCATGCTTCACTCTAAAACACGCAGCGCATACATTTAATTATATCGCAACCCTTGTGATTTGATTATCGCACTATGCCATTTCACGTTTTCAATTTTATTTTGAACAACCGTGCAGCCCTAACAAATGTAATATGTGCGTGTGTTTCATTTACACTGTTGTTACAGCATCATTAACCCAAGAACTCAACGGCAGCAACTTATTGGCAAAGCCACAGACACGTACAGCACTACCAGGTCAGTCGTACCGCAGACTAAAGCTTTCATGGGCGTCTCTATCCTCTTGCTAACCCACTTATTTGCCTCTGCCCCTCCCTGTGGATATCACTCCCTCTCACAATGTCTCTCCTTTCACAATCTTCCTTATCCTCTCCCTTTCTCTCTCTCCGTGACAAACGCTGCTGGCTCCTGATTAACAGTGAATCTTTAATGACCCCCCTCCCCCTTCACCAGGGCACACAGATTGATCTCCTGCCATCTCACCAGCCAACACATAAAAGCTTGTTTTTTCTCCCAAGCCTGTGAGGATGTGTGTTAATTCCTGCAACAGTGCGGCAAGTGTCTGCCTGACTACATCTATTTATCCACCATCATGATGACCATGTGACTGCTAAGTGTGTGTATGTGTGAGCAGAAGCAACAAGCCCTGCCCCCATGCCTCCCCCACCTCTTGCCAAGCTGCTCTGCTGAATGGCTAGCTGTTAAATGATGGAGCCCCGTCGACAGTTGCATTCAGGCAGATTCGAGGAAGCAATTACCTTGAAAACAGGGGTCAGAGTCTTGGCTCATTTGCCTTAATTGAATTCCAATATCTGGCTCTGGCTGTCCTGACCCAGCTCAGGACCTCCTACCCACAAGCCCAGCCCAGGCTAATCAAAGCTGGGTAACCACAGTCACCACAGGAGACACACCAAGAACTATTACATGCGCATTCAAAGTTTGATAAGTTGGACTAAAACAATAATCTGTCTTTTTAAAATGAAATGGGAATGCTGCTTTCAGGCCTGTTCACACAATAATTGTCCACCTTGTTCAATGCAGAAGAAAGCCATTTTTTGTGAACGTGCGAGACTTTTAATTCATCAGCCACTATAGGAAAATACTAGAACAACAGTGCAGTAAACAGTAAACTACTTTGCGCTACAAAACAGTGCATTTATGACTACAATAATATATTAAAACAATATGATAAATACTAGTTTGAAATATCAAGCAGCCTAACAGACATCAGAATCAGAATCCGCTGGAATTTAGAGAGCTTGAGCATTTAAATCGGAAGATGGCATAACTGCCTACACTTTTATAATAAACAGAACATTATTATTAGCTGGTGAGGACACTAATATTACATTATAGTTATCTTTATAGTTTATGTTTTTCATGTGAATGGGCCTTTAATCTGACTGAAATTGTATTACTTTGTTTTTTGAAAAGTCTCACTAACAGACCTAGACTGTCAAGCATGTATACACGTTTGTCAGAATACAATTGACCTTAGCGTTGCGCGCTTGCTCTGAACGACACTTTAAATATTCAATTAAGCATTGTGTCATGTATATTTGGACAGAAAGATGAAGACTGTAGCTTGACTACGCAAAAAACTGCCATTGCTTGCTTAACTGCGCATGTAAGAGTACTTCTGTTTATAGTCTACTGACCTACAGGACTGCATAATTTTGATTTAAATAAATTATCAATTAAACGTACTGGCTGGCATATAGAAACCCGTTTACTTTAATGTTTGTTAAGTAATGTTTGTGTTGCCCAAGTCAGTAGGAAGCTTCTCAGTGCTCCTTAAAACAAGCTCTTTAAAGTATTTAACATGGCTAATCACAGACAACCCTGACAGAATTAGACTTCTCCCTTTGTGTGATCAAAACAAGAGCTTAACTACACAAGCCCAAACATGTCTCTCTCCACATGCATCTCAAACCCTGTGACAAACAGACACACAGATTGGCACATATTGACAAGACAAAAACGACGGCTTAAAAAGGCAAACAAAATGGTGTAAACATCACATTACAAATTAAAACAAAGTAAAAATCAGACCATGAAGGGCAGGAGCAAATCTGCAGCAGGAGACTGATGGGACTAAGACACGCCAACAATCCTGATCTCCCCCCAGAACACAAGTATAAACGGCTGTTTAAGAGCTGCTGAGATGATACGTGTTTGATTTAAGGTTTTACAGTGGAGGATTACGACTGACGTATCACCTTTGACCCCACCTGTGGGAGTAGGCTAATTTAGCTGCTTTATTACTACACACTATAAATCCAATTGTCATTTAGGAGCCAGGCATGAATGCATTAGTACAATGAGCTGCATGTGTGCAGGTTTGTCCCTGGCCCTGGTCAAATGAAGGAGAAAGAGGGGTATACACACGGTGAGAGGCAGATTGGGAAGTCCACGTACCCCGATGATGGCATTCAACTCGGTCATTGTCACTTGCTTAGCACGTTCAACAGCCTGTGCGACCTGCTGTTGGTGCTGGAAGAAAGAGAAAAGAAATCAATACACAGTAAATTATCATGGGCTAACTGATATAAAGATAGCAAACAGCTCATTTTATAAAATGAGATGGAGAATATTTACCTCTTGTGACAAAAAAGGCATTATTTGAGCAAGAATTGCATTTAGTCGTTTGGCAATCTCAGTCTGAAATAGAAAAAGAGACACATACGAACAGAGTGGTTATTAAATGTTGTCAGCTCTTCTCTAATCACTCAAATGTACTTAATTCCCAACAGCAAGCGCTCCGAAACCCTCACGTTACTTTCACGTTGCTGAATGCTCTAATCAAGCCTCCGTGGATCTAAAGGAGGCATGATGGGATACCTCCAGAACTCCTGATTAATGAAGTAAAAATTTCAGAAACGTCTGTTTTCGCTAATGTTGCCATGTGTCTGATTCAGCGCATAATGAATGTGAGGCTCTTTGAGGGCTGGTATGGTGTGTGCGCCTCACAAAGCCAAACGGCACTCCAGCACACTGCTACTGAAACAGATCTGGCCAAATCCACAGCTCTGCCAGGCCAAGATGGGCAGAAGGCCTGCGGTGCCCATCTGGCCAAGAGATGGAGAGAGCGAAGGAGAGATAAAGGAAGGTGGGGGGGGAGGGGTCGTCTGGCCTCAACCACCCCACCACCCCCTCATTACCCAGACAGATTATTTCATTAAGATGCTGAAATATGCTAATGCTGATTTGGTGCTGGGAGATTAACGATGGCAATACTGAGCAATTACCATTTTTCCCAATGCTCCCATTCCAGCAGCGCAGGAGGCGAGGAACCAGAGCCCTACAGCAATATTCAAAATGACTTTTATTGATATGGAGAGACGGACAGGGTAATCAGCCAACATGCTCTGGTTCTCCTGCATTACTCACAGCTACCTGAAGTCCCCAAGAGCTATATTTCATCATGAGCTATGCTAACGCTTCAGGATGAAAGGGAGAGAAGGGAAAGGAGAGAATGAGGGAGGGGGGAGAGGAAGTATGGGGCGGTGAACAAATTGATTATAGGTTGGAGCAGATGGCCCAGCAGGTGAGGGAGGAGAGAAATTTCTCTTTCTTTCACTGAGAGCCACATTCCATTCATTTTTTGGCAGCGTGACCTCGGTGCCTGTGGGAGGGTGCTGACCCTGGCACTCTGATGGATTCGGTCTCTCTTTAGAGCGGTTCAGAGTGGATGTGTTCTGACCTGTGATGAACTGTCTCTAGGGACGTGAACAAAGGATCTAAGCCCTCTCCACACCCCTTCAGAGTCATTGAGCTATTAACACTTTTTCAGCCCAGCTTTGCTACACAAACACACACTCCTTCACAAAACAAATGCATACAACAATCTGTTGGCATCTAACCAAAAGAAATATTCAGGCATAAAAACGCTGCCTGCCCTCATACACACACAGTTCTTTTTCCTCGCTCACTCCATCAGTTCCCCCCCTCCTCTAGGCTTCCATTCCTGTATGCCACTCTGAGGTTGCCACAGCAACCGGCCCACCCCTATCTCTCCCTCAGATCATTATGTAAATTGGAGCTCTGCTTGACCATAACAGGCAGCAAAATCATATTACGCGCACAGGGGCAGGTCATTAAATTGAATTTTCGGCCTGTCGATCAGATCAACTCAGCAAATTAATGTGGGATGAAAGGGAGCAGACGGGGGAGGGGGGGGGAGTAACGGCTTGTCTTTCATGGGTGGGGTGAAGTGTGTGTGTGTGTAAGAGAGGGAAGATTGAGAAACACAACCCCTTATGTCTGAGCCAAAAAACCCTGGTGACTGTCCAAAGGAGAAGATATTGCACAGTAATTATCAGAAGCGACTTTTCCACTGATAAACGGCATACATTACTTGTTAGTACACAACACCATGTACCACAGGATCCAAGCTTGGAAAAATATTTCAGGTAAGACATGATACAAGAGTGAATCTCAAATAAAAATGTCTATGCTTAATGATCTTACAAATATAAAAATTGTGAAGTTTTTCTGCATTGTGACATTGACAATTAAATGACATTTTATCCTCCAATCTCATGATGATAAAAAAACAAACAAACAAAAAAAAAAAACACTGTACTATATTACAGTAAAAAAGACAATGGCAAACAATTTAGGGGAAACTAAGGGAATTACCAAAGAACAAAAACAAAAGAAAACAGAAAAGTGACCCCGACATATTACAGTAATGATAAACTAAGAAAGAAAACAAATAATTCAACAATGCAATTTTTTTTTAATTTTCCTTCATGCAAAATGAGCCATTTACTTTATGCAAAATAAAAAAAATTATCTTTTCCCTGAGAGGTAAAATGTGAACTGGGGATGTTTTTGTGTGATTCACCCTTGATAGAGTACATAAAACAAGCCAAAAGGATTTTAATCCGAATCACTTCACACAAACTAAACTACTACATACATTAACCTCAGATTAAACCACTGCACCATGGGAAGAGAACAGGAAGTGTGGTATTGCTGAGTGCCGTAAGCTACTAGAACAGCTCCCACACAGGCTGATGAAAAAAAAAAAAATAGGGCACAGGGAGTGAAAACAAGGCCCTTCAGCAGAGAGAGGCTTTCTGCTCAGCTTCACAATCCCAGGTGCTCAGTGCTGTCAAGCAGCATGTGAAGAGCTCTCACACACAGCCTTGTCAATGGCACGCCAGAAGCCATTTACCTGTTGCTGTGGGTACGAGCTGAGTGCAGGGAGACACTGATGAGGATTAAATATGCTGCAAAACAACTGCACACTGAAGGAGAGCCACTCACTGACAAATGAACACATACAGCTGCACTCTCTCTGTGACTCAAAGAACAATTACAGACAAGAGGGAGAGAAAGTAAGGAGTCCGTTTGTATGGTTGAACTTGCATTTACATGCTCACTCAAACATAAAAAGCCACATATTCTTCACAGATAAGACACGCTAACAAATAAAGGAAAGCACTCAATGGCATTTACACATTTGAGTTCATTCCTTCTCGCCTGACACAGCGTCCTCTAACCCTTGGCTTCCCTCGGGCTGAAAGGCTGCATTGAGCAGCAGTCGTCTGTACAGGGTGTCTCTGTCTTGCCCTTGCTGCATATGCAGCACAAATCCTGTTGGAACTGTTTAGTGATGTTTGTGTCTCTCTGTGCATTCATCTGCTGAAACCGGACACAAAGGACACAGACACGACCACCTGGTTCAGCGAACAGAGCTGAGAGACAGATGTGGCCTAAAATTACACACACAAACACCACCATATCTATATCCACCACTAAAGATGCAATGTGGCAAGCAGGTTAAAATCTCCTGCTTGTATCTGATTACACACTGCAGTGTCCAATAACATAACACATATTCAGTGTAGCCATTTCAAGTGAGTAAATAACAATAGGTTAATTGCTCTATTAGAGACTTTAAATTTATCAGTTTTGGTCTACATTTAAAATGCATGTCGGGCAATACTGAATATTTCACTGTGAGCGACACAAAAAAAATGCTCATTTTAGCCCTTTAAAGCATTAATTAATAAACATTTAATATAAATGCAAATTCCATGCTGAAAATTATAATGTTGTGACAAATTTACTTTAATTTAAAGCAAATGATTTTACTTTTTATTTTTGTTTAGATTAAATATAAGTTGTGTCCCAAATGATGCACAACACACTACGCATTTACAATATAATATATAATCCACCCTCTACTGTATAAACTTCATAAGGTTATTTTATCATCCAACATTAGAGTATGATAGCACCTCCCCCTATGTTATGCAATTAAAGCTTACAACAGTTGAGTGCATAAAGTGTCCAACATTTCACTTATTTTTTCCAGTTAAATCAATGCATCATGCAGGTATATGAAGTGCATAAATACTAAATATTTAGTGTGAACGCAACACACACTATACATCACTATTCAAAACTGTAATGGAACAGTGCTAAAGTACACAAATTGGGACACAAACGTAGGTTAAAAAAAAAAAATTAAAAAAAGTGTTTCTAACTGGCCAAAAAAATAAAAAATAAATATTAGAATTAGCAGTTGACCGATAATGGCTGATGCAAATATCTTAGAGAGCAGATTAATTTAGACTTTAGATTGCATTCTTGATTCTATAATCCTATTACAGTATTTATTTATTTATTTATTTATTTATTTTTTTTTTTTACAAATAAAGAAATTGTTTAAAAAAAAAAAAAAAAAAATCAAATAAAAAGGAAGTAAACATTGTAGCCAACAAGGCACTCAGTAATCTGCTACGTTTGTGCATTGAGAATTTATTTATTTTTTTTTTATAAAGACAATGCGACTAATTTTACATACAGCACTAGGGATGGGTACCGAAACCCGGTATTAAATTGACCCCGGGGCTAAATTTTGAAAGACCGGTGTATCGATAAGCTCTGACGTTAACGGTTCTGCTATCGGTACTGGAGAAATTATGAAAAAAATACACGTACATTTATTATTGCTATATAGACATTATCTTGCGAATACTATCTCGCCAGAGTCGCCAGCTGTGTCTGTATGCAATAATATTAGGACATTTGTCTATGGTGCATTTTTGCTTTCGCAACCCAGAAGAGAGATCGCGCTCACGCAGTTACAGCGCGCACAGCCGCTCACATGAAATCCCTGTTTAATGGTGACGATGGAGGAGAGAACTAAACAACTAAACGTCTGCTTACACTTTAGGTCTGTGATATTATGCTTATTTTATTTTTGATTTCGATTTTGGCTTCCAAGTATCATCAGAAAGAAGATTTCTGAGGTAAAACAAACTATTAAAAACTATCCACGGTTCGTCTACCACCCCTTTATTCTATTCACAGCTGCGCGCGTTCATTTCTCCCTAAACCCAAACTTAACGTCAGAATCAGCACAATCGGTGATTGTTGTCTTTACTGTTGCTAAATTGCAGTAAATGTTTGATAATTATTATCAACGTTTTAAAACGCTGAAAGCACAATAATCCGCGCAAGAGACGCTGTTCCTCAGGCTGAATTGTGTGAGGCTGAAAACGGGTCTCTAATAGACAAACAAATTACACTTTGGGCTTCAGGTGCACGTCGAAACGATCAAATACACACACAAATATGTTAAAATGACCGGATTGGAGCGTGTTTAGCTACTTAAACGCAGTTTATATCGTAAGTGTAAATGAACAGCTGGGAGAAAATCCGATGTGTGTTAATATCTATTGTCTTAAAGTGACAGCAGTCACAACATTTATTCTGATGATTGTGCCATCAATGCTAATCAAACAACAAAATGCAAAGATAAAATCACTCAGCGCTTCTTCTGGATATAGTTATCCTTAATAAGCATTAATCTATTAATTTATACTGTGAAAATCATCCAGTGTTATTTTACATTTGGTTACTTTACTTAGATTTCTTTTATAGGCTAGGTCTATATTACCTGAACACATGAACAAATGAAAGCACTTTATTTCATTTGTATCTTTGTTTTATTGTATTTGTCAGTTTGTTTTACTTTCTTTGTTCATGTTCTTACTGTATCTTACATAAAACACCAAAAATGCCGGACACTATATAATATAAAGCAATGTTAATTCAGCTCTTATATATATATATATATATATATATATATATATATATATAAACAAAAAGTACCGATAAGAATACCGTTAAAGTACCGTATCGATAAGCAGTATCGGTAAGAGTAGTAATATCGTTAAAACCTTAACGATACCCATCCCTATACAGCACACAATGTAAATGACATGAATATGACAGTGGATAACTGAATACAGCGCAGCATAGTTTAAAATTAAGGGTTTAAAGTGTGCACAAATGCATACTTCAGAAGATCTTGCATATTGATTCGACTAAGTATGCAAGGTTTGTGAAATTAAACGTTTATTAGATATTCATAGATTTGTTTAAATGATATAAAATGTATTTGCTGAATGCTGATGGTAAATAAAGTATTACATTACTACTATTACTGTTCGCTATTACTAGTAATACTTTTTTGCATACCCTTTCTTTGTTTAACAGTCCTGTCTAATAACTGTTAATCAGTAGTGTTGGGCGAAATGCGCCATATCACATCCTATTATGAGCCTGTCAGAATGCCGATACAAGGTATTATCTGGTGGGGGAGATTGCAATAGTTCACTTATTTGATCATTAATTTACTTATTTACTTGTTCATTTAATAATTTAATTAATTAGTTTTATTACCATGGGAAATGAGAATCTTTTTCTATCATTTTACAAGCAAAGATGGACAGGTGAGCCTGTGGATATCACACATGCAATCTGCAAACTTTGCAAGATAGTTATGTCATGGAGTCTCAAACCACAGTCAATTATTCCCCAAAAGTAAAAGCAAAAACTGACAGAGCTTTTGGCATCTGATGCTGCATGGCGCATTAATTTTCTCAGAGACGACAAGAGCTGAATCTGCCTCACTGGTAGTTAAGGTATATCAATCTTAATTTATTGGCTTAATATTTCTCTTGTGGACCATACATTAATGATAGTGAATAAATGAGAAGAATCAATAGTTCTTCTTAAACAAGTTTTTTTTTTAAGTTGGTGTTTGAAGCTGATTTTGATTTTCAACAAAGGCTGATTATAGTGCTGTGTTCGGACCTAAAGACTTATTAGACCTATATAATTTTAGTAGTAATAATAAATATTTGTAATTGTATTGCTATAAGTGTTATTAGTGTCATTACATGTTTTGTTTATGTGCTATGGAAACAAATGCTGATGAACAACAAATGCTGTCGTTATCGCCATGGCTTAAACAACAACTATAAGAATGATGCGTCTTTTATAACAAGCACTCGTCAATGTCTGAATAGATCACCTTGCAATTCAATTTTGACGTGGGATGTAGTTTTGTAGTCTGTTTTAAAAACATTTACTATAAGGGGTCCTCAATTCTTATACATGCGTATCGGTGTTGCAAGTGTGGTTATGTGGCGATGTCGTTATGAAATTAGGGAAGGCAAATAAATTGTAGGTCCTAATATTAATTTGATAACAATATTAATAATAATTTCATAAATTAATTGGAAGAGAAGCCAATTATCGTCTTGATATCGTCAAAAGCATCAGCCATCGCCGATATCTCTGACTATCGTTGATACACAATACTATCGTCTATCAGCACAACCCTATTAAACAGACCGTAAACTAATGAAGACAGAATAGCACTGTGTGCTCAGGTACTGGTGGTTCTCAGTGCTGTCAAAATAAACGTTCCATCTCTGACACATCGGCCAAGAAGAAAAACTTAATGGGTGATGCCGATATTTTTTTTAAAAAGAAGCCAAATATCGATCTATATATCAGCTGACCACCAATTATAATATAACCCTGTCTGCACTCTTTAATTTAAGCAGCTCATGATTGCCTTTTAGGAATTCACTGGCCTGCCATGATAATGTGGGTGCACTTTGTCACAACTAGACATCTCACTCACATGTACACAAACACTTCTGAAGAGAGACTGCAGTGTGCTCTGAGTCAGTTTGCTTTGGCTCAGAATCAAATCGACCATCATCACCTTGGCAAACAATTCCTGGAATCCTGAATAAATTATTCATCTGAACAAGTTCCCACCCCGCCGCCTGTCTCAATCCCCCTCCTCGCTCTCTCTCACCCTCTAAGGCCACAGACTGAGCTTCACTTAATGAATCTGGCTTAGTGTGTGCACACACAAAGAACTGACCAAATACAGCCACACCAACGATAACACACACACACACTAGTTCTGCATTCATTCAGCAGAAAGTACTTCAGGACAAAATGAGGAAGAAAATGAAGACAGAGGGAACTGTGTTAAACACAGAGGGACAGCAGATGAGGGGCCTCTGAGGCTCAGTAATTAAAGGGCTAAATTGACAAGCACAGCCGTCCAGTTCCTGCCCCCACATAGCCAGCCCTCCCCCTCATGACTGTACACTCGCCATCCTGCCCTGAGGCTCTAACGTACCGCACGATCAGCGCCATTACAAACTCTCAAGCGTGTTTACATGAAACAGTTATTTCGTAGTATTCTGAATCTGGTGGATCCTGAAAGCACATGACAAATCTGGCACCTCGGTGCATTTTCCTCCCATTCCTTTTCAGCCAAAAGCACTACATGAAGGGCAGACTATGTGTTATCAGACTGCTGTCATCACTAACTCCAGAGAGAGCAGGGAGTCCATGCTCCAATGAATAATTCATGCGTTTGAGTCCACTCAGTCAGAGCTCTATTGATAAACAAAAGAGAGGCTCTGCAAAAAAAAAAAAAAAAAAAAAAAGCCAGTCGATTAACCTGTTTGCGCAAAGCCCCTGCACCTACCCTTCCCTCCCTTTTCATTTTCTCTTCGTCTCTCTCACAGCTGGAGATAAGTGCCTGACAGAACCTTTCAGAAAATGCAGTGTCTGTGAGAGAGAGACATGTGGCCCAGACACACACACACACACACACACACACACACACACACAAGGAGTAGCTGATGGATCGTGCATGCTGTTCCAATTCACCACCCTCACATTGATACCATTAACCTTGTGAGGCCTCAGGGTGAGAACCATAAAGGGCCTCTTCAAACTGAGCCCTCCTCATATGACTATACATCATATCACTACTAATGACAAAGAGAAAGAGGAAAAGTGGAGATGTTGGCTGGACTAGCTTTTAAAATGCATAAAATGCTTTCGTTACAAAACCAATCGATCAGTTTCAGTAAAAAAAAAAAAAAAAAAAACACCATACAGCCTGCCAACAATTAGGACAGCCTGTGATGGCAACCATTCACATCAATTACTAAAAAAGGTTACATAATTCCTGCTGGACACAGCTGACCTAATGACCTTTAACTGGCCTAGCCTCTGTCTGTGCCTTCATCTTTGCAGACACCACTTTTATTTAAAGGGGCAGCATAGGAAACAAAAAGAACAGATTCAGGAAACAAATTCAAACTTGCACAAGCCAGATTTAAACATGTGCACTAACCACTGTCTCTGACCACTGTAATCCATTTAATCATATGCATCACTACTCAGAACATATACTTGCATGTTTTTGTGCATGCACCGCTTGCAGACTCTTTGACAGATTAAAAAAAATCCATTATGCTGCAGTACATTTCTTAAAACCCCTACACTGTCCAAGAATGTCTGCAAAGACCTTGCTGTGCTATTATCATCTCTTTGACTAATTTGTTTACTGTCGTGGCAGAGGACACACATCAAAAAATTAGGCATACACATAAATAAGGCATACACAATGCACAATGAAAAGAATCTGGTGTCAGAATAGATCACATACCTGTTTATGCATTTCAATGTTCAGCCCATAGGACATCTCATAGTACTGCAAGAGAAAATGAGAAATACATTTAGCACACAAGTAATAGGCTAGTACAGTGCAACTGCCTACAGTAGCACCTCTATTTATACATCATGCAACCAATTTATTTCCCATTTTAACACACACAAAAAAAGTGTACACAAAGCCAAGACACAGATAATTACCTGATTATAAGAGTAGAAAGCAGTGTTTATGAATCTTTCTGGTAACACTACCTTAGCAGCCACCACTTACCATTTACTCACCACTAGCATTCATGTAGGCACAGTAATCTCAAACCTGTTACTAAACAGCACTTAACAATAAACTAAGCAAAAACTGACAAATAAGTATTTTATCTGCCACCCTTGACTCTCTCTTTCTACACCATTTTCATCTCTAAGAAACATTTACTTTCAGTGAAGAGTTTCCTCATAGGCATCTGTGTCATCTCAAGATAAAAGTCTACACTCAAAATAGCCGATCAGGCTATGTTCATCCGAACAACTAAGGCAAACATTTATTTTTCTCGGAGCACGTCTGTTTATTTCATTTTGTTTATCTGGTAGTGGCCTTTTCACCACACGCCATTCCTCCGAAAAATAATATTTAACAAAGGTGCCGGCATGTTGAGTCAATACCTACTGCATGTTCAAATAAGATAAGAGAGAGTAGAGCTCAGTTAACAGTGTTCAACCTGTGCACTATTACATCACATCCTGATGGAATTCAGTTTCCACTCACTGGATTTCTAATAAGAGGTGTTCTGCCAAACTAATATTAATGTAATTCTTGAACTGCACACAAAAGCCAATTTTGAGTGAGACTGCAATCATCCTGAAGGTTGATAACATTTCAGCTGGGTCAGGTCTCTGAGTAATTTAAGACAAAAACAACTATACACACTTAAATTGTATAAATGCATACATTGTTTGATTTTCAAATGGTTAGCCGAGAAAATCGCTGACAGCCCAACAATCGACGTTGTTTACATTCACTGCACGCCATTATCGTAAAATTCTCATTCAATCTTGACAAATGAGTTACAATAGAGTTTAAATGCTGTTTGCAACCAAAAAAAAAAAAAAAAAACACCTGATTAAACTGAGCAAGCCTGCCTTTTTCTTACTCAAGTCAAGAGACACTCAGCACCTCAGGTCAGAGCAGATGGAACGAGCAGTAACTCCCGGTCCAAAACACCCTCCAGGCATTTTTCAACAAATAAAAACACCCACATGCTTATAATCTCACCACTGATCCTTTGGTGCAATCAATGCAAATGCTATCAAACAATAAACAGAGGTAGTGGATACTAAACATTAGCTCAGATAGTTGGCTGGTGGCCCTATTGTTGTTTTCATGGAAAAAAGAACAACAGATAGCAGACCTCAGATTAAAAACAAAATACATCTTGCTCTTACCATGACATAATGTCGCTGCATCTCTGTCTTCTCATTTGCCAGTTTGTCATACTCCACTTTAAGACTGTAAGAAGAGAAAAAGACCCAGAATGAGCCCTAAGTGTTCCTGAACGGCAAAGTCACTTAAAGATCATACACATGGGACTTATTGACACGAATACTTAGAGTCATTCACATGAAATTACAAATAAAAATATGAAACTACTATTACAGTTACTTATATAAAAAGGTATATTACATAATACATAGTATAATATAGTTACTCATTAACTCTTATGACAACTGCAACGTTTAAGGTTGCGCTGATGCCGTGTTTGATTTACACAGACATAAAGTAGCATCAGAGTCCGAGTCTCTGAGTCTAGTAACAGGTGTGAAATGATAGAGTTCGAGTTCATTACCAGCAATATTTACCTGTGGTACTGAGCTTGAAGGAACTGAAATTCATCTTTGATTCTGTCACAAGATTCTGCTACAGTGAATTTGAAGCCTGGCTGACCAGGCTGGTGAGGTGCCTGAAAAATAATATCAATAATTTATGTGAACTGTAGCAAAGCATAACCCTCACATTATTAATATAACCTAACCTAACCTCGTCACTGATGCAATATGCTAGGCTATTACACCAGCTGTGTTTTAATGTGTCACTTTTGACCTCCTACCACCATTACCAAAACAAACTACGAGCTTCTCTATTACTCCTTTTACAGCAGTCCATAGGCGTCAGGTTTTACTTTCACGGTGTTTTTGAACAAGTCATGGGTATAACCACGGGTGTCAATAACACATTTCATGCTTCCTGATTTTCAGGGAAATTATATTTTATCGGCGCAGAACTGCGGTTTGTCAGAAGTGCCCAGGAGCTCCCTCGAGCTCGGCCTGTCGGTGGTTTGGAGACTCTAGTGGGAACAACCTCCAACACTCAGTCAGCAGCGGTCGGCGTGACACAGACGGGTCACTGCGTCTAAACAGCCCCGGAGAAAAACTAGCAACTGATTCCCCTCCTTCCATTATTTATTTTTTTTACTTTAAAGTGAGATGAAAATGTACCACTGTTCGGAAGCAAGTTAACGGACATCAAGAGCAGCACATCATTAAGTTAAAACAAAAATAAAGGACACACCGCGCTCGAGAAACGTCACGCGACACAATAGTGCGCGAGAGACCAGATCACGAGCTCGACGGTCGAAAAGGTAACGGTAACGAGCCCGCGTGGAGCCGGACACAGAGCATCAATATAATGTGTTACTCACCGGATGCCGGCCCTGCGGATACATCTTGAATGTATCCTTTCTGAGGTGAAGATCCAGGGGATGTGGCGTTCTTCAGTAATCCGAGTAGATGAGCGAGAGCCCGTCCGTCACCCCTCCCTGCACTCGCGGACACACAAAGCCCGGTTCGTCCACCCGATCCACGCGCTTCTTGCACTCCTTTCCCCCGATTTAACCCCTTTATCCTTCACAGAGCCGATGAGCAAAACAAAAACACAGCGCGTTGGCTCATTATCTCCAATAAGAGTCAAGCATTCAGCTGCGCGTGTGCTGTAAACACAGAATAGTTGTGTAGAGCGAGTCAAACACACATTTGCTGCTTGTCAACTGCGCTGCGAGCTGCGACTAACAAGCTGCTTACAAGTCTCCTCGCAATAACAAGATTATCTGACTGCTGTTTGCTTGAATGTAACCGGACAAGATTACAGAACAATGTCAGAAACGGGAGAGAAGACATATAGCATGAGAATCCCAAGCGATAAACAGAACTTAAAAAAATAAATACACATTTATTCCGCTTAGCACAATGTCGCGCCTCGAAGTAAATTACGAAATGGCAGCTTTGCAAATTAGGAAACAGGAACGGAGAAAATAAAGCACGAAGAGCGCTCAATTGCTAAATAAACAGTGTATATTACAAGTGGATTTTTGAAAGTTATCTTCCGCGTTACCTTTAGTCTCCATAAAATCCTTTTCCGCGAATGTAAATGCAGCAATAATTCCTCGCTCCGCGGAAACGTCGAAGTCCTCCACTCGTGACCTTATACGATCAGTATTAGGCGCTGGTTGGGAATCAATCCAACCCGAGAAAAGCAGCGCCTACAGTCGCTTCGAGAATGTTTTCCTCAGTCAAGACTCGGGTCTCGCTTTAACACAATTCGCAGAATTGTCGTTGTTGGAAATTTCTCCTAATCCCTATTTGCTTGTTTGCTTAAAAAGGTCTGGTTGTGAAAAGTTTGCCTCGTACGAGGCAGCCGCTTGCAATCGCTTTGACTAGTTTCTCCAACACTCGCAGTACCACACACAGACTGCCCACTGACACGCGGGCTCAACTACCGCGAGAACAACCGAACGCGACCAATCAAATCTCGGAAAGAACATCGCCGCGACTGACCAATCAAACCTGGGATCCCACGTGGGACTCGTCTGTTCGGCGCATGCTGATTGGCCAATATAAAACTGACCTCATGTTCGCCATTTTGGCTCTAAAATAGGTTGCTTTCCCCGTAGACAAACAACTTACATGAGCGACGATTGTTCGAAGTCTAGCCACTAACTGAAATCGCAAGAGATAGATTGTAGCCTATGAAATACATATTACAAGCCAAATTTTCTGTTGCGCTTCTATTCACTGATTTATAACCACGCCTGCTGCTGTTGTTGTTGTTGTTGTTTCAGCGAAAATCAGTTGTTTCACCAAATCTGGTTATACTTTTGACTCTTTCCCGCTTCATAAATAATGTCTTAATATCATGTTTTCACTAAACTACGAACTCGTCACTGATTTAAAAAAATATGTGAGCGACTGATCGACCGGTTTGAGCGGAAGCATCTTTCAAATGTCCCGTTTTATCCCCTTCAAGGACGCCTAACATGGATAGCAGAGATGCGAGTGCTCACCCTCATTGCCAATGTATAGTTATGCTACCGATTTTGAATGTAACTCAAATTAACAGCATAATCTGTGAAATCAGCCCTCATTACTTGATTCACGCTGTCTGCTCAGCAACACCCTCCATGCCCACGTCTGCGCCCGAAAAAAACCCAACCTATCATGTGTTGCTCATACCCACGTGGGGCGCAGCTCCTTGTTCTGCGCCCGCTGACCAATCAGAGCACTGGCCTGCATCTGATTGGCTTAGAGCGACACGGGTTGTCAGTTCGAGACCTAAGTTGTCAATCAAGCCCACGAGGGGTAGAGCGCTGACAAATGCCTGTGCCTCTCAGCCTCCCGCCTGCGAATAGTGCTTGGAATGGCTGCTTAATTAGCTTCGAATGGCTTTTCCTTCCAGCTCAAACAATCTGTCACTACCATGTGGTAAAAAGAGCCCTGCGTAAAACAAAAGAGGGAAAAGCTAGTAGGGGCTAAATATCAGTTTGATTTTTTTTCTATGTATGCAAGTCGCATTACCACAAAACAAAACATTTATTCCACTCAGAGGCTGGTTCATCGTTGCCAACTGTTTCTGGCTTTATTTGTTTCACCAAATAGGGGTATAATCTAATATATTTTTAATAATCCTCCATTGTTGTTATTATTATTTTTAATAAGTAAAAAAAAATATATTAGACATTTGCTGTATAAAACAGAAATCTGGGATTCCTGATCATATTGTTAAATGTGTCCAATTAGAAGCTCCAGTTTAAGATGTTTGCACTAAGGTACTTAAGGGTCATTTCAATACAAAAGGTCTGGGGAAAAAGCCAACATTGTTCTATTATACTAAACTTTTGTCCATCCTATTTGGGAGGGTTATTGGCTGGAACAAATGTCAGGAGTGGAACCAGAGACGGAGCATGGAGTCACAAAGACAGCCATAATTGACATATCACCGCTATAACACTTAAGAGAACTGTACATCAACGTTTTGTCAGTGCACAAATGTAATATTGATTCCCCCTGGAATTACAGAAATGTTCTAAACTGGGTTAATGGCAGACATACTTCTGACTAAGCCATCTTCAAGCTACTTGTATACACTGAGATAATAGAGATTTCCTGCCTGCTCAGTGACCCCTCACAAAAAAGTTCTGTATAATACAACAAAAGTGTGAGTCAATGAGTTTTCAAGGGCTAACAAAGTCCTGTCAAGTCTATTTTGACAGCAGCTGAAGATGACAGACTGCACCCCACCCCTCTTTTCAAATTATTGCCTGGGCTATAAAAGCAAGTATTTGTCATATACCTGCAAGAGTTTAATTTCACTCTGGATTTATGTGTTGCTATATAACCATTGCTAAAGCATCGAACTGATTTAGCCGTAATTATGGAGAGGAAACACACAATGGTGCCTGTTCATTCACACCTTTGTTCTGACAAACACACTTTGTATTTTCATGCTAATGTATCTCCAAATGATAGCTGGCAGGATTATCCTCAGTATGTGAGAAATGCTTCTTTCTCAGTCCCTGCCTGGCTGTTTTTTCATCCACACAACCCTCCTCTACCTACCTCTCTCTTCTTTGCTTGATTTCCCTGGTAGTGGAGCAGAAAACTAGGTTCGACTCTGCATGGCGTGCATGCATTGTGGGGCGCCTCTGTCTCTGGATTATTGACGTGCTTTCATATGTGGGATTGGGGCTTGAAAAGAGACATTCCTGCTTACAATAGCTTCAGTGTGCAGCGCTCGGCTGAATAGGCCATGGTGTATCAGAGCGACTTGTCAGGCTGTAATCAATGCAAACAGGATGAAAGGCCTTATCAAAAGAGACAAATGCAGACATGAGCACTATTGCCAAATGAAAACAAGAGTAAGAAAGATGGAGTTTTGGCAGTTGGCCCTAGCCTGTTGTATGCGGAGTGTGTGTGTGTGAGAAAGAGGGAGAGAAATTGAGCCAATGAGCACTTGGAAATTCTGCTTCTGTTAAGGTGAAAGTAATATCTTTCGAACAGGAGCCGGAGCTGCGTCATAACCACGCTGACTCGCACACCGCTCGAAGAAATAGCTTATATTAGATGCTAATGTGCAGGTAATGGATGATATATATCCATATAAAAGGACTTGGTGCTTGTGGATCTGTGACCGTTAATCCAACACTTTGATTTGGGAGCTGCCAGAGATGATGGGTAAAGAAAAGCTTCTCTTTAGGGATTCGCCTCCCAATCCAATCTGCATCTGTACTGATGGATTCACTATAATCTCACCATAAAGAAGAAAGGGATTCCACACAGGAACCTGTGGCATATAAGCCTGTTGAGAACTCAGCTGGCTGTCACCGTGTGTGTGAGTGTGTATAAGCCTGTTTTGAGCACAGCTGAGTGTGTGTGTGTGTGTGTGTGTGTGTGTGTGTGTGTGTGTGTGTGTGTGTGTGTGTGTGTGTGTGTGTGTGTGTGTGTATTTGAAGAGGGTGTTATATGTTCATAAGCCTGTTTGGGACACAGCTGCCTATCACAGCTATTTGAAAAGCTCCGGGGGTAAGCCACAGGGGGCATGAGAGCTCTCGTGAAAAAACTTGGCAGCAATACTTTGCTGAGTTTTACTCCATGTTGTCTAAGGAATCAATAGCTGTGTCCACTCTCAGGTTCAGAGATGGGTTAAGTACACATTTAAAGAGAATCCGGATTATTTTTCAAGGCTTAAAACATTTATGGGCCCTCTTTGTGTATGTTAGACTCTCCATAAAAATGGTGTAATGGAGAACATTTTATGATCCATAAGAGTCTGACGTTTCATTGGTTATTGGAGAAGGAATGCTGTTTTTCCTTTCTAAATGTTCACACAAATTGTACATTATCCGTGTAAAAGCTACTGTGAAATAACCAGTATTACATAAGCAGCACTATTGCTTTTATACAAACAAAAAGGTAATATGGACTTTAGTATCACTCAGATGCTATTATTAGTTTTTGGTTTTAATTTTAGTTCAAGTTGTAGTATGTTTTTGTCATTTGTAATAGTTTTCTTTTTTAAAGGTCTGTATTTTTTTTGCAAATTTTTACTTCAGTTTGTTACTTTAATACATCAAGTTAAACAAAATGAAAATAAGAAGTGTTACTCTTCAGCAACTAGCTAAAATAAAATAAGTTTTTAATATTTTACTTCATTTAAAGGGATAGTTCACCCAAAAATTAGTTGTAGTTCCAAACCTGTATACATTTCATTGTTCTGCTGTACACAAAAGAAGATATTTGAAAGAATGTCAGTAACCAGACCAGATCTCGTTTGGTTACTGACATTCTTCCAAATAATTACATTTATACAGGTTTGGAACTACTTGAGGGGGAGTAAATGATGACAGTATTTTCATTTTTGGGTTGACTATCCCTTTAATTTAAGGTTTATTTCAAATAAGTAATAAGTGTTTTTATGGTTTTAGTTATAGTATATAGTTACTATAATAAGCCTAATGTGTAGTAATTTAGGGCCTGTTTACATCCGGTCACTTCATGTGTTTTTACTGATCGGATAGCTATCTGATTTGTTAAAATGGTTCCACATAAATGTGTCTTCGCAAAACAAATATAAATCCTTCAATTCCCACGCTATATGCAAAGTACACGTCAACGAAAGCAACAGAATGTGCTGCATTTTCTCCATTTAATTCCATTAAATTAATACAGTATATTGTGTCCTATTTTTACGGATATTGTTTTGGAATATACCAGCTGAGCTAGCAAGCTTTGTATGTCAAAAAAAGCCAAACATATGCAGCTAATTATGTGATGCAAACTCCAAAATGTATTCATTTACACATCATGTATGGCTACTACAGTAAAAAGTGTTTTGAGGTCATAGCATAATATTTTGCAAGGAGCCATGTGAAAATTATCATTAATCATAATCATAATGTTATATGAAAAGGATTAAAAGTGCTTTTACAGCCTCTAGGTGTTGATTTCTGTTGGAAACTATATGTATTGGTACATATTTTGCGTTTTGCCGAAATGTTGCCACAGTTAGGCTATGTTTTTCCAATGAGCCTGTGTTGCGTTTTCAAGACCGCAACAGGAGAAAGAGTGCCATCAGCCCTGGTAAGAACATTTAGTTTCACTACTTATAATGAAGAAGATTGTGTGTTGAGCATCTACAACTTAATTTCAGTTTCATTTGATACTCATCTACTCACCTGTGGTGATGTGTGTTGCAGTAGCGCTGTCATATCTGGCTATAACGTCATATAGCCAATAATGCTTTCACACATTTTTTTTAACATTTTGGGAGAAGTAAAATTTACATATGTGGTTTCAACAACCAAGATGCATTTACACTTGTCCAGTTTCATCTGGAATGCATCTCAGACCATCTCCTGAAGTGGTTTGAGTGATCTTGAAAGCCTCGTCTTTTCGCTATCAGATCAGAGAAAACGCATGAAGTGACCAGGTGTAAATAGGCCCTTATATTTTTAGACAAAATTGTCAGTTGTTTTTGCTCCTCCAATGTTCCAAATGAAGCCACAGCAGAAGTCTTATATTAATAATCAATAATGACTGATTACTAAATGAATCAATGATTGATTCAATGACTCATTACATTCCTTAATGAATCAATGTGTTTGAAGGAATCAGTTGAATGAATGAATTAGTGACTCAGTGAAAAGAAATGACCAGTGCTGTTCAACTGTTATATTGCTGCTCAATGAGACAGATTAAATTGTCTTGACTTTAAACATTTGTTAATATGTACAGTATAAGTTACATTATTATTTTTAATTTTAAATAAATAAATAGAAAACGCTTTACATAGGTGCTTTTGCACTTTGAGAGAAAAAGCGAGAGAAACAGAAAGAAGCGAGAGGGTCCGGAGTTCTTCAGAGGGGTGCAGTTATTTTTGGTGATTGAGATACAAGTGGATAGGGCTTTAAAAGCAGGTCAACAAAGTGGCCAGGTGCTGCAGGCGGAGTGTGAAAGCTTGGGGGGATGAAAAGTCAAGCACCTCCTCAACACCACCAGTATCTATAGTGCCAACCAAGCAATCATCTGACAGAGAGAACAGTGGATGAGAGGAAATATAGCTGACTTTACACCTACACACACACAAACACCCACAGATATACTTGTTCATGCTCACTAGCTGTGAAGTGGGTCTACTGAACACTCTCTCACATGCCACCTTTCATTAAAAACTACCTTTTTACAACTGTTTAATGAGAAACAATATTTTTTTTCTAATAAAGCAAGATATCAATTCAATCCATAACTGATGACTGTAAATGTGAGGCTTTTGCATGATGAAAACATCTATCCTTTGTTCTCAGCTACTTTCAGATATTTTGTGTCATTTGTACTGAATTTGACAAATCACATACACTCAATGTATTGTTCTTTGAGGAAGATTTCACGTAAGTATTCCCCTATCCTGTGACACACGCACACCTGTCTAAATGCAGTATTGTATGAGGCCCAGTGTAAAACAAAGGTTATCACCTCAGATCAGGTCTTATGGGAGACACGCAACAAAGAGCAATAGTCCAGCCCTGCCCTGAGGGTCCTGAGGGTCTCATTAGCATGACACAGCTGTGATCAGGTTAGCACGCCCAATATGCCCATGCTATCAGCCCCCCCTGCACAACAACCAGGGTTGCCAGTTTTTCCACAACAAAACATGCCCAGTAGCTACTCAAAACTAGCCCATTCACATTTTAGGGGGGTCCCCTGGTATAAATCACGTTCCGGGGGGTAAAATCTGCATTTTTGGCGTGGTTCCCCTGGTAAAATGTGCATTCCAGGGGCTAAATATCATGTTATTTGTGGTTGCTTCAACCCGCGGACATGAAAAACAACCCACGGCAACAGTGTAAAAGTAGCCCAATTCCGCAGGAAAACCGTGAACTTGGCAACACTGACAACAACATCACTGCAAATAAGTCTTAAAGTGAACCTGCTTTTCTCATTTTTCTTTTTAAATATTATACTTAAAAATCTATATAAGTAGTTATAGTTAGGAGTGTCACATTTTCAATTAGGGTCAGTGACAAGGTATGTTTTTTTTTTTTTTTTTTTTTTACAAATTGGTCAAATTGAACTTACTCTTAAGCCCGGGACACACCAAGCCGACAATCGGTCGTCGGGCAACGTCAGACCATTTTTAAGCATTGGCTGACTAAGTTTTTCCGGTGTGTTCTGCACCGTTGGCTCTAGTTGGACGCCGTCTGGTTTTTGTGGGCCGATTCAACATGTAGAATCGGCGTCAGGCCGTCCGGTGAGAGAGATAACTCTGATTGGCTGTTCAGTCGAAGAGCGAAAATAATAGCGAAACAGTGAGCAAACAAGGCCGTACAGACAGAAGGCTGTTCTAATTTTACATCATGTACCTGAGTGGGCCTGGGCGAATTTTTAATATTAACGTTAGCCGAGTGGAATATAGAAAGCGATCAGCGTGTATGATATTCAAAATGGTAAGCACGCGCTGCTTTGATTACGGTTTGTGGATCTGCAGTCTGCAGTGACGGTCTCCCTTTCTGAATTACGAATATAGATGAATATGTGAAAAATATATCGCGCAGAACCCAGTTTTTTTAGTTGTTCTGCCCAATAGCCAGAGATCTGTATGGGAGTTTATGCTTAAGACCACAGGTTATTCTAAAATAATTTTAGTGAGAATTGTTTTGTTGAGGGCCTTTATCTACTTTTTTTTCCCAGCTGTCATTCCCATGAAAAAGCTTCAGATTTCAGATTTTTAATTTAAAAGGTGAAGCTTTAATTTGTGAATTGTCCTCTTTTTCAGAACTTTCTATCATCCAGCAGCTGTCTTCTCCCTTATATCATTCTTATTGCCCATTATCTCGTGTCATTACTTTGATCAAAGATAAATCCCCAATATACATGACAAAAGGTGCAAACACATACAGCATTGTATGTTTTTGGATGGCAGAACTGAAATAAACAGACCACACAAAAGCAGAGACCTATGTCACATACACTATAGACACTATCAAATATATCATATCATGCCTTGTGCAGACTTTTGTATTGTATAACATTTCTTTCTTCTTTACGCATTTACGCAAACAGAAGAAGATATTCTTATCACATCCTTGATCTGAAACTCCTGTGTCCTCTATCACGCTTTTAACATCTACAATCCTTTGCTCTCTCGTTCTGTTGACTTAACAGAGTGCTGCTACCTTGTTATCAGCGTCTCCCTGTAGTCCACTTAGCGCTTAGGGCTAGGGAGCTGCCCAAGGTCCATCTAACTCACTAGAGACCACTGACTATTCTGCCACTGCAGTTCTCTCTCTTAATCTATCTCTCAGATAGTAACACATTTCAGAAACTCTTGGACAAACTCCATCCGTGTGTAGTCAATCACATTTTGAAACGCAGATAAGGTTAAGTACTCTTTGATAATATTATAGAGTGAGTTTGATACTCATGCAGGAGGAGAGAGCTCGCTGTCACGGCCCACAACCCACCATCAGGCACATATCTCTGCAGGCATTTTTCATAATGATATTCATAACCTCAGAAGGACTCGGAGGATGGGTGAATATGTGAAAAATAGATCGATATCTCTTGTTGATGGTACTATTTTGTTTACTACATTCAAAGGGGATGGGTGCTTTTTTGGCCTTGGATTATACTATGTTAGTCCTCTAAAATGTTTTCAGAGTAAAAAAAAATCTATTATGTATTCAAATCGTGATTTACTAAACATCTTATTACAAATTCTATTCTAACATTGATGACCTTAGTTTATGAGTTCATATTTTCATATAATCTTTGAGGTAGATGAAAGAAAAAAATATTTGGCTTGCTGTCCGTGACGGAAGACTTGAAAGCAAAACTCACCTTCAGCTTCTGGATCCCCCGGACTAATTAATTATAATTGTAATGCTAATATAATTTTTAATACATAATATAACTAGAGTTGGAGTAGGGATGCCGGAGGACTTGTGACAAGTCTTTAGTTCCTCCTTGAAGGGTTAGTTCACCCAAAAATGGAAATTCTGTCATCATTTCCTCACCCTCAAGTTGTTCCAAACCTGTATAAATTTCTTTATAAAAAAAAGATATTTTGAAGAATATTGGTAACCAAACAGTTGATGGACCCCATAGACTTCCACAGTAGGAAAAATATATTTATAAAAATATAAAAAAAGACTAAATAATGTACATACACAAAAACATTATGTTCATTCATCAACTTTACATATCATTGAATGCATTTTCATATATTTTAAAGTAAAAACTGAATTATTTTTTCAAAATAGGTTTCCCTTTTCTTTGATATATACGTTTCATCACTTTAGACTGATATGACATCTTAGGCCCTTCTGCTGTGTGCTGGGGTCTGTTATTGTAGCAAGACATTTTCCTCAGGGATCAATGAAGTTCTATTGTATCCTATTCTAATTATGCTACAGAGAATTAACATGACCTCTTAATAGTGAGAAACACAATTACGTAAAGTTTAGAACAAGGTTATGAGATTGAAAAAAATACTACATCTCAGTGTTCCTTTATTTCTTGCAAAATCTTCAGTTCCTCAAAACATGCCTGTATTTTTCTAACCTGTACTGCCTGATTCATAAATGACCATAAACTCTGCCTGAGTGCTTTTAAGCTCAACCCGACATCTTGACCTAATGAACACTGCTGGAATAAAGCAGCCGTGCTGTATCTAATGTTCAGGCCTTAAGAGGTTTGTCCCCTTCTGTGAGGTTATGGGGTTTCTGGAAATACAAAATGCTGTCTCCATACTTCTCTGTCAACGCTGCTGCTTTATTCAACTCACGTAAAGCTCTGCATTTTCCTCCTTCTTTCCTTCTCTCACTGCAGAAAGCTTTTAAGTCTGTGTACAGTTTGCCGCCAGCACTGAAAAGTGATGAGCGTGCCATAACCTGTTGCTTTTAGTGATTACCTTCCATTTGCATTATTTATACTGTAAAATCCGTTCGGTTGCTTTTTAAAGCATTATGTTAACAAGAGGAAAGAGTCACAGCAGCCACGGTTCACTACCACAATAAAGAATTGATCTGAGCAGGATGTGTTGCTTTTAACCTTCCTTTTTTAAAGGCTCCATTAATGCACTCACAGAGAAGAGTGGCACTCCCAGCATGCACTAGTGTTAATGGCACTGTGACAGAGGCCTGGGCGGACAGTCTGGAATGTGCGTCACTGACAGCCTACAACCTACAGGGTGTGAAATCTCCCTCTTGCTCTCTCTCAAACACATATACGTACACATAGCTGACTACACCAGCACCACAAACACAAATAACTCAACAGCATTAGGTGGAGTGACTGGTTGCCATCACAAGCAGAGACAATAGGAAATGGTTTCAAAGGTGAATTCAGCCAACCAGAACCAGCAAACAGTCAAAACAAGGAAAGGTAAACATCACAGACATTGTGTGGAAACCACAGTTGATGAATTAGAACTGCACACTTGCTTTCATAAAGAAGGGCGATTAATATCACATTACAGGCGTAGCCGTTGTCATCACACAACAGTAATTTGCTAAAGTCAGCCACAAATATTTGAGGACACAAGAACAAAGAACAAGATCAGAGGAATAAAATGAGATTATTTACATTTACACATCACTGCTGATGTAAGTATCGACGCAGACTGACGTCTGAGGAAAATGTTTGTATAGATTTGAGTAATGTCACTTACAATATGGATGTAATCTTAACTGCAAAATTCCCACCAGGGTCATGCGTCATTTGGAATCGCTTTGAAAATGCTTTTTAAATTCCCGTTTACAGTTTTTTTTTTTTTTTTTTTGCTTTGGTACTATTTGAAAATGTACACCTTACTTGTGAAAATAGTACCAAAGGGAACAAATAAAACTGTAATTTAGGTGGCAATTTATATATATATATATATATATATATATATATATATATATATATATATATATATATATATATATATATATATATATATATATATAATAAGAATTATAAATAAATAAAAAAAAGGCATAAATTGAAACTGAAACTGAATTGAAATAAAAATAAAAACATTTTTTAATATCAAGTTTGGTTGGTTGAATTTTTTTAATATGATAGAAAAAATTATAGAACAATGATAGAACGATCGATCGATTGATCGATCGATAGATAGAACGATAGAATGATCAATAGAACAATCGATAGAAGAATAGATAGATAAAACGATAGATAGATAGATAGATAGAACGACAGATAGAACACGATAGATAGATAGAACGATCATAGATAGAACGATAGAAAGATAGAACACTAGATAGATAGATGGATTCTATTTGAATTTAAAAATTGAACAAGCACTTATATGCTTAGCACATCTTCCTTCAAGGCAGAGGGTGTTCAGCTTATGTAGAGGCGCAGAGCAATCAGACAGCCTGTGTCTGTGAATGTGAAAACTAGAGTATCCGCAGGGATGGAGGATAACAATTAGAGAGCGTCTGTCAGAGTCAAGCACCCCCTCTCAGCCTTTTTTCCCCATTAATTGGGATGTAGGGAGGCTGAGGGCGGGCAGGTTCAAGAGGCTCCATGTGAATGACAGACCCACTCAGGGGCCTCTTCAGAAACCATCCAGAGCAGATGAGTTTCTGACAAAACGTGATCAACAGCATAGGGTAACAGCTGAGGTGTCCCAAAACCCCCTCCCCCCCATGAACATGCAAATACGCTTTCTCACTCACAGTTACAGCAGTTTGCCATCAGTGATCATTTGTGGAGTGATGAGAATGTAATATAGTTTTGATAATAGAATTTCCCAAAGGAAAAAAATATTGCTCAGATTGCTCTTTAAAGGTTCAGCCTTTTCATATGAGAATCATTTTATCTAGGATGGATGGATGGATGGATGTGCTTTCTTTTTAATCTTTCAAAGTTGTAAATAAAACAAAAATGATTGGAATGTGTTTTATTTTCTTCCTTCCTTTATTATTCTACCGTATGCATGTCACTAAGCAGAAACTTTGAATGTCTGGTATTTCATATGCAAAATGTGAATTGCCCATTCATGTGGCAAAAGCAAAACAAACACTTGAGTTTCTTTGTAACTTTGCTATGGACAATGAGCAGAGCAGAGCAGAGGGTGAGAAAGGAAGTTAAGAGCACTTGTTAAGAGGCTAAGAGTGTCAGCAGTGGGGATATGATATATCAGTTCAGTGCTAAATGGGTTCAGTGTCCACTATCACCTCTCAAGACCTTGGACCAAATGCTTGAGGCTAGAAAAGCTGAACACTGCAATAAGAGAAAAATCTCTTTGTCGAAATAAAGTGAAATCTTCAGTGCAACAGTATGATAGATTCTAGGTTTTAACCTTTTTAATCCTGCCTGTTTCCTTTGAAACAAACACACACAGTCTCAATGTTCTGGTTACACACTTCTGGAAGGAGCAGAGAGGAGATGGGAGCAGGCGGGCTTGTCTTGACAATACACACCAGTGTTTTCCTGTTGAACACAAAGGCTATCTGTCACTGCAGGCCCCTTCTGACTCACTCCTCCTAGATGTTAATTTCATGACCTTCCCAGCAAAAAAAAAAAAAAAAAAAAAACTTTCCCTTTGGTACTCACTGCAACTTAAATCCCCCTCCAGGCAAAATTGACTTCACACAAGTACTGCCATGCTCTCTGAATGACACACTCTCTAAAAATATCCTCTTCACCGGCAACGGATTGCTGTTGAGCTCTATTTCCTGTCAGCACACACTAGGACTAGATGGTGAGATGGGAGATGAAGGGAAAGAGTGAGAGTGAAGGCACAAAAATGCTTCAAACGTGGGGTTATCAAAAAGCATAGAGCAGGAGTTGCGATACACATCAAACGTACCTCAGGCTCCCTGTTATCATGCATACATTAACACCCACAATCTTTCTTACACACCCTAATAAACAGAAACACACACCTCACAAATGTGTTATGTTGATTTAACAATCATAAATGCTCAACACACAAACACATACACACAAGATGTGTGCGCTAGCTCAGAGCAGTCAGTTACTCTGATTAACTCTGATTAACCTCCTCACGGATCATGAAGTCTGCCGGGGCCCGATACAGGATTCATCGATCGTAACACTCAGCTGTTTCTTCCGGACTGAAAACGTCTCCCGAATCATCTTTCTATGATCTTACACACAAGAGAGAGAAAACGATTAGCCAAATCAACAGAGATTAATGCGCTAACCATGTGTGTGTGTGTGTGTGTGTGTGTGTGTCTGTGTGTGAAATCCATTAGTCTTCTTTTCCAAAGAAGATTAAAAATGGACTTTCTTTTAATTCTCTAATTATCAGACTGCTCCATGTTAATGTATCTCCAACAAGGCTGCAGCTCTCAAGCAATTATTATGAATATGGCTGATGGCAAGCTAAAAACAAATAGCATATTTAACTGGTGCTAATGACTTAATTACTGTGCAATTCGGTGCCAGTGAACTTATTTTGTATTTATTCACTTCAAACTAAAACAATCACAGAGAACGTATTTCACAGCCGTCTTCAAGGTCAGTCTTGTTAAACTGCTAAGCATTAAAAAGATTGTATCTATTACACCTGTGTGTCCACTTCACATATCTCTCATGTGGTGAGTCAGAAAACAGTTGGATGTGTTTTTTGATTTAAGATATTTTTGCCAAGTGACTCTGTGAGTCACACACCATAATGTCATGAGGCTTGCACATGGCCGTGTGAGTTTCTTTCCTGATGGTGTGAATCCGGACCTCTGTGTGAAATGTGAATTAAGGGCAAAACTCACCAGGAATGGATGTGGTGTTACTCTACCCTTTTTCACTCCTGTCTTGAACCATCTGTTCTTGCTGTCTAATGGATGGTCCTTTATTTGCAGCAAGGATTTTTGGTACCATGGTGGTGAATACGGTTTTACTGGTGTTCATTGCCATAGTAACACAGAATGCCATAGTGATCATGAGAACATGACACCACGTACACACTGCAGCTAAATTCGGTTGTCAGTTCACCTTTTAGTGCTTAATCCCGTTCTGTACACACACAGATCAGTAAAATACGGGAGTGACAACTGCATTCTGCAGCCAAATTAACTCCCGAAAAATACAGGTACACTGTAAAAAAAAAAAAAAAAAAATCAAAAGTTGAGAAAACTTAAAGGTGCCCTAGAACCAGTTTTTACAAGATGCAATATAAGTCTAAGGTGTCCCCTGAATGTGTCTGTGAAGTTTCAGCTCAAAATACTACGTAATATCATTGTGCCTGCTGCACCCATGGTACGGCAGTAAAGTTCCTTGATTATTACACTGGAATGAGAGTATAGTTCCTAGCCATATCGGCCTAGAAAATCGCAACTTTTCATTTTCCGTCGGTCTTAGTACATGATGTAACTACAGAAGAGTCAAGTTTTAAATAGGAAAAATATTGAAACTCTTTGGTCATTTTTGAGCGAGATGCTATTGGTCTCATCAGATTCAATGATCTATGCTAAAAGTGGTACCGCCAGACCCGGAGATCGGCTGAATGGATTCGAAAACGGTAAAACTCAACTGTTTAACTCTAGGGGAGTTGGAAAATGAGCCTATTTTCAAAAAAAGTGGAGTGTTCCTTTAAACAACAAGCCCAAAGCGCTTATAAGTGATCATGGCAACAGAAAGAATGTGAAACAGGCTGTACAAGCATCAACAAAATACGATGCCTCCGTCGACTGTGTTTAGTTAGATAAGTTTCTGAAAATAACGAGTGTTTTGTCACTGTAATATTAGGCTAATTTGGTCACAATAATGGCTACCAAACATGAGAGACGCCAGAACGTCACTATGGTTTCCAAGCTGTTAATCATGGGAGTTTCAAGGGTTTCAAGGCTGAGGCGTGTTCCGTGCACACATGTAATGATAATTTAGGGGATTCACTCCCACATTTAAATGTGGTTGTCACTCCTAAATTTTACAGTGTGTACGTGACCATGACAAACTTAGGCCTGCTGGTTGATGGGATGGCACAGTTTGTTCACATGACCTGTGGCATGAAAAAATTTGAACACAGTAGAATGTCACTGGTAAAACTATGCTTTGATGAAATATTAGTGATGTATATCAACCAGCTGGTGTGGTCAACTACCATATGAAAGGGTTAATGGGGCTATGCTAACCAGCTAAATCGTGACACCTTAGGAACAGATTGCAAACAGACATCGAACCAAACAGTTGTGTGCAAAGCGACAAATCTCTGATGCAATAAACACCAAATTAACTCCAATAAACTCCAAATTAATAGAACACTTTACAGGGGAAGAATTTTGGAAATGGACAAAAAATACAGCTGTCTACGATGATTATTTATTCAAAAGACATAGATTTTCAGCAGAGGGAGTCTCGTATCTTTGTCAGCATTTTGAGCCCGCACATTAAAAATGTATTATTGCTTTCTGTTTCGTCATACCTGTATGCAGAGAGTGACACCTCAGCAAAAACTCTTTGCAGAGCTGTTCGTCAGATGGTCATTTAAATGTTTTTTGTTTTGTTCCCCTGTCATTTACCTACTAAAATATTGAATATAATATATCAATAAAAATACAAAACATCTATAAAAATCAATATTAATCTATCACCAATATTTATCTATGACATACAGCTAGTAAGATCATTCATATCAACAGAGAAATTTATTTATCTTAATACTGGAACACAACTAAGCAATCCAATAACTTATTTGGGAAACAAATAAAAAAAGCTGCATCCCAGGAATTCATATTAGAATGTCAGAGTCATGTTATTATATTGTGCAGTTTAAAGTTGACTGATAGGCTCTGGAAAGAGTGGGGGGAAATAATCATTAGATCTTCTGTTGTACATGATAGAAATCTTTCCTCAAAGAGCTACTCACACCGTTGCCAAGACTGCAGTCCTAATAGTCTCAGAGCAGGTGTTGCCCTGGTAACATACAGGTAGGTGTCTAGAGCCCTGACGGCTGTGCCACATGAGACAGAGAGACAGAGTGCTGCGCTCACATGATGACTGGCAGTCTGAACAAATGACTAGACCGTTGAGACACCATCTGCTTACTGTAAACTGTAAAGATATAAAAGGACAGGGTAAAGACCAATGTAAACATATTTTATATAATATGAGCATTTACTATGGGAAAAATATGCTGTTTGCCTCCCCTGATGGTGTAGTTACAACACCCACCAACAGGGGCTAACTGGCCCATGCTAACCAGTCAAAACTTGACCCCACATACACACTATAAAAAACAGGGTGCTTCTCAATCAGAAGGCTGCATTGTAGTGAGGCTCTGTCCTTCCTAGTCCAGTCCTTCTGAGGCTTCTGGGCTAAACTCCTTCACAACACAGAATGCTAGAATGAGATGATCCACTGGCTACACCATAAAGGATTCTGACACCCATGGTCATGGTGTGAAGATACTAATTAAAACATTTTTTGGAAAATACCTTATATTAAAAATTCTTTGTATTTTCTGACCTTCAATTAATTCAGTACAGTGAATGACAACCGTCAATCATTTCCAACACAATAAAAGAAAACAAAGTATCATTTCCGAAAATATTTTTTGTCTTTCCACCAATTATTTTTTGTGAATTGGAATGTGTGCAAAGGATTGTGGGTGACTGGAAGATGCAAAGGATAGACTTGACGCATCCTTCAAAATAAGTCGAAAGGATGATGCAAAATGAAGGCTTCTGTTTGTTGTATTATTTTTTTTTTTTTTTTATATGATTTGTTATCATTTGCTAGTTTGTTGTATTATTGTTATACATTTTATCGCAATTGTACAATATTATGGTATTTTGGACATGCAACTTAGTTTTATATTGTAAATGAAAAAAGAATAATTTAATTAATTTGAACAAATTCACCATTAATATAGACTGCATCCATTGTGTCCAACATGTTTTTCCTCACTGACATACAGTGTTGGGGAAAGTTACTTTTAAAAGTAATGCATTACAATATTGTGTTACTCCCTAAAAAAGAAACTATTTGTGTTACTTAGTTACTTTTTATGAAAAGTAATGTGTTACATTAATTTCGAGTTACCTTTTCTCGCCTGGCCTGGCCTGGGCTTGCTTGTTTGTTTTTTAATAAAAACAAAAACAGTTCTATTTTTGGCATGTTAAGGCCCTTTCACACCAAAAGTGAAATGAATAAGCCTCAGGCTGAAGGAAATGCACATTTATGTCTATACAGTAGAGGGTCCAGCTCAAACAAACCTTTCTGTCATTCTGGATTAAACAAGAATAGGATACAAGAGAAGGAAGTTCAACACTCTTATTTCTAAATCTAATCTAAAGTAGTTTTTGCTTATTAGTATGGTTGAATTAGATCATTGAAGGTCAGTAGAGAAGACATTTGTTAATAAAGTGAGATTAAATACATAAAGAATATATGTATAATTTAATATAGTTAATTATTACAGGTTTGCGTAAAATTCTGAGATTGCATTTCACTGTTTTTATTCATTTTGAGGAATACTGAATGTTTTCGTGCAAGTAAAAGGAATAAATGTATTTAGTCTAAATACATTTAGTCTAGAACTACAATAACCATCATTTCTACATAACACACACAACACCTTTGCACTTTATTTCTCTGAACATGGGGACAGGAGAGCTGTCAGTCAATAAATGTGAAAAAGTAACATACGTTAATTATTTGAAAAAGTAACATTTTGTTGTAAATTGAAAAAGTAATGCGCTACTTTACTAGTTACTTAAAGTAATCTGATTACATAACCAAAGTCACTTGTAATGCCTTACCCCCAAACACTGCTGACATGCTCCCATCTGGGAAACTTGAAGCTTAAAGAAAAGTGAGAAAAGTGAGAAAAGTTTCCCACTCGTAATTACGACTTTGTGGTGACATTCATGTGCATTCAGCTTGTAAACATAACCTTTCTAACATGACTTGAAAGCACATATAGAATACTACAGACACAATAAACATGACTATGATTTTGACAACTATGAAGTCATATGATGAAATAATTCAGGCCAAAATGTATCCAGTCTGAGGGCTCAACCTGACAAGCACTACACACTTCAGTCTTCAGGTCAAGTCCTGAGAACATGGTTTTTGACATATAAATGAAAACACACACACACATACATATCCAGTACACTAACATCGACCATCATCCAGACACACAGAATCTCTTTCTTGTGCTTCCCTCACTTATTCTGTCTCCCCCAGGACAGCAAGTCCAGCCAAGATCTGAAAACACATTTTCGGCTCTACTGAACAATTGACTGTGAGGGTGCAGAGATGCTTGTCCTTGCTGCTCTCTCTCGCCGCCTCTCCACCTTGTGTTAGGACAGTCCAATAAATCTATACTGCTCTGGCAACATGCCGCTTACACCTCAAGCCTGCTTTTTAGACAACCTTTTTTAGTACAGCCTTTTCCCCCCTTCCCATGCCAGCTTCCTGTGGATTACTACAGACAGATTGCATGCTCAGCAAAGGACACTGAGTCCACAGCGCGCTAGCACTAATGAGCTATCTGGCCCACTGATGGGGTAACCGCACATACCCACGTCAAAGTTGTTCAGTGACCCTCACTAATTGGGCTCTGGCAGAGAACAGCTCCATTTGCCCATGAGGCGTGTAGAGAAGCAGGCTACCTGAACGCGCAATGAACAGAATAAGTATGCACAGCATTATCACATAACTGTCACATAATAACTACAATAAGATGCTTCCTGCAACATGCTGTGAGATTTCTTTTTTCTTTTTATTCATATTGCACATCAGGAATTATGACAATTATTTACACATCAGAGTAAAAAAAAAAAAAAGAAATTGTGAGATTACGTTTAAAATAAAAATGAATGTTAAAGGTGCCGTAGAACGTCTTTTTAAAAGATGTAATATAAGTCTAAGGTGTCCCTTGAATGTGTCTGAAGTTTCAGCTCAAAATAGCCCATAGATTTTTTTTTTATTAATTTTTTTAACTGCCTATTTTGGGGCATCATTAACTATGAGCCGATTTAGGCTGCGGCCCCTTTAAATGCTCACGCTCCCCGCCCACGGAGCTCGCGACTGCCTTAAACAGTACATAAACAAAGTTTACACAGCTAATATAACCCTCAAAATGGATCTTTACAAAGTGTCCGTCATGCAACATGTCTAATCGCATAAATATGGTATTTATTTGGATGTTTACATTTGATTCTGAATGAGTTTGATGGTGCTCCGTGGCTAAAGCTAACATTACACACTGTTGGAGAGATTTATAAAGAATGAAGTTGTGTTTGTGCATTATACAGACTGCAAGTGTTTAAAAAATGAAAATAACGACTGTCTTGTCTCCGCGAATACAGTAGGAAACGATGGTAACTTTAACCACATTTAACAGTACATTAGCAACATGCTAACGAAACATTTATAAAGACAATTTACAAATATCACTAAAAATATCATGTAATCATGGATCATGTCAGTTATTATTGCTCCATCTGCCATTTTTCGCTGTTGTCCTTGCTTGCTTACCTAGTCTGATGAGTCAGCTGTGCACAGATCCAGACGTTAATACTGGCTGCCCTTGTCTAATGCTTGAACATGAGCTGGCATATGCAAATATTGGGGGCGTACATATTAATGATCCCGACTGTTACGTAACAGTCGGTGTTATGTTGAGATTCGCCTGTTCGTCGGAGGTCTTTTAAACAAATGAGATTTATATAAGGAGGAAACAATGGTGTTTGAAACTCACTGTATGTCATTTCCATGTACTGAACTCTTGTTATTTAACTATGCCAAGATAAATTCAATTTTTAATTCTAGGGCACCTTTAAATATTGTTAGATATAGTAACAGTGTGAGATATAAAGTTAAAATTGCACAATTTAAAGTCACATTGCGACATATACTGTTAAGTCGCAATTACAAAAAAACAAAAACACACACACAGGATTTTTTAAAATCCTGTCAAAGTAAACCAATAACTAAACAGGCTCTAATATTTAATGTAGTTCTATCTGCTATTCTTCTTGGTTTTGTTTTTCTCTTATGAGGATGTTTCAGTAGCCACATGTTCCACTCACCATCAAAACCACAGAGAAGACGCTCATCTCAGGCAGGAAGTGGCTGCTGAGGCCAAGTCTTTTCGGTAGCAGTAGATGGCAGAGCAAAGGAAGTGCGTCACAGATCAGACAGTTCGAACTGTGTCTTGGAACACCGCAGACTGACCACAATCTAGAGCGCCTATCTGTAGGAGCACATCTGTATTTCACACAGGAATGTAAACAGGTCACACATCCTTGCACCCAGTGCTCAGAAACCCTGCAATTATCACATGATAAAAAATGCTGTTAAGAAAGAGAATCAACATCAGAGTGTCAGAGTGTTTCCAGAGAAATATTAAGCAGCAGAGCTGTTTCTTGAGCACCAAACCAACATATAAGAATGATTTCTGAAGCATCATGTGACACTGAGTAATGGCCCCCCCAAAAAAAGCTTTGCCATCACAGGAATAAATTTCATTTTAAAATATACTGTATTTTTGTTCAATTAAATGCAGCCTTGGTGAGCATAAAAGACATTAACGAAATATTACTGACCCCAAACTTTTGAACAGTAGTGTATATAAATACATTGTTACACTGACATATCACATTAGAGGTTACCAAATTTAAAAGACATTGAGGGATAATTCAAAATGCTTTCAGTCTTTTTGACATAATTTGGGTGTTTGGGAGCAGTACCTGATCAAATCCACCAGTGAGGGTCGAATCTGAAGCCTCATTAACAAGTGTCTGTGAGTAGTGATGACAGCAGATGGACACTCGCACTTATTCTGGATAAGGAAAGAGGAAGAGAAAGAGAGAAACATAAACACGTAGAAAAGCAGTGTAAGCTGTAATTTATGTAACACTACTTAGCATGCTAAGCAAGCTGAGAACCAGACATAAGTTAGAATGTTGACTCTTGGTAACACATTTTTACACACCCACACACACACATCCCACACAATCTGTTTACAAGCATTAGTGCAGACTTACTTTCAAAGTTACATTTATCTATACTACTGTATTTAATGTATTGTTATTTTTAATAGTCCATGTTTTACAGGCTTTACCAAGCTTAGTGTAATCACATCACAATTCCTTTGTGTGTGTACTGCAAAAGTCAGATCAACAGAGCTGAAATCTACAGGATTCATGCTTCTACAGTCTTCATCTGTCTGGTTCAAGTACATGACATGATGCATAATGCAATCTATGAAGGATTAAATAAACATTATCAAGTCTTTCGGCGCAAGCACCCAACAGCGAGGCCATTTGTAGTTTGATTAGCATACAGGACAAAGCCCACCTACAATCACATTATCAATCACATTTCATAAAAAATGGACTGGTATGATTTTACATGACATTTCAAAAAGATGAATTACTGTTTTAGTCTATAACTGAACTTTTAAAATGCATGTAAACACACTTAATGTCTGCAAGTGTGCCTACGGATTACAATCTCCATCTTTGTAGTGCTAATTTTATACCTGCTACCACAGAAACGTGTGTCAGAGGACCTGGCAGGAACCTGCAAATCTGCAGGGCTACAATGAAGACACTTCAGTAATGATCCACCATCTTTATGAGCTTCATTAGCCACACACACAGAACAGAGGAGCACCTGTGGCAAGCCTGAGCTCCCAAGCCAGGCACTCGCGGCCCACCCAAGTGCATGTGTGTGTGCATTTGTGTGCGGGTTCAAGGCCTACAGCACTGTTGCGCATCGGGGCCTATGAAGCGAGAGCCCTTGATGAGAGACGAGTGGAGCGCTTTACTGTGTGTGAGAGAGAGCAGACTAAACCACAGCTCTACAGCAGGCTGTAATTCACCCGCCACTGAAACCGCCGACAATGCTGCTACCACCGTCTAAGCTGCGCCTGCTTTCATACACATGTACGTGCACACACACACACACACACACACACACACACACAGGATTTCCTTGTTTGTTTTATTGCATACAAAAATGTAGCTTTTGACAGAAAGCAAAATTGTGATCCTACTCCAACGCAGTTGTCATGTTCGAGGGCTGCGATCATGGCTCAGAGATGAGGTTTCATTTCTCCCACTGACCTCTCAGGATAAACTAGAAAAGCCACTTAACTCTGGGGCTCAGCTGCCAAACCTCAAGAGAGTTAGTCAGAGAGGGAAAGAGAGAGAGACAGACAGGGAGTGACAAAAAAACTGACACACACACAAAAAAGAAAAAAAAAAAAAGAAAGAGGAAGTGGTTACTTGACTACAGTACAAGCAGTGTGGTTGTGTGTGTTGCTACACAGTTGTCACATTTAATTAGACATATCAAACTTTTTGAATGCAGGATCTTATAATTATAGGGTTCAGAGTTTCTAACTTGGATTTAAAAACACTATTAAGTCAACATTTGAGTTGTATGTTTGATAGAAGCATCTACTGTGTGTGGTATACTCCTGAAAGTGGGGGAAAAAAAAAAAAAAAAAAAAAATCACTTTTAGTAGATATGCTTATTTAATAATTAGACCCGTGCTGGCAAAAGAAGTCGGAATGAGAAAATTGTCAAAAATGAGTTAATGTTATTTTCACATTCTCTATTAAAAAAACAAACAAACTTCAAAATGTTTTTTTATTTGTTGTAATCTGACAAAAAATGACTCACATGACAGTCAGCGTGAGAAAGATCTTTTTCTTTTTTTTTTTAACAGCATGAGTTTGAAAATCATATTTCATTGGTGCAGATTCATGCCATAGAGAATTTGCTATGAATATTCACAGAGTTGGAATGCTGCACTTTAAAACAATACCAAACCTGTGCCGAGAATAAGCACGAGTAATCCAGAAGCGAGCAGAGAAAAATGGCATTTTTCATGGACAAAGGAAAGGTAGGCTGTTACTCTCAGAAAATGAACAAAGATACTTTTTCTAGGAATTTTGTCCAATCAAATTCTCTCTAGAATGGGAATGGCTATCCTCCTGATACCACCTGCAACTGATTAGCTAGTGGATTCAGGATTTTATACCTAAAGATACTATTTTTTTATAGGTCAGCACTTCACAATATGGTTCAGTTTGTAACATTAATTCATGCATTAAGGTTTGGTCATACTAGTGAAATTTTGTAGACAAATAGTACATTGTCTATTGTCAATAGTGTAGCGATGTATGAAGCACTGCTCACATTTAAGTGACTTTCAAACCAAGAATCTTTCTGTTGGTCGACATGAAAAATTTATTTGACCAACTTGAACCCGTTGTGAAACTTTAGTTCTCACATGAAATTCCTAATTGTGAGGATTCCTATTGAAATTACTGGATTTTTCCCTTGAAAATTTGCAGAACAATAATAAATGTGACTTCAGATGTCATGAACTAAAATTAACATTTTCATGTTAATGCTAATTTGTTAATTCATGTTTGTTCATAATAAATAAAATTAATGTTTATTTATACTACTTGTACTTAAAAATGTACTAGAAATTAACCAAGATAAATAAATGCTGTAGCATGTTGGTCATTATTATTTCATGTTAGCTACTGCATTAACTAATGGTAAAGTATTGGTAAACAAATTGATATTAGTAAAGTGTAACCTAAAAAAGGGGTGAACCACTCAACCTGGAGTTTGGGTGGAACATGTTTTCATGGGGAATACAGGAAAGCAAATGACACTTGTCATGTGATTTAATGGGCCTTTAAAGATATTTTAAAGGTGCCATCGAATGTTTTTTTACAAGATGTAATATAAGTCTAAGGTGTCCCCTGAATGTGTCTGAAGTTTCAGCTCAAAATACCCCATAGATTTTTTTTAATTAATTTTTTTAACTGCCTATTTTGGGGCATAATTAGAAATGCGCCGATTCAGGTTGCGACCCCTTTAAATCGCGCGCTCTCTGCCACCGGAGCTCGCGCTTGCCTTAAACAGTGCATAAAGTTCACACAGCTAATATAACCCTCAAAATGGATCTTTACAAAGTGTTCATCATGCATACTGCATGCATGCGTCGGATTATGTGAGTATTGTATTTATTTGGATGTTTACATTTGATTCTGAGTGAATTTGAGGCTATGCTCCGTGGCTAACGGCTAATGCTACACTGTTGGAGAGATTTATAAAGAATGAAGTTGTGTTTATGAATTATACAGACTGCAAGTGTTTAATAATGAAAATAACGACGGCTCTCTTGTCTCCGTGAATACCGTAAGAAACGATGGTAACTTTAACCACATTTAACAGTACATTAGCAACATGCTAATGTACTGCTAATGTTTTCCTTGCTTGCTTACCTAGTCTGATGATTGTGCACATCCAGACGTTACTGGCTGCCCTTGTGTAATGCCTTTCATAATGTTGGGAACATGGACTGGCATATGCAAATATTGGGGGCGTACACCCCGACTGTTACGTAACAGTCGGTGTTATGTTGAGACTCGCCTGTTCTTCGGAGGTCTTTTAAACAAATGAGATTTATATAAGAAGGAGGAAACAATGGTGTTTGAGACTCGCTGTATGTAATTTCCATGTACTGAACTCTTGTTATTTAACTATGCCAAGATAAATTCAATTTTTAATTCTAGGGCACCTTTAAATATTGTTAGATATAGTAACAGTGTGAGATATAAAGTTAAAATTGCACAATTTAAAGTCACATTGCGACATATACTGTTAAGTCGCAATTACAAAAAAACAAAAACACACACACAGGATTTTTTTAAATCCTGTCAAAGTAAACCAATAACTAAACAGGCTCTAATATTTAATGTAGTTCTATCTGCTATTCTTCTTGGTTTTGTTTTTCTCTTATGAGGATGTTTCAGTAGCCACATGTTCCACTCACACAAATATCTGTCAGCATGTCACGCCCTATATCAGTCTTTTACCTCGTCGAATTTTCACAGAAAGCTGAGCTAGCTTACAGCTAGCTGGCTGACAGAATTTAGACCTGTGTACACTAGACTATGAGTCCCTACAAATTTTTGCCACATGTTTGTATGTGTGTATTTATCAAGAGGAAAGAAAATGAATAACCCTTGGTGACATTTTGGAGTACCTCCATGGCTTTGCTTCCTCTTTACCAATCTGTAGCAATTTGTGAGCAAAAGAGCAAACATCTGGATGGTCTCATTACAGCTGTGTTAAGAGCAGTCACAAAGCAGCTCACAGTGAGTTGGAGAAAGAGACTGTCTAAGCACATCGACTGAAATCCTCAAACACATTTTGAATCCATATTGAGCACCACATCTACCTTGTGAACTCAACGTACATTAGATCTGTGAACTACGACTCTAGTCTTGCACTGACCTGTCTGTCTCACAGACTGGAAGTGAGCCAAGAGTTGCTAAGGCTAACATCAATATTATTATTGTTAATAATTAATGTTAGGGATTTTAACAAACCTCTAAAGCCCAAAGTATACTTCACTTTTTACTCGTACGCGAGGGTCAGCGTACAGCGCGCATGACGCCAATTTCGTCATCAGAAGAGTACGTGCGTACTGTAAGTGCACCGTCGGATCTTTGTAACTGCACGTACTTTGTACGCATAGGTCGCACATGTGCATTTACATTTTTTTTGCAGTAATTAGTTTATCCACAAGGTGGCAATCATGCCCTGGGGCCATCAGTTCACAAGGTAGTCAAAGAAAACCTGCATAAACAGAACAGACCAGAACGCATGCAAGCTACAGCAACAATGGAGGCCTACATAGGCGACAGATTGTGTGAAGAGGTTAGAAAGTACCCTTAATTTGTACAACTCTAGCATGAAAGAATGCAAAGATATTAACTTGGGTTGTAATTGCTCAAAACTGTGCATACGTCGAATGTCTGTGTACGTGTACGAGTCAACTAAAGTATACTTTGCAAGGCTGTGCGTTTGACTGTAAAAACAAAAAAACAAAGTATACTCAGGGCTTAACCCTGAATATTTTTGCCCGTAGCTCAAACTGTGTGGGCTTTGCAAAAATATGTCGTCAAAAGATGCTCTGTATCCATCATAAGTGCTGATTATGAGTTTATTTTATTCCATCTCCCTCTACATTGGTTTCTTTTCTTGTATTACACACTCATCTTTCATCCATCTCTCTCGATCTTATTCTCCCCAGACGCTTTAATGGCCTGATGAGCATAGGCTGAGTGGGCAGCAATACGATAGAGCTTTGTGACCTGCTAACAAACAAATACATACACAAACACTCAGTCACACACTGCTTCTAGCAGCCTTATCTGTCCATCTCTATGAGCAGGGATTGACCAGACACTGATAGCACTTCTCAACAGCTTATTACTAAGAGCAGGCTAAGACCAAATACATGTTTTCTATGTCCTCTACATTGTGCAAAACAGAGACACATTTAATAAATAAAGAATTACTAAAACTGGATTCATGCATAAAACACAATTATTGTCCAATTTATTGTCCATTGTTCATCCCACAGTGACAATTAACTACATGAGCAGCACTGTACAATTTCTTTTCCATCCAAACATATTCCAAATCCACACACACAAAACATGTGTTCACTCTTAAACCCATTTCTCACTGAATCAGCTGAAGCCAGAACGGCTACCGACTTTGTCAACATAAGTGAATACAAAGAGAGATAAACAGACCAGAGAGAGAGAGAGAGTGGGAAATTGCTACTGAGGCCAAGTGCGTTGCGCCGCAAGCCTGTAAATCACCAGATTATAGCTTTTATGAGCACTGCTCGTGTGAAAATAATTGCTAATGTTCGAAGAGTAACCAATGGAAATCGAGGTAATGGAGCAGTTTATAAATTCTGATTGCTATACATGGAAGACTTCCAGCCCATCTACTTTGTTATTTACAGCCTATAATAAAAAATACTTGGAACTGCACAATGAGTGCGCGGCTGTTATAATCAATAATAATATTTATTTATTTTTTTGCAGAAGCTTAGTTTACGTTCTGTTATTTTTAGCAAGGCTGCAGGAGAATCTGCTGCCAAGTCCTAAATTAAAGGTCAGTGTGACTGAACACTTTATTTTAGTAAGAATAAGTAACATGAGGGGGGGGGGGATGTTTTTACATCACTGTAATTAGGAAATCATTTAAAAGGAAGGCTGAACATGGGTTAAACTAATAATTCCCTGCAGGATGCATGAGTGACTGTGTGTCTGTGTCTGTGTGTGTGTGTGTGTGTGTGTGTGTGTGTGTGTGTGTGTGTGTGTGTGTGTGTGTTACTGGTAAACCCTACATTACGGGGACAAACCCCATAAAGACAGCAATATCTGAAATATTAATAGCTGAAAATCAAATAGCTTATAAATCATATACAAAATATTTTTTTTTAAAATGTAAAAATGCAGAAGGTTTTCTGTGCTGGGTAGGTTTAGGGATAGGGGATAGAATGTGCAGTTTGCACAGTTTAGAAATCATTATGTCTATGGACGTTGAATATGAATATATGCACAAACACCCAAATACCACAAAATAGTTGTTTTCAAAAGAACACAGTATTCCTACTGGCCTAGTTGGAGTGTGTTGGTCCTACTCAGAAGTGTATGCACAATTTATCACACTCATCTCAGAGATCATGGTGTTCATAATAAGCTTTTCTAAGTCTCAAAGAGTGTCATAGCCCACACAGATAACTCGCTGCTTTTTACTCTGAGGTGAAAACACCTCTTCAGTATTTAAATCATCTGTGGTTTAAAAAGAGAAGCACAATAGTGTCAGGGTGATGTGGAGGACGTGTTTGTGTGTGTGAGACGGTGAGAGAGAAAGAAACAGAGAAAGGGAAGTGTGATCACACACACACACACACACACACACACACACACACACACACACACACACACAAACAGATAAATATATTAAAAAACTAGAAGAATAAAGTGCAGTAAACGGTAAAACTATTTGCACTACAAACCAGTGTGTTTACAATTAGGACTATACGTTAAAATAATATGGTAAGAAGAAGTACCAGTTTGCAATATCAAGCAGCATAAAGAGACATTTTGTATAGCTAATAATAACTGGAAGTGGATGACACTGAAAGTGCATTCAATTTACAAATGGCTGTACTCACTCGTACCTGAAAAATACTTTTTTTTTAAAGTGGATATAGCAGCACAAAATATACACATCATTATTCTAACACAGCAGCAATCAGTATTCAGCTTTGCATGTAAGATTATGTGTCTCTGTATTTCTTATGCTGCATATCGCAATATAAATCTGAACTATTTTCCACCACACACACAAAAAAAAAAAAAGCTAAAAATAGGGCACTCCCACATAATGTCATACACAGAAAAAACACTTTTATGTTCAATATCTCCTCATTCTGCAGTTCCAAGAGACCTTTTTTTTTAATCAGTGTTTTTCCTTTGAGGGAGGATGAGGTATATCAGTAGTTATCAGACTACAGACGGAGGAAAGGCTGTAACAGTCAAAATCACTATTGTGGGCTGATTTCGTACACATACACGTCATTCTCGCACCACAGCACTGCCTTCACCTACCTAAATACTAACACTCCACATACACACCAATCCACTTCTCTTTCTCACAAGACAAGTGCCGTGCCAGCTAATGTGTGGTTATGACCCATCTTCCTCCCTTTTCCTTTTTTCTTTCTCTTTGCTGTATTCTGTCTTTTGTTTTTCGCTCAGTTCATCGCGTGTGAACTTTACTTGTGCTGTTGTGGGTTTAACTGCCCCCAAGATGAAATGTGTGAGAGAGCGTGTTCTCCAAACCTCAGACGATGATAAGGTGCATAAAAGCGTGAGACTGTGTTTATGTGTGGTGAATGCATGTGTGGCATCTTACATCTCATGGACTAGTATGGGTAGAACAGAAGTAACAAGCAAACAAAGAGAAAGCAAGAGATGCAGTGTATTTTTTTAGCTTCTACACTCTTCTGACAGCCCTCGATACATTCACACGCATCAAATGCGATGACAGTGGTGGCAATATGTGCAAAATCTAATTTGTCACCTACACCTACACAGAGAGAGGAGCACAGCTCCTGGAACCGTAAACCTCTGCTTATCACCCACACTGTAATACTGAAAGTAAGAAAAAGTAAGAAAAAGTAGAAAGACACACTACATTAATAGCATTCCAAAGAAAAATTAAAGACACAGAAATACAATCTTAAACTGATAATGCACAATAACAGAAAATACACTGTGTATATGCCCTCAGTTGCCATGACAACAGCAGCAGATCATTTTGTGCAGACAAGTCAAAGGCAACAAAGAGAGCAGGAAGGACATGAAAGGGAAAAGAGAACTGATAACAATTTCAACAACACATGCAGTAGCAGCTTGCAAGAAAGAACATCAATAATTCAAGCAGTTGGTGTGATAGAGTGAAAAGAAAACTAACTGCATAATCTCATCAAACCGGAACAGTTTACACATCAAGTTGCTAACAGCCCAAAATCAGCCACTGAGCGTGTCTGTGTGTGTTGAGTTCAGAATAAAAGGAGTTTTGGGTGAGGAGAGTTACAGGAGATTTAGGTTATGAGTTATGAGTAGTGCGGTAAAGTGTGAGTCTGAGTGTTGCAAAAGCACACAACAGAGGAAAAAAAGCTTACAGAGGAGACAGCATGTGGTTTCTGGTCTGTGAGGTTTCACAAGAGCAAACGTCTTTCTTGCTCACTCAGCACTTAGAGATCATTGCACTAAACCGCAGATGAACCTGTGAGATAACCTTCACACAAACACATTTGCACATACTCTGGAGTAGAAAAACAACCTTAAAAATAAACTTGTGGCTGTACTATGGCACATGACAACATGCTAATTTGTGAGAAAGCAAAGAAAGATGAGACGAGCAAGTGAGAACTTGTTTTTGTTACTTTGACCAAGATAGGTGTGCAAGATGTGAGTGCATGCGTGAGCATTTGTGGTGAAAGTAAGATGCTTTCGTAAGAGGAATTGGTTTTGTTAGCCTCATTATTTCTGCCGACACGATGATTCTCACAACCGCATCTTCTTTCCTTAAGAACAATAAAGGAACTGACACAACTAAGTTTAGACAATAAAAAGCACAGCAGAATAGTATTTAAGAGATGCTATGAAGTAGTTATTTTGAGTTTTTGAAAGAAGCATATCAGATGCGAATCTATCTGAAGATAGTAGAATCGGTGGACACGTCTACATGAACAGTGCCATTTTGTATTGGCAGAATGATTCAGATGACGCTAAAAGATCAAAAGTTGAAGGCTACAGTTCACAAATTACACACTCACAAAGACTTTAATAACGTACAGTGTACTACAATTAATACTGTCAGTGTCGGACCTCCCTATACGCAAACTACACAAGGTGCGTAGGGCGCCGAAACACCAGGGGCTCTCAAAGATCATTTAAATAGAATAGTACTACATAATGTAAACATATTTTTTTATAAAATGCAAATATAAATGCAGATTCATGTGGAATTTTTTTTTTTGTTTGCCCTTGGACATCTGCAGTGCGACATACTGGGTTAAATAAAACAATGTATTTATTGAGGAAGCATCCTTCAGGTATGTGCGATTGTGGAATGGAAGAAGAGTCAGTGGAGCATGTGATTTATCACTGCATTAAATATGAGACAAGGTTAAAAGATTAGTTAAAGAAATATGGGGTGAGTGTGTTGAACCTTAAGAATATATTAAATGAAGAGCAGATCAATAAAGCTGTATTTATTTTTCTGGAAGGATTAATGGAAAGAATTTAAATGATTAATTTATTTTATGTTTAATTTAATTTTTTTATTAATTAAGTAAATACTAGGCTGCGTCTGAAAACTGGAAAATGCTGCCTTCTGAGGACACATTTCAAGGTAGTAAGGCATCAAGGTACGTCCCAATCCAATGTTAGCTTCACTTCCTGTCTCATGAGATACCTTGCTCAGATCGATTTTTGAAGGAAGCATAGATGTATCCTTAGCTGCCTTTGATATCCCACAATCCTGTGCTTTCCATTCTGTCACAGTTGAGCTAGAAAAATAAAGAAAGTTGCGTTTGCTGCTCAGTTTGTGTATAAATGTACGATTTTGACCAACATATTTCAATTTTGATATAATTTCTATTGAGAAATTACTACTGTAATAATTAAATATTTGTTTAGTTCTCACCAAAGCTCACGCTATATTGCTGTAAATCATTAACTGTTACGCTGCCTCAGAAGTCTGTCCGAAATCAGTTTCGTGAGGTACCTTCATGCACAAACGCTGCCGTACAAGTCATTCTCTTATAAGACGGCGAGGCAGCAAGACAGCTACCTAGGTTTTCGGACGCAGCCCTAATCTCTGGCCCACACTCCAGTACAGCAGGTGGCGGATTTGCACCTTAATTGTTAATTGCCTCCTGCCAATAAAAATAGAAGAAGAAGATCATGCAGTGCGGCTTGACATGGCTTCCAAACGAAGCTATCTGTCCAGAGCAGAAAAAAAGAAAGAAAATGCACTAAGAACGAAGTACATATTTTTGTAACATTTTAAAATGAATATTTAGAATTTAAATTCTTATTTAGAAATCTTATCATTTAAACTATACTCCAGTCCAGGGGTGCATTTGCCGAAAGCACCGTTAGCCAACTATGGTCACAAGTTCCATCATTATCAGCATAGTTCAACGAGTCAGTGTTTCCCAAAGCCATGGTTCCAACGAACATTCGCAAAGAGCATCTCAAAGTTGTGTGGTTGGAACGACAGCTCTTGAGCTGTGGTTAAAAGCATAGTTTTTTTTTAATGACATGTGGACTTAATAAATCTGAATATTGAGCAAAATAAGCAAGCTGACATTCAGTACAGTCTATATCTTTTATCTTGAATGTAATTTATGTCTTTTAGTTTGTCAAGAAAGAAACATTTTTGAAGAGTGTGCATGTGCGTACACGCTCTATACATAGAACGAGCCTATGATTGAATCAGGAAATAAAGCAAAATAACTGAGGGAAAACTGAGAATTAGTCCACAAATGCCATGTCTGTAATGTATAGCAAAAAAAATCGAAAATTCGATCTCAAACGGACTCATTAAATAAAGTTATTACTCCACCACATGCATGATATCATTAACAAACGCAATTGAACGACAAATTTGCAACAATATAGTTTTGGGAAACATGCGTCATACTATGGTAATTAAGCAGCAAGTTACGTTGCTCTCCGGGTTCAATTAGTGAACTGTTTTATTAGAAATGTCCCATGATGAAATGCCATTTTCAGTTTGTGTCAGTATACATCAATAATCAAAACATATTTGTACATGGTTTAATGTATAAGAAATAAACATATTCCTGTTCAGTTATGCAAGCTGTCATAGAAGTCTGTCAAGCGCTTTAAAAACAATGCTCAACTAAAGTTAGTAAACATCAGAATTACTGATGTATTTTCATATGTTAAGTTAAGATGCTTTGAAAGCAGTTGGGTGGGGGGGTTCATTTCGACAGGGGCCTCTTCACAAAGTTTTGCTTAGGGTCCCCCAGAAGTATAGGACAGGAACTGAATACTGTCAGCCAAGGACATTTTTATAGAGCTGCTCAGTCAGGGTGTCAATTTGTAGGCCAACCTGGAAGGCTAATTCACATGGGTTCCCTTGGGAATTTCCTATGAGATTTTAGAAAGGCGGCTATGGATTTATGAGTAAAATTAGGTCTGTGGTTAACATTACTAGATGAGACTTTCATGTTTTGTTCCAGAACATAAAATTACACACAGTCAAAACCTCAAACATGAAGCCATTGTGTTGTTTTTTTTTTTTTTTTTTTTTTATGTAAATTGCTATATAAGATATAACAGTTTGTCCAGCATGCAAACTTACATACTTGAGGTAGTTGCAGTCTTAAATATATGTATATGTCGCACTTTTCCTCATCAACCATAAAACTTGATTAACCACAGAGCACTCAACTGTTACATTTAAATAACATATAATATCAAGCTAAAAGGATAGCCGAGGTAACTTAATGACCAGTGGATTGTAAAAAAGATCTAATCAAGACATTTGTAAATTTAACAATTTCCTTATCTAGTTCTGATGAATTTGACAACACCCTCAATATATCTTCCTGAGAATGGGCTTTAGACTGTACTGCTTTTCCAATGTACTGTATTATGAGCAGAGCAGTTTATCGCAAATTGCTGTCAAATAAGAAAAACTGTCCAAAAAATGTCTTGCATTTGACTTTTAGATTGCTAAGGGTGAAACATGCTTGCACATTTACCCTCATTAATGAATACTGCTAAAATCACATTTGTTTCATAATGATAATCATATAACTAACTACATCACCTAATCGAAACTTTAATATAATGTCATGTCTCTTTACTTCAACGAAGATGCGCATTTCATGTTTGCTCTTGTCTGCCTCTGTTCTACAAATGAGCACTGACTTGCAGAGCTGATGTAAAAGCATGAAAGGCAATGTTACGATACAGACAAGAAAAGAGAAAGAGTAAGAGAGAAAGATTGAAAGAAGCCTGCAACTGCTCCATGATGAAATTTGTTGTATACTGGCAGCAAGGGGCCCTAGTTTCCATTGTGGAGTGAGTGGAGGATGAATCAGGGAGTGTAGCCCAGAGTGGTTGTCTTTCCCCAGGGTTGACATTCACACCTGCAGGGGCCTCAGCTGTGAGCTTCATCCTGCTGTTGTAGCCTAATCTCTTTAATCCAGAATTATCCCAGCAGCCATCCACTCACTCCATCCACACTTAATCCTCCCTAATCCCACCAACTCCACACTCACTCAGCCAGCTGCAGACACACCGCTATCCTTATCACTAAAAGGGAGTGTGTATGTGTCAACAGCAACTGTGATGCCTTGTATTATCAAATAGCACATGTATGCTTCTCAAAAATACAGTTATGGATCTGATTGGAGTGATGGTATTTCAGATAAATTCAGCACCTTTTTAACTAATTATCTGATATGTATAAGTACCTATGCCAGTAGGTGGCGACAAGTGACTGTCTTTATGAGTGAAGAATCACTGAATCAATTTGTTCAAAAAATGATTAATTCAGGAACAAAACGTTGGGTTATGCATATAACTACTGTTCACAGAAGAAGAGAAACAAGGTACAACACATGACTATAGAATATCACGCTCTTGCGCCATTCGCTGAAGAAAGGCCAATGACGCATGCCAATGTAGGAGGACCTACCTGCCAACAGCATATAAATGTGGTCAAATGCGTCATTCCCCTCTTTCAGTCCAGCTCTTCACCGAGCCTTCAACTGAATGGGTATCAGAGGTGTTGTACCTTGTTTCCCTCCTTCTGGGAATAGTAGTTATATGAATAACTCAATGTTCCCATTCAGTCAGTTCACTAGGTACAACATATGACTATGGGACATATATTCACGCCCTGCAAAGTGCACTGAACTAAATGTAAGGGACCAGCTTCGCCACATACACCTTTTTCTTTATCAAAGGAGGCATGGCCCCTGGTTTAAAACCCCTGCATTAAGCACAGACTGAGCCAGTAAAAGCAAACAAACATGCAGTGATGCCCAAGCAGCACAAATGTCCACCACAGACACCCAAGATTGCCATGCCCCTGGTAGAGTGCGCAGGCACCCTGCAGGCAGAGCCAACTCTTTACTCTTATAAGCTATTGAAATAGTCTTCACAAATCAATGCAAAAAACACTGTTTGGATAGCGGCTACCCATGGACCGGGTTAGCAAAGCATACAAAAAGCTGATCAGAAGAGTGCATAGCCTGTTTGTCAGCACAAAACTTGCACAGAGCACAAATAATGAAGTCTCCTGTTTTCCTCCGAATCATTAGAGAGGTTTGACAGAGGCTGTTTGAACGAGAGTGCACTATTCGCTCCCGATATGACCTTAGGCGTATACGCCGCATTAGGATGCAACACCACTTTTGACCCATACAACGCAAATTGCAAGCATGAGGGATGCACCGAGAGCGCATGGAATATAATTTATAAGACAGCATCCTTATATCCAAGGATTCTAATGGCTCAAACGTAGGTTCACATATAGCCTCCAGAACTACCCATGACGGCACCATTGATTTTGCAATGGGTCTAAGACGTATAGCCACTTTAAGAACTGAATGGCAAGCAGGTGCACGCTTGGCACAGCACAATTAATGCCCTCATGACAAGCCGAAATGGCTGCCAAATAAACTTTTCCAACATGGAATCGGAGCGACCTTCCTCCAACAATTCCTGTAAAAAGTCAGTATTGCCACAATAGGGCACTGATATGGTGATAAAGACCTTCGCCCACACCAAGCTTCAAACATGTGCCACTTCAACGTATAAAGTTGACGGAACCTCCTGTGGGCTAGGAATCTGACTGCTTCTTCCCTGCAGAGAAAGATCTCACCTTTGTCGGAGACGGACCATTTATTTCCGACCCCACCTGCTGTTTAGGCTGCATGTGCATCAGCCCAGCCCCCCCAAGCCCCCCCTAAATGGCCTCTTGTCTGGTGGCAGTCGGAAAGACAGCCTAAACTGTAAATGTTGAGCAATGAACCCCTCCTTGGCAATGAACACCTCAGAGATTCCATGCCTGAAACATGTCAAGAACCTTACCAAACAAGCCGGATGGATAGATCGGTGGGCGGAGTAAAGCATTTTGATCTCACTCAGGTAGGTTTGCCAGGGTCAATCAAAGATGATGCCAAGCCACCATAGTGCTAGCCATCACATGATCCAATGACACTAACACGCAACGTGTTGTACGTACTACGTAGTCTGCCGTGGACCATACTTCTCCCGCACATCGCATGGCCTCCCCCATCATGGCCACACTCAGTTTCTTCAATTAAATAACCTGGTATGTCTGCAGCAAGGACATAGTGCTCAATGCTCTAGCCATGCAGGCCTGATCACTATAAATCCAGCCAAGCCTTTTGTACAAGAACCAGCACAGACCCATTGGAAGAATGGGGTTATCTGCAATGCACCATGGGGGGTGACATGGGATTCGACCACAAAGGTGTCAGCTCTGCTATGCAATCCAGATAAAGCGCAGGCATGTTCTTACCATGGTTTACACAGGGGACAAACGGAGCCCACAGAAGTGCAAGCTTATCTCTATTGGAAGAGGGGTACTGATAGCTCCACTGACAGCTTCCCTGCAACTCTTCGATACACATTAATGAAAGAATCCTCCATTACTTCACTTCTACCCTCCACCTCGGAGGGTGGGGGGGGCGTGATTTGCCCCACTTGAAAAATGTCGTCAGAGAATTCCTTCAGACACTCATGACACTCAAAGCTGAGGAGGCAGTCAGAGGAACACTGTCGTGATCAGACTCTCCTCGGTTTCCACACGATCGTCGCAACTCTCTGTGGCCTCCCCAAAAATGGATAGAGGCACATCTGAATCAACACCCGAAGACAAAAGCGATCACACACTCAATAAATGCTACATGCCGTTCGAGTGTGGAACGATGGAGCTGCTGGCAGTGCGCACATGCCCTGGGGTTGGAGAGAGACACCTCAGCATGGACAACACCCAAACACACCAGAGAGTGCTTGTGAGTATCCTTTTCTGACAGCAAATACCTACATGCCATAGGACAGGGTGAGAACCTTTGATTAGACATTCTTTAAAAAATGTTATTAGCCCTTTGTTAGCTAAGACCAATTTGAGCTAAAAAAAAAAAAACTTTCTCTTTTTATGCCTTTGTTTCAACAAGAGTCACCACCGTGGGTTTTGTGAATGTGGAGTGATGGTGTTCTAGCAGCGTGGTGAAGAGCTGAAGTACAAGTGGAATGAATCATTGGCCTTCAGGCATGAATAAAAGTGTCTTCAGCGATTGCAGCGATATCCTATAGTCATGTGTTGTACAGAGTGTACCGACTGAATGGGAACAAGTGGCTGTCATTATGAGCGAGTCATTGAATAATTCAGTCAAGCGTTTCATTCAAAAACACACCGATTCATTCAATAATGACACTACTGTATTGCTTGGAGATGCGCAATGAGTAATTATGCTTGGCCTTTGTTTTGAAATTTTTTTTAATGGGCGCAAAAACATTTCGTATAACAGCAATATCACACTTACAATGATGCTGTTTTTTCCCCTCACTCATACCAGGATCTGTCTCTCTCTTTACTTCTTTCCTGCTGCACTTTCGTCGCCTTGTCCTTTCTCTTATTTCTTGTCACTGTCTGAGTTCTCTATAGGAGGCAAGCAGATAGGAAAAAAAGAGAAGGTGAGAGACAGATCAGTGCCAATTTGTGTCATATATTAACAGGATGGAACAAGAAGATCTTCATCTTTCTCATTCTCACTGCTGAAATGACAGTTCATTACATTTTTACTTTTTGAATCAGCTGAGTGGAGTGTGACAAATCTGCACTTTGTGCACAGAACTCACTGTAAAAGTAGAAATCAAATGTTTTTCTCCTCACTGTCACCCTTTATCTTCTTCCTTTAGCTTAGAAAAACCATTTAAATATAGCACATGTAATGAGATATTTCTTAGGAAATCCCAAGTTGGTTGCTCTATTGTGAATGTGATAAAAGCTTGATTACACCCTTAAAAAAATAACTCTAAGTGTAATTTTACTGCAGGGCAAGCAGCTTGTTTCGTCCGCTGTTGTTGTTGTTTTGTCATTGAAATTTTATCCTCTGTACCCCTGCTGTTTATTGTCATTATCATTATAACAGCTTGGTTGATGAGAAAAGCCACTCTTGGTAATTAGGTGATTAATTACTAAAGTGACCCAGTGTGTACTGGAGTACAGCAGATGCATAATGAGACATGTGCTGTTTATTCATACCAGCGATGACAGGCGTTAGTGTCCTCTAATGGTCCATTTTTAATGGAGCCGTTATCAATTGAAAGCCTGCTACTAAGTTTATCAAACTACTTTCTCGATGGACAGTGTTCATATTGGAAAGACAACGTTTGAATGTGTATAGAAAATAGGGTGACCACCATCAAACAAACCAAATGTGGGACGATTACTAAGTTTGTGTGGGACAATGTGGGACATGTTTCCAACACTAAAACATAACCTGAAGCTGTTATATAATGTCTAACTTAATAACAACATTTGTATTCTGCCTTTCAGCTGATAAAAATACTTTGTTATTTAGTCCCTTCCAGAAAACACCATTCCATCACAATGTATGTCTTTATTTTACATGTCATTTAAATTAAATATCACTGACCCTAAAGGCAGCAGGCATCATGCAGATAACTATTTTTGAATTAGGTGACCAGATTTCTGAAATGAAAACTGGGGACATTTCCTATTTTAGAACAAAAATCTCATTTGTTATTATCTATTTAAAAAACAGGGACAATACATTTTTTAATGTTTTTGTTTTTAATTGTTGTGGGTTCCTTATAGGCTATTATTACATGAATAATTATGATTTAGTTTCATTATTAAGATTTTTGCTCTGGTTTAAATACAACCAAAAAAACTTATACACGATTAACGTTAATAGTAACCACTATAAAACCAGTTCTAAACAATACTGTTATAGCCTAACATTCGTGTGACTTTACAAAAACATATTACATTTTAAAAATAAAACATAAATAAGCCTATAAGAAGATAAATATTTAACAAATATGTTTTAACATTATTGAATTTAATATTTAAATTTTCAAATGCTGTTTTTAGCTACTGTACAGAAATTAGGTTACAACTGTTTTAACTTTTAACTAATTTTAACTATTACTTATTTTAAGCAAAAAGTATGTGTATTATTTTATTTTATTTTTTATTTATTCATATCTGAGTGTACCTTCACCACGTAGTTAAGACTTGTGTGTGGAAATTGCTGCGTTATGACTGCGGAACGTTTAAAATTGTGCAAAACAATCTCGCACCCTGTTGAGGCCTTGTTATAAAACATACAAACAGTTTGAATAGTTAGTATGTTACTAACCTTGAAACTGATAACGATGTTTATTGTGATATTTGACGAAAATGGCGCTTTGCTCTGGTCCAGATCCAGATTACGACGTTCCTCATGAAGTAGCGGCGCGCGCGCGACCAAGTGTAGCTGCACAGCCCCCTCTGTTGGAGAACATGATCACTACACAATTGGTCCAGCAGGCTGCTGTATGCTCGTCGGAACAGACCACAGTCTATGGAACAGAATGATGAAAATGCGGGACAAGGAGTTAAAATGCTGTGCGGTACAACGCAAAGCGGGACGGGTGGTCACCCTAATAGAAAATCTAATCATATTTTGAAATTGTTCTTTTTATATTATTTGGCCCTCGTTGTTTTCGATTGTAAAAAAAAAAAAAAAAATTGCAGCTGCACAATCTATACCTGTTTCATGCTCTGTTGTACATAGTACTACATAGTTATTTTTTTCTTTCATCCTTATTGTGATGTTCTGCAGTCATGATCCTATAGCTTCAGATAAAGTTCTCTAATGATCATATCTGAGATAGCACAGCAAGAATCAATACCACAAAATATGGAGGGGGTTTATCTCTCTCTCTTGTTCCTCTCCTGGGTAAAAACGACCAGCTATAACATTCTAAGACTTTGCTCAACATACAGCGATTGTTTCCTGCGACTGAAGCAGATTTAAATACTTACACATGGAATCTGAACACCATCTGCAATCGCCGACTGAACGCAACTGGCTCTGACTGGACTGCGTTTGAGTGCTATCAGTCATAAGTATCAATTTACATTCAGAACCGGCCTTACAATCGTTAAGTGTGTCCTCGGCTTAAGAAAGAAAAAAGACCATCACAGTTAAAAGGAGCTGTCTAGTGAATGAGGACATTGAAAGGGATAGTTTACCTAAAAGTGAAAATTGTGCCATTTACTCAAAATACACAAATGTCAATATAATATTAATATTGTAACTAGATGTCGGCTGAACCACATGTGAGAGACTGATTCTCTTCACTCCCGCCCTGCTGCTCACTTTCCATATGAGTATATTAGAACGAAGATCACATGCTTCTCGCCCACCAATGCAGCACAATCTGCTGCACTATAAATGATCCCAACATGTAGTATGAGTCACACTCTACTATTCTCAAATAACTTTTTCAGTGGCTACAGATACAACACTGATAGTGCTCGTTGACGCTTCTGAGAGAAGAGCGATTAAGATCTGGCCTGGTTGACACAGTGGAGTGGCACTCTCATCAAGCTGTTTGTGTAGGCACACATTTACTGGCTGCATGCTGATACAGGAAATTAGAGGCAGAAGTTCCTGTGAGAGGTGAACAAACACATGTTCCTGCCATTCAAATGTGTTAACCCAATGTAAGTTCCAGTAAACTAATATTTGGTGCAAACATCAGTGTGTAGGCGGAGAAATAAGGGCAGAATCATGTGAACTCTCAGTTTCCTTGAATCTGTCACTGTGATGCCACATATCTAAACAGATTCATTCATAATTTAAACAGGAAATTCATGCATAAATATCACAGGTTGCCAAGTTATTTATGGCCTCCCCAGGGCCTCGCCTGTTAGCATATATAGAAATTATATATTCATAACACTGAATTTTCTAGTGCTATTTTTCTAAAACCATTTAAGCTGTCTAATATACCTTAAAGGATTAGATCACTTCAGAATAAATTTTTTTCTGATAATTTACTCACCCCCATTTCATCCAAGATATTTATGTCTTTCTTTCTTCAGTCAAAAAGAAATTAAGGTGGAGGAAAACATTTCAGGATTTTTCTCCATATAGTGGATTTCAACAGGGTTAAGGGGGTTGAAGGTCCAAATTGCAGTTTCAGTGCAGTTTCAAAGGTCTCTACACAATCCCAGCCAAGGAATAAGGTCTAGCGAAACAATCTGTCATTTTCTAAAAAAAAAAATAAAAATAAAAATAATATACTTTTTAACCACAAATGCTCATCTTGCACTAGCTCTGCAATGCGCCTTGCATTACATAATCATGTTGGAAAGGTTATGCCTGACGTAGGCGGAAGTACCGAGCAAGTGTTTACAAAGTGAACATGTAAAGACTAAGGCTGCGTCCCAAAACCTGGGTAGCTGTCTTGCTGCCTCGCTGTCTTATAAGAGAATGACTTGTACGGCAGCGTTTGTGCATGAAGGTACCTCACGAAATTGATTTCGGACAGACTTCTGAGGCAGCGTAACAGTTTAATGATCTACAGCAATATAGCGTGAGCTATGGTGAGAACTAAACAAATATTTAATGATTACAGTAGTAATTTCTCGATAGAAATGATATCAAAATTGAAATATGTTGGTCAAAATCGTACATTTATACACAAAATGAGCAGTAAACGCAACTTTCGGACACCATCTTTATTTTTCTAGCTCAACTATCACAGAATGGAAAGCACAGGATTGTGGGATATCAAAGGCAGCTAAGGATACATCCATGCTTCCTTCAAAAATCGATCTGAGGAAGGTATCTCAGCAAACAGGAAGTGAAGCTAACATTAGATTCGGACGTTGCCTTGATGCCTTACTACCTTGAAATGTGTCCTCAGAAGGCAGCATTTTCCAGTTTTCGGACGCAGCCTAAGTCAAACAGCCTTTACAAAAAAAAAAAAAAAAAAGGTAAACCCAACGATGGACGATTTTGAAATTGGAGGAGAATATGATTTTTTTCGCCCTACCGCGCTACTTCCGCCTACGTCACACATGACCTTTCCAACATGATTATGTAACGAGCATTTGTGGTTAAAAAGTATATAATTATTATTTTTTTTAGAAAATGATCAATCGTTTCGCTAGACTAAATTCTTATTCCTTGGCTGGGATTGTGTAGAGCAATGTTCCCTCTAAGCTGCGCGCGTGCGCGGCCGCGCAGAAAAAAAATAATTGCCGCGCAGAGAACAGACATGAAGATCATGTGTGGGGAAATCCATTTGATTGTAGTAGTTTAAATGAGAAACAATTGCAGTGCTCTGGACAACCGCTATAGAGTTATTGTCGCTATAGAGAGTTAGAACCGGTGAATGCGGTTTACAGGTTTCACAGAAAGAGAACGATATGAGCGCGTGTGAGCTGGCTGGCCCTGAGCCAAATCAGTCGCGGTAAGAATACTGTCATTTTGCGGACTAAATACATCAATACGAGAGGCAACGCGAAACGAAAAGAAATGTGAAATAAAACGCCATGTTTTAATGAAAAGTGGTGGAAATAACGGATGATGGGCACAGAATGCTAACAAAACTCTGAGACATTTACAATTACACACCCACCACAGGTGTAGCTTGCAAACTCAAAATACATCAGTGATATACCTCCGTTTAAATAGATATTTCTGTGTGGTGGTGGTGTGGGTTTCAGGGATGTTTATATAACTATAAACGAGTTAACGTTCACTTCTCTTAAAAATATTTAGCTATCAGGGGCCGTATTCACAAAACATCTTAAGGCTAAAAGTAGCTCCTAAATTGCCCATTTAGGAGAAATTCTTAAAAATAATGGGCGTGTCAGTCCTAATTTTAAGAGTCCTAAATTTTTGCTCTAAGAGTATTTCACAAAGCATTTTAGCGCTAAAACTAGCTCCTAAATCTGTGAAACGCTAGTAGTCAAGAGGACTCCTAAGTCACTAGACAAAATTACAAACTACATTTTGATTTATAGATTTAAATCTACAATGAGATGCAACAAATAAATCTTTAACAAATAAATAAATATTGTCCGATTACCTGTGCCAGTGGTTTTCATGAGTTCACACTTACAAATGATTGAATAGAGTAAAAAAAAATAAAAAAATAAGCGTATTTGGTGTGCTGTCCAAGGGGATCGAGGGCTCCGAGATGCAGACATCCAAGAGGCGGTCCACAATTCACTGTATATACTAGTTTAATTAGTGACACTTAGCCTACATTTTAAAACCTTTATTTGAATATGGCAAGATTTTTATTAAAAATATTTATTTGAATAGGGCAACATTTGTATTTTAAAACCTTTATTTGCATATGGCAACATTCTACAATATTTCTATGATTAAATCGCTGACTCCTCTCCATCAGCCAATCACTGTGTGGATACTCCATGGCAACGAGGTCAACCCCGCCCTTACTCTTAGCTTAAAGGTGCTAAAGAGGATGTTTTGTTTTATACATTTTTGCAATATTACTTGAAACTGTCTTTACTAACTGATAAAAGACTATTTATTAGGTGCACTGAAAGTAATAATATTAATATACATCATCTGTGCAAGAGGTAGGGCCTTAAAAACATCAGCCAATCATTTACACGATCATCGCGTAAACGATTGGCCCTCTGGCTTGTCAATCACTGCCATGACGTTCCTTGTGAGAGACGTGCGCGGCTGCGCGCTCCAGTAACTTTCCACACTCCAGAGGCGCCGCATGCAATGTTTTTGTCAGGAGACAGGAGTAACAACTGCAGATTATGAGTTACCTGCGGTGAATCCGACATAATGAATCCACTAACACAACACAGAGAATGCCGGTGGTAAACACTCGTTTTCCAATACTCGTGCACGAGTTTTGGGAGGCGTTCCTTTGAAATGAGCTGTGAAGGAAGGGGGGCTGTTCTTACGCATGCGCTCATTTCAAAAACTCACTAACAGTCTTTGGATTCTCAGTCGACGAAAAAATCCTCTCTATCACCTTTAAGACTTCAATCTTTTCCTTAGTAAAAGTTGTCTCAGCAGCTTTGTGAATAGGTTTTAAGAGAAAACTCTTAGCTAAAAACTTTTACTGCTATTTAGAAGAACTCTTAGTGGTAAGATAAAATGTTTTGTGAATACGGCCCCAGATCTGTTTAAATGCTTTAGTTTGTTTTCACATATTGTAGAATGAGGTGTCATGTTTCCACATTAAAATAAAGGTTTTAAAATACAAATGTTGCCCTATTCAAATAAATATTTTTTTAATAAAAATGTTGCCATAGTCAAAATAAAATGTTGCCATAAAGGTTTTAAAATAGGCTAAGTGTCACTAATTAAACTAGTATATACAGTTAATTGTCCACCTCTTGGATGTCTGCATCTCAAGAGAATGCAGAATTCAAGCAACAAAATATGTTTTATAAACAAAGTTTGGGAGAAACACATTCGAACAGTTTTTCTAATCAGCTCGAGAGGAGGAACATATACACAGACGAAAGCCGACTTGCCTAGTTACTTCGACAGTTTTCTGCATCCCTCCACCACCCCATCCCTCACTCGACTGTGGATACGGAGATAACTTTGGGTTTGGGCTAAATTTCAAGCTCGGAGCCCTCAATCCCCTTGGACAGCACACCAAATACGCTTTTATATATATATATATATATATATATATATATATATATATATATTTATTTATTTATTTATTTTTATTTTTTTTTTTACTCTATTCAATCATTTGTAAGTGTGAATTCATGAAAACCATTGCCACAGGTAATCAGACAATATTTATTTATTTGTTAAAGGTTTTTTTTTTTTTTTTTTTTTTTTGCATCTCATCGTACATTCAAATCTATAAGTCAAAATGTATTGCATTTATGAAAAAGTTCATAAGGCTCTATCCTCTATTCCCTCAATGGTGTACAGTGTCTTTGGGTGGATTAGGATTGTTTGTGATTTAGTCTTAGTGACTTAGGAGTCCTCTTGACTACTCCTAACGTTTCACAGATTTAGGAACTACTTTTAGCGCTAAAATGCTTTGTGAAATACTCTTAGAGCAAAAATTTAGGACTCCTAAAATTAGGACTGACACGCCCATTATTTTTAAGAGTTTCTTCTAAATCTGCAAGTTAGGAGCTACTTTTAGCCTTAAGATGTTTTGTGAATACGGCCCCTGGTATATAACATCTGGGAAATTCATAAGCAATAAACATGTAATTTTGATGGTTTAATACTGTTTGTTGCTAATAATTGACTGTACAAAAATACATTATGGTTGTCCCAAACCATCATTGTAACTGCTCATATTATATAATTATAAAGAATTGAACTGTCCTGCAGGAGGACAGAAATTATTTTTTAATAGAATTTCTTGGTAAAGACTGGTACAGTTAATACAGCAATGTGAAAAAAATCTCAAGTAACCTAAAATGTGCTTAATTTAGTGACTGAACTGCTTGTTTTCAAACATATTATTTAATAAATCACTAAGTTACATCAAGGGTCAAATAAAATAGAAACGGCACATTAAAGTTAAATGTTACAGTTGCGTGATAAAACCATTTTTTTGTGTGTGTGTTTACATTCATTGTACAGGTCTGATATAAAGTAAATGTTTTTGCTCAGGTGGCCAAATGTGCGCTCAACAGAGAAGTTTTGCTCAGCGAGAAAAAAAAATTAGAGGGAACATTAGTGTAGAGCCCTTTGAAGCTGCACTGAAACTGCAATTTTGACCTTCAACCTGTTGAACCCTGTTGAAGTCCACTAAATTGAGAAAAATCCTTAATTTCCAAATACCTTAATTTCTTTTCGACTGAAGAAAGAAAGACATAAACATCTTGGATGGCATGGGGGTGAGTAAATTATCAGGAAATTTTAATTCCGAAGTTAATTAATCCTTTAAGCTGGAAACTACACAAACAGGCAGACAGCTGCTTATCCATAGATCCATCCATCCATCCGTCCATCCATCCATCTGTCCATCTATCCATCTTGTAAAAATGCTGTATTTTTTGGCTGGTGCACATCTAGAGGGTGAAGTTCTGACAAACCTTGAAGTGTGACAGTTCTCCCACAGTGCTTTGTGTAGTGAGAAAGTCAGACTTCCAAAAGCCATTTATCTTTATTACTTTGATATGGGTAAAATACCTCCTTTCTGCCTCACAACAGGTTTTAAAGCATTTTACTTGAATTTGACAATATGTGCTTGATATCAGAAGGCACATCTCAGTAGTAGCAAGCCTGGAAACCGGCCTAGAATAAAGTTTTGCTTAGTTCTGGTTTTTGCTCTTCTCCCTGACCAACCCCTACTTGACTCATCACAAAAATCAGAAAATATGACAGATTCATATAGTACATTCAACTACTATTACGAACGTGAATGATGGAATGAAACAAACAGATGTGAGATGTTGTTTTGAATGATAAGCACAAAGTTCCATCTGACTCCAAGAAGCACTTCAAACACTGATCTGAGGTCAGGCTTATAGCCTGTTCTGCCTTCTCAGATTAGCTCTTCATCTGATCCTGTTACAGCACTTAGACACACATCCTCCCCAGAGCCAGAAACATAAGTGATCCAAATTTTAACTCTGCGCTTCAGCCAGATTGATCTATAATTACAGAAGAGTGCAAATGCCAGACTGAACTGATCTCCCCTCTGTCCGCACTGTAATTAAGATTAAAAAATTATACCAATCACTTCAGCTTAAAGTCTGTTATCTGACAGAGCGCCAGGGGCATGTGCTCAGCAGCTTTATCTTTACCTCTAATCCAGAGGTTCTTTACTGAGATTTACCAAATAACGCAAGCATCCATTCTCTATTTGTCTGGCAGATCTGTCCATTGGTGTGCTACTTTCATTTTCAGCAGCCAGATGTTAATGATTAAAGTGAAATAAGACACGTAACATTAAATTAGGCAAACACTGCAACCAAACTGTGGTAAACAAGAGAGGACTCATTGAGTTTTATGAGTGGTTATAATGTTTATGCAATTTAGCAATGTTGTGGTCCTTGTCACGTTAGTGTAAGAGTTATTCATTAAAGGCGACAGCCGTTTTATGTTTCACAAAGCATCAGCACTCCTAAAAAGGTCATTTTGCAATGTTTTAAGGTGCTTCACAAATGAATAACTTTTATGGGACTCTGCTGAAAGGGCCAGGATATGAATGTGTTGCGCACACAGCACATTAGTAGAGATACAAAGTGAGTTTGATTAAGGGGGTGATTTTGCTGCTCCCTAATGAGAGGTAATAAGAATTACAACAACCTCTCTGAACATTAGCTCAAAGGGCAATAAGCTCATTTGGCAAGTCCACCGCACACATCAGTCAAATTAATATTAAGAGTCTAATATAATGGACTTCAGCTGAGGAAATTCTTTCCTTTTGTTTGGTCACAGTGATGTAAAGTTATTTTTACACTAGGTCTTATACACTTAAGTGACATAAAATGCTTGAACCTTGCATAAGCTGGTTTATAACTTAAAATATGTTTAATGCATTGCCTTAGCTTAGCTTTGGCAATATATTGCTCCCAAAAGTAGTATGCTATAGGGCCATATGGAGCATTTGGTATAATGACAAAAAGATTTTCAAATGTCAAGGGCACTTTAACAAGCTTGCTATCTGTATTTTTCTGAAGAACCAGTATTAAATAACAACTTGACATCCCTCCAAACCGATCTAGAACACATATGTACTCTGATCCCATGAGGTGTGTGAAACTGGAGTTACAGTGATGTGAGACAGGAGGAGATCGGTCCCTCCAGACCCAACGAAAAGCTAAACATTCAACTTTCTGAAGAAATAAATGTAGTAACAGCTAACAAACTACACAAAAATAAAAGCATAAAAGACTATTTTAACTGTACGCAGCAAGGCAGATTTTGATGCTGCTGTGAATTAATTTAACACACCATTTATACTGCAGATAAAAAAGCACTTCCTATATAAAATATGTTGTTTTTTAAAGCCGCTTTAACTATGTAGAGCCATCCACACAGACTTGAATAAGCTGTAAAACTCTGACTGCAGGCCACTCTCTTAATTGGTCTGCCTATTATGTTTTTGAACAAGCCCTTGAAGATTTGTTGAAGTTAATATTTTATAGCCAACATTCTGCAAACTCCAACCAACTCCTGAATTAATGAGTTGAGACAAGAAACCGAAGACTTGCCAACAGCAGCTAGTGGCTGAAACGCATTAAAGAAAGCTACATCAGCAAGATACCGCCAATTTAGAAATTGAGGAGGTGAAATGAGAGACCGTGTGCGCGCATAGGCAAGAGAGAGAAAGATAAGTGTCAAAAGAAAAGCGTTTTTTAATTCCACTTAGTTCTTTCTAATTCTTAGAATGTTAGTGGGCATATAAATGTCATCAATGAGATTGTAGTGCTCACTGTTACAGATAAAACAGCTAGAAACCTTTTATCTGCTTTGCAATTTAGCTGATACTTTCATGTAAAGTGACTTACAGCATATTTGTGTATATACAGACAGCCCCCGTAGAGCTAAGTGAAGAACTAGAGCTAAGTGCCTTGCACAAATGCATAGTGATGATGTAGCGCTCCTTACAGGGTTCAGACCTGGACCTTTCGGTCACCAACTCATGTCTTTACAACATGGCTACAATACTCCTCCACAGACTCAAAGCACTAAAAATCAAGCAAAAATACAAATAGGTTTATCAAACGGATCATAACATCATCAAACGCCTAAACATTATCCATTATTCTTCAAGAATTAGATCACTTTCAAATAAGCCATCGTATATGACTTTCTTCTTTCTGATGAACACAATCGGAGATATTTTAATAAATATCCTGAAGCATCCGAGCTTTATAATGGCAGTGATGCTCCAAATAGCTCTGGGGGGTTAATAAAGGCCTTCTGAAGCGAATCAATGCATGTGTGTAAAAAAAAAAAGTTATGAAGTAAAATATCTAGCTTCCACCACACTGCCTTCCGTATTCTACTTACGAAGAAAGTGTAAAACTCTTGCAGTTCAAAAAGCTTAAGCTACGTCCTACTTGCCTGGAAAATCCAGCCTCACCACTGTACCAGCGGATAAGTCTGGTCGCCATTGAATCAATTCGATTTCTAGGGCGGAGCAAATCCGAGCAAACAGGAAGCGGAATAAACCAATCAGAGAAGGGCGAATGTGACGTTAGCAAAGCGATAAGAGAGTCAACAGCGAAAAGTAAATGATGTATTTTTGGTCATTTAAAACTGAATTCACGGCTGAATAGAACAAACTCTCGGGTCTCCCGTGCGCAATCTTTGTTGATATTGAAGGGACTTTCGCCGCACTAGAGTGACGCTGTTTGCGTCACTGAAATAAACAAATCGGTTTGGAGTTGACGGTTGACTCGAGGCGCGACGGAGGGTAGACTGACCAGACTGATATATCTTGTAGAAGATATATCATTCTGGACTTGCCAGGCAAACGTCCTACGCCTTCCCTATTCAACTTATGGATTGACATATTGATTTTGTTTAGCCTGTATGTTTTTGGGGTTTTTTGACTCTCAAAGTGACGGTAGCCATCGACTTGCATTATATGAATCATCAAGGACCACGGTTTCAGCTAAAAATCTTCTTTAATGTTCTACAGAAGAAACAAAAGACACCTACATCTTGGGTGGCCTGAGGGTGAGTAAATTAACAGCAAATTTTCATTTTGGGGTGAACTATCCTTTTAAACAAGAGTACTAAGAGATAGGGGTATCTATATCTATACACCCCACATACATACACACACATGCATGAATACATACATATACACATACAATTACATTGCAGCTCAAGACATAATATTTAAACAGCTTTATCTAACTGCATTGATCTTTCTGTAAAGGGAAAGCTCAAACTATACCAATCATCCAAGCTGTCACTCCAAAGGTGCTGTGTACTTCCTTATGAGACAATCCAAGTGCTCACACTTCACCTTGATTAGTCCACATTGCTGTAATTCAACTTAATATATTTTAATGGCTGATGGCATTTGCTTGGAGAGCAGCATCAACAAGTGTGTAATTATCTCCATAATTAAGCTGCCAAAACACACGCACTGCCAGAGCACCTCTGAAACAGTGAGTGCTCTGTTCATTAGCATCTCTGTAAGCTTATTAATCATCTAACAGGCAATTAGCAAGCCGTTACCATTCATGCCTGCTATGTAAATATATTCCTGGGTTAATTTTTCCCTCTGATAATAAAGAAAACATTATGAAAATTAGCTCTGTGACCATATAAATTATCTGTATTGTTAAAGGCAGAACAATGGTACTGCAAAGATAAGCATAAATAAATGTGTTATAAGAAAAAAGGACCAACATCAGGGGGAACAATTAACTTGACAGTCGTTGGCTCACCTCTAAGGCCCTTTATGAGCTGTAGTTGTGGCCTCCACCAGGCTTCTGTTGGACAGATCACGCAGCTTTATCCTTGCAGGAGGCTACAGATGATAGACAGACAGTCCTAGAGCCACTTACTACTTCAAGCCAACCTGCACCTCTGACACTAAAAATGAATAAATAAAAACATTCACCCTAAACAGCAAGGCATAATGAATCACAACACTCCATTAGTAAATTAAAGCACTGCCCCGAGCTGCCCTTTGAGTCACATCTTAGCCCTCACGGAGGACGGGAAATGGAGTGTAAATGGGATTTTCCACTAGTTTCAAACCAAATTTGAGCGAGACCCACAAATAACACATACATCATAAATTTCATGCAGGCTCAGCCAGAAGCCCAGGTCCCTTCGGCCTGTGTTGTTAATGTGATGTAGTCTCTGAGAGGACATTATGTCAAGCGTTTCAGCAGTCTGTGGTTCAGGGATCTGGGACAAACCAAGTTGGTGAAGTTGTGGGGAGATGATGTTCCGTGAAGACTAGTAAATTGCTTGTATTTTTATGCCATCATGGTGTTAACATATTTGAAGAAGTATAATGGTTCAGCAGGGTAGTTTATCATTTACATGACAGCGAAAGGGACGAAGCACATGAGCTCTTCAGTTTTTAATGAAAAAAACATTTAACACAATGTGAAACGCTGACAGACACAGAGGCACAGTGGACCATTTATCAGAGGTTCACAGAACGTTTCGAAGGGGGACGACAGACATGCACACGAACGCCCTTCGATTTGGACGAGAACGTGGAGTCACTTGCCAGATGGTTTAGCCATTTCTCTCTTCTCAAATGGCAAAAACTCTTTCCCACTCGACTCTGGCAAAAGAGCGGCCACCATGTGCGTCCTAATCAACAGCAATACAAGAGGCTTGTATATCTAAATATGCGTGACTGCACCAAGCTTTATGCGGCCCAGATGTGCCCTCTTCCCCTAACTGAGGTGATGTATGGAGACTTGGCTTTAGAGAGACACTATGAGGAGCTGATCTGAAAAGCAGCCCACATCTGAAATTTCAAATGCTGCTCACCAGACCTACTTAACACGGTGCGCTTCCAAAGTCTTCCGTGTGGGGAGTTTAACAATACAGGCTTGCCAAGGACGAACATTACCGCATACATCCCAATTGAAAACACACATATATCTTAATTTCTTCGGCATGTGATGTGAATTTGACTTGGATAGACACGGAGCATTCGATTACGCTCAATCCGTGTGCTCCTTAGGGCTGCTGTTAAGAACAGTCGATGACTGAAGCTCTTTCAATTACAGCTAGTTTCTCTCCTCGCTAATTACTGCCACTTGTGTTGATTTCTTCTCAAAAGGGCCATAATTTCTCTCCTCCTCAACCCCTCACTGCCACCCAATCAATTAACATGAGTAATACTAGGGCTATTAGAGGACTGCACGCTGCCTCAGGAGGAAGTTTTGCCATCAGCAGGACGAATGATTGCTTAATATAGCAGACAGACTCAGAGGAAAGCTTACCACAGTACAATCCGTTGAAATCAATAGCGGCAGTCAGCCTATATTGTTTCAAACGAGGAGAGCCAAGCCACGATAAAAGCGTTCAATAGGAGCGTCTGGGCCGCTGAGACGCTGAGCAGGCATTAAGCTCCGGTGGCAACAGGGAGACATTACTCTCTTTGGACGGACACTCAGCACCCTGTCCAATAGCTCAATCTCTGGTGCTGAACACATGCATGCACCAAGAGGAAGTGGATCTTATGAGGCTCTAGGGACGTCTTCTGTGGTGAGGACAAACATGCTGAGCTGTTTTGTTTATCTTGATAAAAGTAGGCAGTGTGTTGTTAATTTGCCGTATGGCAGGTTATCAACACCATCAATGGCTGTATTGTTCTTTTATCACAATTGAAACAAGGACAGTTACAAGATAATTTAAAGGTGGCTTTAATCTCCTCTATTTGTTAAGCCATTTTATTACACTCCTCACTGAAATACTTTTCAGTGGTCAGTAATTCTGGTCAGTAACAGCATTCAGTGGTCAAATATAACTGTAAAACTGTTCATTTAAATTTTATCTCCTATTCTGTGGTAGTTTCATGTTTCTGATATTCATAGGCATGCGTGTATAATATTTACAAATACATTTCCATATGTTTGGATACATGCTGAAACAATATGGATGTATTGACAGCATTTAAATAGGTCATATAATAGCACTTTTAAAAGACATAAAATAAGTCTGTGATGTCCCCAGAGTGTGTATGTTAAGTTTTAGCTCAAAATACCCCACAGATCACTTTTTATAGCATGTTAAATTTGTCACTTTTTGAGGATGAGCAAAAATGCTGTTTTTGTGTGTCCCTTTAAATGCAAATGAGCTGCTGCTTTCAGTAGAACACAAATGATGATTTTTATGTTCAACTGCCTTTAGCGCACGCACGGCATCTTGTGCGTGAGGTGTGTACGCGCTCTGGCGTAGTTTACGCAAGCGCCGGAAGTGGTCTCTCTCTTGCTTTTATGACATGCTATTGCTTTGTGTTACATACTGTATTGCAATAACATGGCCTCACCATTAGGGTTAGTGATGTCACTAACCCGGGAAGAAGCTTGTTGTAGTCCCTACCAGCTGTTTGTTGTAGTCCTTAAACAGCTAATTCTTTAAAAGAAAATATCTTGCTTTACTTTGAACTTTGAGCATCCTGACTTTGCTGATGTTTTTTTATGCTCTAACAGCAACATTACACACTGACTTAAGTTAAAAAAGTGAAATCATAATCAACCACCACTTTAAACCATTAAGTAAGCACAGCATTAGAAATTCTTTAGAAACTCTTTTAAATTATATTTATTCATGCTATGAATTCAATATTGTATGGCAGTATATATTTGGCAGTTTTTTCCCCATGGTATTGCAAATTGTTTTAGATATTTATATTTTTCAAGGGATTGTATCAAAGTTAGACATTCCAGACAATACTAATATATATATTTAAATTATTATTATTATTATTATTATTATTTTCTTTCAGACTTTCAGAAGTAATGACCGGGCTGACTTACAATATGCTTTGGCAGCCAGTACATGAAACCACTGGATCCGGACCCTGTGACCTCTCTTCATCCCTCATATCAAGTTGCTCTTATCTACAGACCAGCGCACAGAGGATGAAAGGAGAGAGGGATCATTTAAATCAACAACAGCTGATCACTGAGAAAATTCACATTTTTCTAATTCTCTGTGCTATTCAGATCTTACAGACAACAAACTTTCCACATAGACAGTCCTGTAGGAACAGATAGCAAAACAGTATGTATAGGTTAAAGGCCAGTGTAAAGGTCGGAGTAAAACACTTACTTTAGTTATGATTTATTTATAAATATATGACAACATGTTACATTATTTGCATGTACGCAACAAAATTAATAGAATATCATATGCATGATTATTTTAAGTTTTTTTTTCATGATAAGAGGCACTGATATTCAGAAGATTACCAGATGTATCTGTTTGAATACCATGCACACTTTAAAAGAACATATGAATACTAATCTAAAGAACAGCCTAAGGACAAGACGATTTAATTGACTTGAGACATATGTGATGAGCCATAACGCTGGATAACGCTGCGTGCATAAAATCTGAAGATGCTTTTTTGAAGCAATGTACAACAACATGCTTATTCATTCTTATACAATTATGGGGGGAAAAAATAGGACCTTTGAAAAGACGCCCCTGCCCTGGCCTCATGAGAAAAGAAATGAAGAATATCTGTACCTTGCATTATTCCAGCTAGTATTCTCACTTATATACACCTCCATATGTTATATTGCTAACCAGAATGATGATTAATTGTATTATGCAGTTTTGCTTTGTAACTTACAGGCGATGTAAACTTGATGTAGCAGCCACTGAACAGTCATCAGCTTTTAAATCACTTCATAGGCCTGAATCTCTTCAAAGAAACAAAGCAGCTGACACATAACAAAATATTGCTATGTGTTGTTGAGCGAGTCTCTTTTGATCTCCCACATCTCTCTTTGCAGTGAAGTCTTCCTCAGAGATTTGCATTGAGCATTAAGATTCCAGGAGCATCTTCCAATCTCTTCACTCCTTGTAGGGTCAGGGAAATCAAAGCGGCATACATCAGACGAATATCAGAGCAGGACTCATGGATTAGTGCCCATGGGGTCCTGGCACTAATTAAAAAAGAAGTGGGAAAACAGTTCCCATCGGCTCCCGGTGGACACGGAATGATTAGCTGCAGGTGATCGATACATCCCATCAGTCCATCACAGGTGTACTACAGGGAGTTGGAGAGAGTAGACCAGGCTCATCTGGAGTCTAAATAAAAACAAGCAAGTGTGCTTGGCAGAGAGGAAGGCTAAATTATTGAACTTTTGCAGGGGAATGGAAAGGATGAAATCTGAAGCAAACGGAGAAGCCTTGAGATGGGCCATACAGACAGATCAGGTAGAGTGCTGCTGTAAATAGGCCTTTACAGTGCTTGATGCCAGTGATGTTTCTGTCTGTAGATACACGAGTATTAATGGGAAGCTCAAGTAGAATCCATTAGAGCAGCTTCCTGTGCAAACATTATAGACAGCTCTCCAGTGATGCAGTTAGGCGGCTTAGATTAACCCTCATGGGAATATTTCAAGAATTTCTTCCATACATGTAATACAACTCCAGATAATCAAGCATAATCAAAAAAATATATATATTTTTTTTTTTATAGGAAGGAACTACTTCCTTCCACCATGGATTCAAATCTCAAATTGACAGTTTAACAGTTGAGCCCAAGCCTCCATTACTAATTCTAAAACGTCACTTTAGAACTAGTAACGAAGAAAAGCGATATCCTTGTCTTTCTTCTTTTAACATCAGGCTTTCATCACTCCCATGACAGCGCTAGTCAATACATTTGTCAGTTGCATCTCATAAGATGTTGTTTAAAGGAAAAACAACGTCCTTGTTTCCTTTGAATTCAGTCCAATTCAATATGAAAGTCTTTAACTCACTCACTCATAAAGACAGTCTTTGCCGCCATCTAAGGGCTTATTAGTTAGTGCTCTAGTTAGTACAGGGTTTAATTTTAATGTAAATATAAAGTTATGAAACTTAATATAGCCCTTAAGCCAAATCTATTAGCTCTGGAACAAGTAATAGATTAATAAGACCAGAGATTGCCCCTTTGATACACCCAAAACGAATTATAGGCCTCATGTTAAACACTATACATAATAGCTAGCGGCAAATTCCCGAAGTACTGGCTGAGACGAAGCTGTTCTCTGTGGGTACACGAGCGCTGAATGGTTGCTGACGGCCTGGAGCTCACATTTCCGAAATAAGCACTATGTTTACATATAAATGGCATACCTGAGGTCTAAACAACTATATTCTCACCTAAAAAAACTTTTAAAACTACACTCCGTTACAAAATAACAGTAGTATCTATGAAAATATGGTGGGTTTGTTCATCCACTATGACACTCGCTGACAGCAGAGTGAAGACCTCTCAGCCAATCAGATTTGAGAACCAGAAAGAACTGTTGTGTATAAATATCTATCTATCTATCTATCTATCTATCTATCTATCTATCTATCTATCTATCTATCTATCTATCTATCTCTCTCTCTCTCTCTCTCTATCTATCTCTATATATATATATATATTATATACACACACACACACACACCCACACACACACATCATTTAACCTTGTAGCTAATAACACATTCTGTGAAGCTGAAAGATCTGATGCTACTGATCAATTCCTCAGCCACAGTTCAAAAAAATATAAGTATGACTTGTAAGAGCTAAAATCATCCCACATTGTACATGCAAAATCATCTTAATAGCAAAGCACAGGGCTGAAGGTTACCGTGGTAACATGCCAGGGTTTATATGCTCCCCCCTGCTGTTAACAGCATGGATCTTCTGAACAGACAACAATGAGGCAGGTAATTTCCTCTGGCCCCCTGGAGTGCCTATCATCTCTCTTTACTGCCTCCTACACATCTCAATACAAACCTGAGCTTCTGCGTTCACGCTGAAAACCAAAGAACACCTGCAATCTCATGCACAGCACTGCGCTCATTAGCTAACAGGCATTTTACAGGGAACTATACGAGAAGAGTCAACATGTCATAGAGAGATGTTAGCAAAAACAGCGGTCTGTTCCAGTCCGTGTTAAAAGTGTTTCCAGAGACATCAGGCCTAATTTGCCTGTAAATAATTGATTTGCTATCGTTCGGGTCCCATCGGAGACCCTCACTTTGTCAGTAGACTGCAAAGCTGCATCCACTGAAAATTAGCCTTTCAAATGTGTCTAACCTCCCAGTTCATGGACATCACACACAAATACACATTCACACAAACACACAGCATGCACAGCAAACATAGCCGCTTTCTTTTTTCATAGCTTCCCGTCAGAAATAACCTTCAACTAACCTTTAAACCATACTGAATAATTTAGATCTCATTTTCATATCAATGCAGGAGTCAAGCCAGGCAATTATCTTTTATCTGTATATTTCTCTGTAAGACCAAAGCATAATAAAGTTTTCCCAAGTGGGCCTGGAGAGAGAGAGAGAGAGACAGAAGAAACGAAGAGGAAGAAAGCATAGTGCGCTCCCCTGTTATCTTAAGACATTAATGATTGATGAATAATGCTATAATACCTCAAAACCTTTTGTGAAACACATACACACCTGCAGTTAAAAGCTGGTGGGAGAGAGTGAGCATCCAGACTGCAAAGATAAACAAGAGAAACTGTCAGATCACACATTCAATTAGGCCAGATGAGCAGGTGTGTGTATGCATCAAGAGAGAGTTTCAACATTAATAGACAGTGACACACTTACAAGCCTATCCAAAAGCATAATGAGAAACATACCATTTAATAGACAGTGTCGAGGGGAACAGTATTTAGGTATCTAAAATAAATAAAATTATAGAAATGGATGTTGTATGGCAATTAGATTCCATTGGAAATTGATATGACTGCAATGTCATGTCACACAGACCGTCTCAGAATGATCAACGATGATGGCATCATTTATTTAGCGGTGTCTGAGTTGTGGCCTAGTGATCAGTACACGATCTGACATTACCAGGAGTGCGCATAAGTGTGCGCAGGTACGCATACGCGGTAAAAAAAAAAAAAAAAAAACGCGCATCAGAAAAAACGCTTTTGAGTACCAACATTTGAGGACCAGTTCACGGGGACACTTTACTTACTGGAGCAGGATTTTTCTCCATCTCTGGTAAGATAGCAATAATGATGATAAGTGTGTTCTTTAATTATTAGGTGTGCACCTGATCGTAGTTAATCCGTGATCTGTACGGATAAGGTCCAACAGTTCGTCACGCATGTGATTCGCTGATTAACTGCTAAATTTAACCATCTTAGAGTGAAAGTTTATCATTTGCATTTATCATGTTTTGTCTCGCCAATTAACACATTCAAACGATTTTAAAAGCGAAAAAAAGAGGTGAAATTCGGGACTCGTGAGCTGTTATCTGTGCGCACAGCCTCACTCACCCAGCTTGAACACCGAATTAATCCCTCTTTCGCGTTTACTTGCGCTTGAACAGACACATACACACAAAATTATGTCAAAATACCTGTCTCGGCAAGTATTCTCTCGGTTATGTCATAAGTGAACAGTTGAGAAAGAAACCGGATGTGTGTCAGTTATTCGGTCTGCGCTTTCCTTCTTAAAGTGACAGCAGCCTAATATTCTTGCTGTTGTCTATCATTAATATTAGTAAAAAACAAAACAAAAAAAAAACAATCATTATCATCATCTATCATTCTCCATGTTAGAGAGAAAAGAAGATAATGAGGAGAGCAATCAGGAGGAACGTGATGAGGACAGCTTTTAAAAAAAAGTGTCACGTAAAGTGTGAGTACCAAGCAACATCTCCAGGTGCTCCCTTGAGAACCAGACCAAAAAAAGTTATATGCACCCCTGGACATTACAGTGATTATGAGAGCAAATATAAGGTCAAATCTAGCTTGCTTGATTTTTCTAATGCTGCTCTTCTCCCTATCATCCCCTGTAGTCTATACTCTCCTATAGATAAAACTGTCTGTAGGAGCCATATTAAGAGTATAGCCCTTTAACCCTCTGGAGTCTGAGGCTGATTTGAGGCCTGGAGAAGTTTTGACATGCCCTGACATTTGTTCTTTTTTCAGTTGTTCATAAACATATTAATGGAAAATGTGTCATTACACTGTATTCAGCACAAACTAGGCTACCATAATATGTGAGGAACATGTATGTACATGTTTGTGTTTTTGAAGTAATAGCGTTTATGCGTGGTTATTGAAAAAACAAAAAACTTAAGTCACTGAAATAAGGCCAAAAAAATAATATTATATATGTGTTCACAAGACTTCTGGGTATTGTAGGTTGTAGGTTGTAGAGTTTTTGCTTCAAAATTATGTAAAAATTATCCTGCCTACTCCTTCATATAAAACAATAGAGAGATTTAAATTTTCTAAAACACTTTTTGTCAAGAAACGTATGCATGGAGGCGTGAATCATCATGAATAATGGGTCATTTACACCAGAGAAGACAAAAGAATCGCATAATAAATATTAAAGGATTAGTCCACTTTTAAATAAACTTTTGCTGATAATTTACTCACCCCTATGTCATCCAAGATGTCCATGTCTTTCTTTCTTCAGTCGAAAAGAAATGAAGGTTTTTGATGTAAACATTCTAGCATTTTTCTCCATATCATTCATTTCAATGGGCACCAAATGGTTGAAGGTCCAAATGGCAGTTTCAATGCAGCTTCAAAGGGCTTTAAACGACACCAGACGATGAATAAGGGTCTAGCGAAACGATTGGTCATTTAAAAAAAAAAAAAAAAAAAAGTTTAAGTTCTATAAGCACAAATGCTGGCCTTGCTCTTTTCTCCGATGCGCGTTCGTGACGTCACGTAATACGCAATTACGTTGAAAAGGTCACGGTTGACGTAGGCGGAAGTATGGAGTCAGTGTTTACATTACAAATGTGCGGAAGGAAGATCGTATACACATATTCAAATGTCTTTGTGTCAGTTTATTGTTTAACCCTTTGAGCGGTACGTTCCCACATATGGGATGTTTATTTCTGTGCCCCTGGGTGTACGGTTCCACATATGGGATTTAGAATGTTCAGCGACGTCACATAACTGCTAAATTCAAACTGTGCTTTCACGTTCTGGCTGCGAGACGGATGCGCGCTCTCTTGTCATCACAGCTATGCAGTGTTTTCAGCCACATAATGTTTCTTTTAAGGTTTTATACATTTAAATACGCATAAGCACCATTAAACAATACATTTGGAGTTTATAAAATACACACTGATGTCAGACGTCAGTGGAAGCATCAATAAACAGTGAATTCAAATATAATTTGCCGACATTTATTCATATCAGACACACATAATGGGTCTAAGTAACTATAAAGTTTACTCTCTTATTCTTCCTGTTCACCAGCCACTTACTTGCATATATTTCAGGAGAAACGGATGTATTCACCTGCTGTAAATCAGACTGAAAGAACTCTGTGAACTGCAGCGCAAACTAAGATGGCGGCGCCCATCTCGCATTATAGATCAAGATAAAGATCATTTATAAAGGTTTTTAAACGACAAAACACACTCACTCACACATATTTGAGAATCGGAATATCATATAGTTGAAGACATGTGAGCAAGTTTGTGAATATTTTAAATAAAGGAAAAACAAAATAATAGTGATCCATCTCTCATACAGTGTTATTGTGGCTACGTTCAGCGCTCCTGACACGCACGCGTCGCCATGGAAACAATAAGGGCAAACGTTCTAAAATAAGGGTCTATGGAGTCAAATTAATGCCTTAAAGTTTTGCACAAAAATAAAGTTTTGCAAAACACAAAAAAGAATTGAGCAATAAAAAAATGTTTTGCAAACAAAAATAAAGAATTGCAAAGGAAAAATAAAGTATTGAGCAGAAAAAAAAATAAGTTTTGCAAACAAAAATAATAAATTGCAAAATAAAATAAAGTAGTGCAAAAATAAAAATATAATCAATTACAAAAATCAATGACAGCTGTAATCCTATTTTATCTTTGCCACATATTTTTCATGCTCAAACCTACTAAATCATTTGCAACGCTCATTTTATTCTGCGTTTCAGTCAAGCGTGCGCTCACGATACCGGCTTTCGTTTGCGCTGCACTGTTCTGTGCGGTTCTCTTTATGGCACTGGTTTGACGTGGGGGTGGAGTCAAGAAACGGGGGCACGCCCCCGCGAAATGCATTGGAGGGGAACGTAATCAGCGACAGGTGAAATAATTCTTTGACATGGTTAAAAATAATGAATGGTTTGTTTTTGTTGGTTTGTTTAGCATATGTTGTCGCCAATTACGACCCCCTCCAATGCATTTCTTATAGTAATATGACCTGTTGTGCTCTGTCTCACTGCCTGTATCCACTTTTGTGTCCTTAAACATTCATTTTTTGGGGTCGACAGCTTATAAAAACTTATTTCTGGGTTTTTTAGCTTGTTAGCTGTACACCTTGTCACACAGCAGCTTTTAGGCATTGTTCTGTTTTTTGTAATGAGTCAGAAAAGACAAGGAGGCAGCATCATGCATTACAAAGTCAATGGAGACGGTTGGATTGATTTTTCCCCCGGTTGGATTGTTTTTCCCCCGGTGGGCATGGTTTTCAGATTATAATAAATGCGCTCTGTCTCTATGCTTGATCTGTTCTGTTGCGATCTGCGTCTCCTGTCGATGACGTGTTTCGCGGGGGCGTGCCCCCGTTTCTTGACTCCACCCCCACGTCAAACCAGTGCCATAAAGAGAACCGCACAGAACAGTGCAGCGCAAACGAAAGCCGGTATCGTGAGCGCACGCTTGACTGAAACGCAGAATAAAATGAGCGTTGCAAATGATTTAGTAGGTTTGAGCATGAAAAATCTTTGGCAAAGATAAAATAGGATTACAGCTGTCATTGATTTTTGTAATTGATTATATTTTTATTTTTGCACTACGTTATTTTATTTTGCAATTTATTATTTTTGCTTGCAAAACTTATTTTTTTCTGCTCAATACTTTATTTTTCCTTTGCAATTCTTTATTTTTGTTTGCAAAACATTTTTTTATTGCTCAATTCTTTTTTTTGTTTTGCAAAACTTTATTTTTGTGCAAAACTTTAAGGCATTAATTTGACTCCATAAGGGTCGCCTTAAAAAAAAAAAAAACTCACTCTGGTGGTCAGTTAGAATATTTTAAACTCACGCTTGAAAGGTGTGCGTATCCTGGGTGTTTTAATATTAGAAAGCCTAAAAGAAAATTTTTGTCAGGACAGAAATTTGTGACTTTTCATAGATTTCCTATACACAATCCTGAGCGAATTAAACTGGTTGCTACGCCTACGTCAACCGTGACCTTTTCAGCGTAATTGCGTATTACGTGACGTCACGAACGCGCATCGGAGAAAAGAGCAAAGCCAGCATTTGTGCTTATAAAACTTAAACTTTTTAATTTTTTTTTTTAATGACCGATCGTTTCGGTAGATAAGACCCTTTCCATCGTCTGGTATCGTCTGGTGTCGTTTAAAGCCCTTTGAAGCTGCACTGAAGCTGCCATTTGGACCTTCAACCGTTTGGTGCCCATTGAAATGAATGATATGGAGAAAAATCCTAGAATGTTTACATCAAAAACCTTAATTTCTTTTCGACCGAAGAAAGAAAGATATGGACATCTTGGATGACATGGGGGTGAGTAAATTATCAGCAAAAGTTTATTTAAAAGTGAACTAATCCTTTAATGACCCTGGGAGGAAGTGGATATTAGCAGCACCATTTGACTGTGTCAGAAGCACGCTACGGGAGGACTCTTTGTTTTAATGGGGAGAAAATTTGCCTAAAGCAGTATCACCTTTCATCATTTCTTATTTGATCTTACTTGGAATACCATGGTATATTTGTTTTGTTTTTAATATTTACATTTTTTGATATCACATTTTGATATAATCTCACATCGATCGGACGACTTCAAAGTACTTCATATTCACCAATAACCTCAAGCAAGTTTCAAGAGTCAACAGAATCAATGGTCCTGTAAGTAAACCTCCCTTAAAACATGCATTGTGCTGAAATTCCTTTTCTTTTTTTTAATGGATAACTTTATGTGAATGTGGCACAATTTAAGATTTTTCTTTTTAAAACATGCATTGTGTTGAAATTCCTTTAAAAAAATTAGTGGGTAAATCAGACTTTACATGAATTTGGCACTTGCGAATTAATGTGACCCTGGGTTTATGGAGCTCAACATTAAGTTATTAGAAACTAATTTTTTCTCCCATTTGGCAGGTACACTTAATGGTATTCTTCGAAAGTCTTCCTTTCTCAACTGTGCAGTGCTCTCTGAAAGGAAGTGAGTAATGATATAGCAGTTCCTTAGCCTTGTGTGTTCACGGCACTGTTAATTACAGAGGTGCATATATGCATGCACAGGGGAACAAAGCCAATAACATGCCCACAGTCAAACACATTTCTGCAAACACATACAAAGCTCTTAAAAAAACATATATACTTTAGCAGAGAAGTATAAATATCATCATGTGGTATTGTGGGTAATTAATTCTCATGAATAAGGGAATACGGTTGCATATAAAAGAGGAATGAGAAAGGCTTGCTGTAGTGTTTGACTGCAGCTCCCTGCTGAGAGAGTTATAATAACCTCAGCCCAGCATTTTCTTGCCATAATAACACAATCTCTCTCTCTAATTATGGAAATTGGGACTGACATTAGCATATTGAGCGGAGAGATGCTAAAGAGTATCTGGCAGCTGAATATAGTTGAAACTGGCAAAAAACAAGTGTATTTGTTTGGCTTTCTGCAAAGAACAAATAAAGACGTAAAATATCTTTATCTCATTATCTAATCCATCAGAGTGGAATTCTTGAGTGCTTGAGTGTAAACTGCATATTACTGGATTTGTTAGCAGATATTTTAATATGATAATGGCAGCAGCAGTGCAAATTCAGCCTTCTTCGAACAATCATTACCATCACAGTTTTTTTTTTTTGTTTGTTTGTTTTTTAAGGAGTAACTTCAGCCATCTGAAAAATCAGGGGGTTCAAGCTGTGCTGTTTCAGCAAAGGATCAAAGTATGGTGGAGGCATAATATAAAGTGTAAAGATAAACGACAGGCCTGTAGACCACACATATTCACAAATGACACGCAAACTATTAAAGCCAGAAAACTTGAAGCAAAATTTAACCAAACACATTTCCTACACACACATAGGAGAGAAAGATATTTGAATGAGATTTGAATAAAATGACTGAGGAATGAATAAGAATGGGTTAGAGCAGAGAAATAAAGAGAGAAGAAAAAAAGACAGAAACATATAAATGAAGTGCAAAATGTCTGATAGCCATGTGCACAAACAACAAAAACTTTACAAAAATACAGTAGAGACCCAGAGACATAGGTTACCGTATAAACAAGACTGTCTGCATAATAACTGATGGATTATATAAGCATATGCTGTGATGAAAAGCACACTTATGCATTTAAAAGTGTGAAACACAGCTCTGAGGAATGGAAAAGAATACATGGTCTTGAGACGCATTCTTAAAAGTCTAAAAAAAAAAAGTGCAGCACTTATGTGCATGATGCTGAAAAGAGACATGGCACAATGGTCAAATATACTGTATATACACTACAATTAAAAAGTTTGAGTAATGTTTTTGAAAGAAGTCACCTATGCTCACCAAGGCTGCCTTTATTTGATCAAAAATACAGTAAAATATTATTATTATTTAAAATAACTCTTTTCAATTTTAATATATTTTAAAATGTAATTAATTCCTGTTGTGGCAAAGCTGAATTTTCAGCAGCCTTTATGTCGTGTGTCCACCAAAGCATTTGGAAACACTTTATTTTAAGGTGACATAGTTAGATGTTACTTAATAACAGTAAATTGGTAAAAGTAGGCCTAACTACTCCTAAACTAAACCCTAACTGTAACTCTGTAATAAGTACATGAAGTTAATTATTATTACTCAGTACTTATTTAAAGTACAATGTAACTACATCACCTTAAAATAAAGTGTAACTGATTTTTTCCCGAGGCTAGTGTATTTTTCCAATTGTTTTCAATGGGAGATTTTTTTTTTAAAACCAAACCACTGACCAACCATCAATTTCTGCTTGTGCAAAGATAAACGACAACAACAAGCTCACCTTTTCATCCAAAACTAGTACCAGAGCAAGTGGGTTACATTTTGTAGAGTGTCTACATTTTTCTATTCAGAAACAAACTATTTGCGAAATCAGATACTAGTAACAGTTCCGCGGATATTCCAAATCAGCACATATAGTGTCTCAATTGAAAAAAAACAAAAACACAAACTAAGTGCCTACAGCAAGGCATTTTCAGAAGAGCGCTGGCGTTTTCAACAGGATAAAAACGCTTTGGTGGACACACTGCCTCACTCCAGTCTTCAGTGTCACATGATCATTCAGAGATCATTTCATGCTGATTTGGTGCTCAAAAGGTATTTCTTATTAATCACATCTATCTTACTGACCCCAAACTTTTGAATGATAGCGTGTGTGCATATTCACATATCCAAAAGTTTGGGGTCGGTAAAAAATTTCAGTCCAGAGGGGATCTTTTCTTGCCTATAACATCTCTTCTTTTGGATGAATCGGAAAAAAGAATATGAATCTGAATAAATGTAGGATCTGTACACAACAACCATGCACATCTACATATCTAACGATACTCGTTAAAGCCTTTGACACGCTCTTTCCACCTCCCACCCCCCTATTATCACAGGTGAAGTAATGAGCAGTGGGAAATTCATTTATTTCTCTCTCTATCTCTCAGTTGCCGCAGGCAGTCAGGGAGGGTTAGCATTTCTCTAATGTGTTCATAATTTAAATGGCAATGCTGTCTGTTGGCGGAGCGTGCCATGAATTATGCAACAAGACGTCTCAGTCTTCAAGCAGACAAATAGAACAGGCTCATACCCCTGCAAAACAAACAATATTCCAATCAAAATGCCAGTATTAATTAGCTAATTTGAGACCTCAAACAAGTGTGAGCTTGTGCCAGATAAAGAAACAGTGCTAACCAATTTTCTTAAGTGATCATAAATTAAAACGATATTAGTGGGTGTTAATTACAAAAGAGCATTCAAACAAATTCGAATATTAGTTTCAGGGAAAAATTATTCCCTCTTAGCTGAATTGTGGTCTTCATCTCGCTCGAGCCTATGATGATAGACACGCAACAGGACAGAGAGAGGGGGAAAGGCAGAAAGCATTTGTTATGAAGAGACGCTGATTTTGAAAACCCTTGTGTCGTAGTGAAAAAGGAAAAAAAGGAATCATTACTAATGAATGAAGGGAAGATAAAAAAGAAAAGATTTCCCTCAAATCTTTCAGTGTTATGTGAATCTTTAATGCAAATGGAATTTCAAATGAGCTGAAGCTATCTTCAGAGACCTCTATGGTTTTCCACCAGCCCTCGATTAAAATTTATATCACCAATGATTTATAAATTTCATTAATAGCCAAGCATTGAGGGAACAGGAGAGACGGCACGCATGCTTACATGCTCTTTCTCCCTCTATCCCTCGGTAGTCTGTACGGAGTCTGATGTCTCCTGCTCCCATCCTCCTTCCAAAGTATTACCCTCCCTCTGTCACCCAGTCTCCAATTTAATATTCCATTTTCCTCACACATTATAGAAAAATCTAGTCTTGCACTGTCTCCACCTTCCCCGATTTCAAAATCAGAGTGATTTTATAATTGGGCCCTTGCTCATTGTTATTCAAAACCCAGTAGAGCCAATTAGTTTTACCCTTTCTGACCTGTTCATGCTTTGCAGGAGCGCTAACTAAAGACTCTAAGTGAGGGAGCTGCAACGGAGGTCTTATCTTCCCCCCGTTCTGATTAATAATCCTGTCACAGCCATCTCACTCTTTAAAAAGAAAAGCCTGGTTAAGGCCCAGCCTTTCTCCATCACTCCCTTCGCTTTAATGCCTTTCTATTAATCTTTAATGGTGGCTGGGTCACTCACTCCCTTTTGTCTTGTTAGATAAATGTAGTGTTAACAAGATAATGAGCTTTCTGGAGGATGGGGGGGAGAGAGGAGCTACGCTAGCAGGGTGACCCCCTTTCGAGCTGCGATGGGTGGGCTTGGGGGGGAACAGGACAGGAAGTGCGGGTCAGGTTCTGTAGTATCATCTTGATCATTTCATAAGATAAGCGAGAAGACAGGTGTCAAATCTAACAACTCAACAAGTGCCCCTGTGAATGCACAATCACCTCAATACAGCTCAGCAGACGGATATCATAGAGTCACTGACGTACTGTATAAGATGAAGAGCTTCCCTAGTGGATACTGATGCAATCATGTGCATTGTATTACATTCAAACAAGGAATTCATTGCAGTTGACTGGTATCTAAACTTCCCACCGACACTACGCCTAAACCTACCCGATAGTGTTAACAAAAGCAAACGTGACGTAAGAAGCGTCTGTTTTTCAGCTCGTTTAGATAGTCTTTGAGCTCTTTTTTTTTTTTTGCCGTCAGTCGCCTTTCACGGGATTCGTACCCAGGCAGGGGGAGTCGACTCCTCACCATAAGTCCAACTCCGTATCAGCTGAGCTACCGAGCAAGCTTGGTTATGGCCAAAAAAAGCGAAACGCATAGAGCCGGAAAGTCCAAAGTACATTCGTTTACAAATCGGACACTCTGGTCAGATGCGTTTTGAAGTCGTAACGTGATATTGCGTGAGGAGATGCCAAAACGAGTCTTTACGAATCGATAATCCGACCCCGGCTGTCATCGAAACCGTGTGTGAAAACGAGCAAAAGCGCTTATCGACGTTTTACCGGCCTCTAGCGTTCGTTTCTGTCGGAAACTGCAGCGAGACCTACTTGTCGGTACGTAATTTTGTGTCTCGTGAAAACGTGCCCACGGGTACGTCTCTCTTATGAGACCAGGTTGGCTAAAAACTGACAGCAAAAATAAAGTTTTGGTAATCAAGTTTTGATAACTGAACTCACTTTGCAGTGTAGCAGCATGAAAAACTACACTTGTATTCAGATTGTGAATGGGTTATAAACAGAAAGCAAGAGAAGAGCCCTCCCTTTATAATCACTAAGGCTGTTAATTTCTAAAGGGCAAGCTCACTGAATTCTGCACTCTCACAAAAACTCCCGTAATAATAATAAAAAGCTGTCTTAATTGTACAGTGAATCTCTTATTTACATTGTGTTTACACTGTTGGTTATGATGATGAAAGGATTCCATGTTACTTACATATAACTTACTGACTAGGACCTCTGATTGGCCATTGTGTTCATGCGCTCAACAGATATGATTGTGAGTGGCTACAATGCTCAACACTTGTAAAAAAACAACGAGAGTGTTTGAAAGCAGTGTCTATCAGCGAGTACTGAATATACCTGGTACTATCGGTTGTGCAGAAATGCTGGTACAGTCAACTTTTTTTTTGTAGTTTTTTTTAGTAATGGTACAGATACATTGTACACCCCTACTTTTGTAGGTTGTCAAACTGTACTCTCAGATGATAAATGTAAACAGTTGTAATAAAGTTAAGCCGGCTCTCAATATTTCAGCAAACAAATTTCACATATTGCTATCCAAGCATAATTTCCAAGGCACTTCTTCCAGTTCAAAAAAGTTAAAAAGACTTTATTCACATCATAGCTCACACTAGAAACATTAAAAATGGCTAGAACACTGCACACTGATGCATTTCCACCATTCAGCCTTCCTCAGAGTGTGTCAGGTACAAAATGAGTCACAAGTTTAGATGCAATTAATTACTCAGTAGAAATGGGAGAAACCAAAAGAACTATTGCAGGGGGACCTATAATATTGTTAACTATTACAAAGCATAATCACATCAAAAATACCCAAACAAAAAAATATATATCAAAATAATACTAACAATAATCATAATGATAATAATAATTTAAAAGAATGGAGTAAAATCTAATTCTTTATTCAACCCATGTTTACCTGCTATAGCTTATCCACAATGTGTGCATGAAATGGTCCTCAACTGAAAATTCTTTTTTCCTCCATTTTGTCTGAATATCTTCATTTGCTAAAAGTTTTGTGAATCACTAGTGAATCTAAGGGATACAGTTAAAAGCAGAACGTCAACAGAATTGATCAGCGCAAAAGCATTCAATTTCACAAATATCCTTGTCATCAAAACCGGATGGTAGGCAAACTTTCGTCCTGTCAGTATAATAATAATAAAAGGAAATGAGAAATGTGTCCTTTCTACCAGTAAGATGCAACACAGGTGTTTTTCATAGTGCCTTTTCATTAAAAGTGAATGGAAAAACTCAATGACATTTCAGTCTGGGCTGATCACTGAACAATATCTCTTGAGAGACAGAAAGGAAACGAAATTTGAAAACTTTAATATGTCCTGGTAGAATGACTGACATCCCCAAAAGAAGTCTGTCTGCTAAAATCTTATACTGTAAGTTTACACTTTATTTTACTGTGCCGTAGTTACATGTTACTATATGTACTTACTATAGTAAAAACAATAAATTATGCATAATTACAAGTAACTAACCCTAAACCAAACCCAAACCCTAACTGTAACTCTATAGTAAGTACATGAAGTTAATTAATAGTACTCAGTACTTATTTGAGTAATTACAATTTAACTATGGCACTGTAAAATAAAGTAACCATATATAAATCTAAAATATTTAGATTCATTAAAAAAAAAAAAAAAAAAAAAAAAAAAAGTTTCTTAGTGAATTCATCAAATGCAGTGCCACTGGTTCTGATTTTATTATTCTGATTTATTTTATTATTATGTCTGTGTCACATTTAAAACATGAAAACAGGTCTTCCCTGTGCCATTGCTCATCTTACAGCAACATGTTTGTCTATCTGTATGGTTTTAAGCTACATCCCTTTGTTCATCTCTTTGTCAAAGCTATGAGAACAGAAGAAGGGAATGTAAAAGCAATATGCTGCAAGAATGGGAAATGAGGGACTTGATCCTTCCTGTTTTTCTTTTCTCTTTTGCTCTTTCCTCCCTTTTGTAGGATATTGCAATGAGGGGATTGCGGCTAGAGGGGAGAGATGGATGTTAAACGAATCTCCCCCATGAACACTCAAGGTCTGGCCTTCTCTTTCAGCAACAACATGTTCCACACATTTGTCCATTAGGCTCTTATACTCTGATACATTGTCTATTTTACTTATTTTATATTATATATATATATATATATATATATATATATATATATATATATATATATATATATATATATATATATATATATATATATATATATATATATATATATATATATATAGAGAGAGAGAGAGAGAGAGAGAGAGAGAGAGAGAGAGAGAGAGAGAGCTGGGTAGTAACTGATTACATGTAATCTGGATTACATAATCATATTCCAAAAATTAAGTACTTGCGTTTTAAAATACTCGTAATCGGACTTACTTTTTTATTGATTACATGTTATTCTCACAATGGCAGTCAAATATTCAGAATTCATTGATTCTCCCTACTACTTTTTTATCTTTTAAATGTTCCCTATCACTGAAAATTGAAACCCACACAGCAATTGATCACTGGATTTACAGAAATCATTTCAGTTTTAACAAGTAGCCTACTTTCTCAGCACTGCAACACTGCATATCTAATCAACTCCTGATTCACACATTAGTTCTTATTTGAATTATCACTCAGTTTCAGTGAGTTATTTAACCATGCATTAATGTCTTTGGAAGGTTTTTGTCTTTCAAAAACATTAAAATGTACAAATTCACATTTCATATTTACATGCAATGCAGGGATTCCCCAACTTTTTTGTCAGCTGAAATTTAATATGACCTAATATATTTACTTCATGTACCGCCTGAGATTTTAATTTGTAAGTTAGTTCAATAATAAAATTAAGTCAATAATAATAATAAATAATTAGTTCATGGTTCTCTGATGTCGGTTAATGGTCACATGACATTCAGGCAAACAAAATATATGTTTTTTAATCTTGTTTAGTAGTGTTTTATTTTTATTGTTTTTATTTTTAAACTATTTATTTAAAAAATAGAATAGCTTTTCATTAAACTCAGGAACCCCCTACATTTCCTTCACAAACCTCAGTCTGGGAAACCCTGACATAATGTAATATTTAATGCACTTAATGTTGATAAAGAATGGAACATATTTTCTTTCTCTTTGTATTTTTATATCAGTATGGTACAAGATTATTATACTCAAATCAATGTGATAAATGAGTTAGGTCAAAAGTAATCCAAAAGTACTCAGAATATATTACCTTGAATATGTAATGTAATGATTACGGTACTAACTACAATTTTTGTCATGTAATTTGTAATCAGTAACCGATGTACCGATGTAATTTGTACCAGCTCTCTCTCTCTCTCTCTCTCTCATATATATATATATATATATATATATATATATATATATATATATATATATATATATATATATATATATATATATATATATATATATATATGTATGAAGTCTTCAGAGGGCCAATCCGCGCACGTCTTTCACAAGGAACGTAAATGGCAGTGATTGACAAGCCAGAGGGCTTGTCTTTTATCAGTTAGTAAAGACAGTTTGAAGTAATACTGCAAAAATGTATAAAACAAAACATCCTCTTTAGCACCTTTAATGGCAATGAAAAGGACCTATTAATTGCCATTAAAGTGAGATTACTGAACCTAAACATACAAGCTTGATAAAAATGCTCTTTTTAGAAGAAATGTTTTGATGGCACTTATATTATAATATATATATATTAGTCCTTGGGATATGTGTGTATATATACACACACACACACACACACACACACACATATATATATATTATATATATATACATAAATTATGGAAGCATGTGAGATTGCGTCATAACGTAATTTACGTCACGCAGTTAGATGATCTTAAAAGTCCATGCTGATTATATCAGAGATGGCAGAGAGAATTATTAATTCCAGTGTCTGTTTCGCTTTAAAACATGAACTCTGTCATATTTAGGGCCCGAGCACTGATGGTGTGAGCACCCTACTGTAACTGTTTGGTCAATTATTCTTCTCCGAAATTAATCGCATTTTTGAGGGCCTAAACTTGTTCGAAAACTCATGAAACTTTGCACACGTGTCAGAAGTGGTGAAAATTTACGTCTGATATGGGTTTCAGAATTAGTTGTGGCAAAATGGCTCGATAGCGCCACCTACAAAATTTCAATTAAGTGCCCTTTGCACTACGTTTCACATACAGGTATGAAATTCGGTAGACACATGTAACAGCCCAATACCTACCAAAAAAAAAAGCCCCCTGGGTGCAAAATCTGTAAACCCAACAGATCAACATCATATTTGGTCAGTCTAATCTAAAGGCCTTTGCGACGTTAAATTGCGAAGATCTTGAGTTTTCACTGAAGGGCGTGTCCATGGCGCCCTGACAAAGTCTGAGGTTTCGCCATGAAAGAGGAAGCTGTTGTAACTCAGGCATTCGTTGTCCGATCTGCCCCAATCTTCACATGTGTGATAAGAGTCCTGGCCTGAAGAAATGGCATGCTTTACACTGTAATTCTCTCCCAGAAACATTTCTGTATGCCACAAAGTACCAAACACACTAGAAACACATTAAATCATGCAACACTTGGCTAATGTATGTGACTGACGCTACGAAAAAGGAAGTTGTTGTAACTCAGACATACAATGTCCGATCTGCTCCAAACTTCAAATGTTTGATAATAGTCCTGGCCTGAAGACATCTACATGGCAATATTCAGTTACAGTCAAAGCGCCACCTGTTGGCAGCAGGAAGTGGGGCACTTTGAAGTGACTTTGCCATAATTCTCCTGTATTTACTCGCTTACATGCATGTCACCCTCTGTTCAGTGCTTTTCTAAGGCCAACAGGTGGCGGTAAGCCCAGGTGCGAGGGCCCTTTCATCGCTGCTTGCAGCTTTAATCTGTCATTGTATCTGAGGAGCGCGAGCCCTCCCGCATCATTGATACATCTCACCGCTGTATGGCCAGATGATATGAAAACTCGGTTGGATAAATCAAACCAGCTTCTTGCTATGAAAGTTTTGATGGATGAGGATTGTAATCAAAGTAAAGAAGATTGTGGTGACGTACAGCAGCACGCATGAGTCTGTTATATTGATGTGCAAACAAATCATGAATGAGCACACTGATCGCACATTGTATTTATGCACAGACACATTTCAGTACATTCACATTGTTTTCACACACATTCAGGATAATGTTTGGATTTGTCCGGTGTATGTTGCTGTGTACTTTAGTATATATGCAGGTCAAGGTGGTTGCTTTAGGAGTTTTTTTGGCATCTCCATGTGGTCCTGTTAGGTATTGCAACTTGACTTTTCTAAAATGTAAACAAGCTCTTTGCTGTTGCACATACTATACACTGAATTTTGAAACTTTTTTTGCTGTGATTTTTTTTTTTTTTTAAATGGGTGCTCAGGCCCTGAATTAATAATTAAATAATTCTACATGATAAAAAAGAAAGCTTCAAATGTATCGGTGTATGCTTCCTGTGATCGGCTATATGAACTATTTACACACAAACACTCATATATTGCATTTGCCCTCAGAAAAATCAGGTTGAGATGGGGGGCCAGTCTAATTGCCTCCCCTGCCTGGGCTGGTCGCCCAGAGGCCTCCTACACAAACCATTACATTAAATCTGTTATCCAACCAGCCGCAGTGCGCCGTGGGGGCATCTTTAAACATCCTCCATTTCCGCATGCACGCAGACCTACTGCTGCTTCTTACAAACCACATAACAGTCAGGCTGACTGACCCAAACCATCAGTACAACCATCAGTACAACCAGACAAACGCTGTTCTGAAAATTAATACAACAACATTGATTTTCAGGGACTTTAATTGCCAACAGGGTATGAGTTTCTGTCCGCAAAACATCTCTGCCTTGGACTGCAAGTGTTATGTTAAATGCTGTGTCACAAGACTAGTAGAGGTTGGTGTGGTTTCTTAAAGAGGAAATGGTGCTTTTGCTTTGAGGGTGGTTACTGTGGCCAGTACTCTTGGGTCTGACCACGGGCCAGTGAAAAAAGAACCTGGGGCTTTCAGAGCAGTGAAGAAGTCAAGGGTGCAGTGTAATGGTGGATGGGTATGGGTAAACAAAGGGAAGATAACAGAGAGGAGAAGAGAACAGCATACTACCAGCAAACAGAGAAGCAGGAAAGGTCATAGAAAACAAATGTCTGTGGTCTGCCTAAAGTTCAGGGTGGGGCAGAGTTTGTGGCTATGTCCATTGTCAACAACACACACAGACATAGTTCTCATGTTGTTGCAGCTTGAGTCACATGAAAATGAGAGGGCTGAAAATAACGAGCCTCATTCGCTAATAATTTCATACAGTTTGCATGTTTATGTGTGCTGAAAGAGTTAAGGGAGAATTTAAAGGTGCTAAAGAGGATCTTTTCGTCGACTGAGAAACCAAAGACTGTTACTGAGTTTTTGTAATGAGCGCATGCGTAAGAACAACCCCCCTCCTTCACAGCTCATTTCGAGGGAACGCCTCCCAAAACTCGTGCACGAGTATTGGAACACGAGTGTTTACCACCGGCATTCGCTGTGTCGTGTTAGTGGATTCATTATGTCGGACTCACCGCAGGTAACTCATAATCTGCAGTTGTTACTCCTGTCTCCTGACAAAAACATTGCATGCGGCGCCAGTAGAGTGTGGAAAGTTACTGGAGCGCGCAGCCGCGCACGTCTCTCACAAGGAACGTCATGGCAGTGATTGACAAGCCAGAGGGCCAATCGTTTATGCGATTGGCTGATGTTTTTAAGGCCCTACCTCGTGCACAGATGATGTATATTAATATTATTCCTTTCAGTGCACCTAATAAATAGTCTTTTATCAGTTAGTAAAGACAGTTTCAAGTAATATTGCAAAAATGTATAAAACAAAACATCCTCTTTAGCACCTTTAATCCAGATTCACAAGAACTGCATACACACATTGTTCTTACCTTCATTTTAATGTTGACGACTTTGGATTTTCTCTCTCTCTCTCTCTCTCTGAAACACAAAGCATAACCAGCTTATTGGTGAAAACTCTTAGTATTTCACGCCAGGACATGTGATAATGCTTGTGAACTTAAAGAGATGGTTCACCCAATAATGAAAATGATCCCATGATTTACCCACCCTCAAGCCATCCTAGGTGTATATGACTTACTTCTTTCAGACAAACACAATTGGAGTTATATTAAATAACTTCCTGGCTCTACCAAGCTTTTAATGGTAGTGGATGGCTCTCATGATTTTGAAGCCAAAAAAAGTACATCCATCCATCATTTAAAAAAAAAAAAAAAAAAAAAAATCCACAAAGCTCCAGGGGGTTAGCAAAGGCGATCGTTTTTGTAAGGAAAATATCCATGTTTACAACTTTATAAACTATAATAACCAGCTTCCGGCAGACATCCGTACGCAAGTCGATGTATGGCAGAAGCGTAACCACTACAAAAAATCTAAAATTCGCTGTTACGCCATTATATCTTTGATTTTGTCAATTAATTTTGTTCTCAACGTGTACAGTGTTAAGTGTGTGTGTTAATTAAAATTCAAAAAGGAAAGAAATAAAACATTTAAAATGAATCCTATTTAAAAAGAACATATGAACATATGCTTAAAATTCACTTACAATTTCAATTATAAATAAATCAATAAATGCAAAATAATGTAAATGGCCAAACATTTGCACTGAATTTACAATACTGTTAACAGGGGGCACTGCACCCTGCTTCCCACTCCCCTGTACATACAACTGTTAGTGAATGAGACCCATTGCTTGTATGTGTGTGGAGCTCCATATTTTCAAGGAAATAAAGTTTTATAAAGATATAAATGTTCATGGTTCGGTCAAAGGCTGAATAATATATGTGCACGCCATATGGTTCATATAAAACCTTTTCTCACAAAAATTGTGTAGAAAATGAGCAAGGATTTAGGGGCGTTTTATGGGCCAGATATTTGCAGCGAGTGCTAAGTAACTCATAATTTACTGGAAGTTAGCTACAACAATCATCTTGTGACCTTTTGCCCAGTTAACAGACAATCGTCCTCTGTTTCTTTCTCCAGCAAGGCAGACTGGCAGCCTTCTGCATCACAGCCATCATTTTCAGAATAGAAAGTTAGCAATGCTAATAAACAACACATTTTTAAAACATGTTCTTCCTGAAACTGAATGCTGAAAGAGAAGCTCGAGTCAATGAATTCAGCAGTCTTTGTACTAATGCCAACCCTGAAATATAAGCCAAACACTAACCCTTGACCAGAACAATCCAATATGGATCTTATTTTGTTAATGAATACTTCCTTTAAAACCAAATGTCAGAGCTAAATTGTGTCCAAACATGCATTAAAAACTAGTTGAAACATTTTTCTGGACCTGTCATCACTGATTTTATCCAAATTTTGTACGTTGTGTGCGTTTTTTACTAGAATGGTGGACTTAAAGTCCATTTGCAATACTTTTGATGTCCTCAAGCTGATCACTTTATAAAAACCATGCTTGCAGCAAATTAAATAACATCTGTAATAAATGTCACATATTGGGTGTCTCAAAATATTTTTTATTGTAATTCAGAAGAGCCACTTTTATATAGCCCATTGTGATATCATGATATCATGATTGCATCATAATTTTTGATTTTGCATATGGTACCAAACGAGTTGACTATTGTGGTCCAGAATAGGGTCCATTATTACTGAATACATTTTTTTTTTTTTTCTTAATTTACCTTTTTGAGCGAACAAGTCAAAAAAAGTATCGCCTTAACTAAGATAATCAATTTTTTCATTTAAAAAATAAAAAAGGACACATGAGGACATCTTAGCATCAGCAACGTCTGGATCCAAAGTGACGCAAAAAAGAGCAAATCAGTATAGTTTTTAGAAGCACAGTGATATTGTGGTTTTTGCAATCATTTCCTCTTTCTTCACTTGCACAGGGGCTTCTTTCACTTCCAGCTAGATGTTAAACTGGACGCCCACTTGCCTTTAAATGATACTCCACGGTCATAAATATTTCATCCTTCAAACTACATAAAAGTCTCTTAGTATTGCATATTTCTAAATTGCTGCTGGTCCCAAGAGTGCTGGTCTGTGTCCTTACAATCTGAAGCATTAGAGCATTAGGAATAATGTGGATGGACTTGCCTGTCTTCACATCTGCCTGGTGGGTTGATTTGGGGACAGAGAATAGAATGAAATATATCCAGTTCAGTAGAGTAGCTGCTGTCAGAACTATATAAATGGTGCAAGGAGAGCCAAGAATGACAAGAGATGGAAGTACCCTAGATTAAAATCAGGTTTTTACAGAATTTTCCTTCTGCTGGAAAAAAAAACTGGCAACAGGATCATACATGTATGCCAGTGCTTACCAAACAAACTCACATTTGAATAATCATGGTCATCCCCTGAGGCTGACAAGACTGGAGTGGTTGCATAAGCATCCTATTTTACTACTGCTTCAGTCAAAAGCAAATGTTCTCATATAAACTTAGATATGCAATGCAGTTACTTGTACTGATCCTGCACTATATTGACATTAAATCACTGTTAAATGAAAAAGAGTGTGACTGACAAAATTGTGAGCCTGTAATGACTGAATGAAACCTCTTAATTCTCATATTTTCAAAAGAGCTAAATTACCTCAATGACTGATTATCCAATATAATTGAAACAGAGAGACAAACTTTGGATCGGGTGCTGATAAACAAGTAAATCGTCTTCTGTAGCCAAGGACCACCCACTTAGTCAGGAAGAGGATGTCTGACAGACATGTATAGCAACCAATCACAGTATTATTTTGTGCTGCGAACTTAAACTTATATATAGTGTTTAGTTGCTCTTCTTAAGTGTTCATTGCTGCAGTTTCTAGGCTCAGTTTCTAGTTTTTCTTGCTGCAGTTTTTCTAGTTTTTAAGATTATGAATATACAGTTAGATTATTTACAGTGTCATTAGATTACTTGTTTCAGTAGTTATATGTGTAGGTTCATGCCTGTATATTTTTTGTTTTTCTGTCATATTTTATTTTTACACACACACACACACACACACACACACACACACACACACGACTAAACCCTTTTTATGATATTCTGAAATAATGTTTGTTGCATTTCTTGCTAAAGCCTTGAAGAGTCAGAAACAATAACAAAAGGTCATTTTGAAAAAAACAAAAAACAAAAAAAAAACAAACAGGTCATCATGCCTATTGATTTTCAGTTATTATTCTGAATGATATAATGCTTATTTAAAGGATTAGTTCACTTTTAAATGAAAATTAGCTTTACTCACTCTCAAGCCATCCTAGGTGTGTATATGACCTTCTTCTTTCTGATGAACACAACCCGAGATATTTTAATAAATATCCAGACACATTCAAGCTTTATAATGGCAGTGAACAGGGGTCACGAGTATGAGCTGAATAAAGTGTCTCCATCTACATCCATTCATCATAAACGTGTACTCCACATGGCTCCAGGGATTAATAAAGGCCTTCTGAAGTGAAGCAATGCATTTTTGTAAAAAGTATATCCATATTTAACAAGTTATGAAGTAAAATATATAGCTTCTGCCAGACCGCCTTCCGTATTCAACGTATGAAGAAAGTGTAAACTGGTGTCGCATCAGTTACACTTTTTCCGTTGAATAGGGAAGGAGTAGGACATAACGTAAGCGTTTTGATCTGCAATAGTTTTACACTTTCTTTGGACGTTGAATACGGAAGTCGGTCTTGCAGAAGCTAGATATTTTACTTCAGAACTTGTTAAATATGGATTTTTTTTTTTTACACAAGCATCTCTTCGCTTCAGAACCCTGTTCACTGCCATTATGAAGCTCGGATGCCTCAGGATATTTATTAATATATCTCTGATTGTGTTCATCAGAAAGAAGAAAGTCATATACTCCTAGGATGGCTTGAGGGTGAGTAATGCTTGGGGTAATTTTCATTTGAAAGTGAACTAATCCTTTAACTTAAGCATATAACATGAGTGTTTACATAAGATAATGAAAAGTTTAAGTTCACAGATGTTTTTTTTCCTCAAATATACAAATTAAATATTAAACATTTTGTAAACATTTGTACAAACTAGCCCAGCTAGCTCAGCCTAATAATGGCTATGTTCAAATTAGCATCTTACCTTACTGTAAGCATACTGTTGCTCATCATACTGTAACACACGGCCATAGCCTACTGAATCCCACAATGCAACGCATTTGACTTTGTCAGTACACTATTATTCCACATACAACACCAACATATTTATTGATTCCACTTTCTAAAAAACAACCTTGAATAATTGAGTCCTTCAATCCCTATTTATAGAAGTCCTGTCAGGATGGACAACTTGGGAAACAGGGAATTACTTGTCTCGTCACATTAACATGAAGGAAGTAAACACCGAGATGGAAACAAAGCCTAGCGCATGAGAAGAAAAGGTCAAAGAACATTCAATAAGGTTAGAAGCTATTATACAAGAACACTCAATAAGATTGGTTTTAATTGATTGGTTCCATTAAGTTAATTATATAGGGTTAATCAAGTTAATTTTATGAACTCCACTGATGGCGCCATTGTGTAACCATGTATATGCTGAGACCATTTCCACTGGAAACACAAATTTTCAACTGTGCACCCCCAAGAGAGAATAACATTGAATGCAGCTATTGAAGTATTCCATCATGTTGAAGAATGTGAACTATGACATTCTACCAAAAATAGGAAATTGGTCCATTCCTGAACAAAGCAGAAATATAAGCTCTGGTATGCAGCAACATCAAAGAGTCTAAATGAACAATGAAACTCCAAACACTTGAGGCAGGTTAACCCAGGTTCTTCCCCCCTGAGAAGGAAAATATCAGGTGGGGTCAGGATCTAACAACCACCTGGGATCCATTAGGGTCTCCGTTATATCTGGGCTTCTATTTCTTTCCCAGCTTGCAAAGCCTCTGAAGTGCGCGTGAGCACTGGATCGCACGGCTGCCAAGGTTGTTAACCTGCAGGCATTTGTAATGTCGAGCGGGAGTTCCTTTATTAGCGGAGTGAAATAATCTCTACCAAAGTGGTTGAGATGATGACAGATCCAGATTTATGACCCCTGTAAAAGCCCAGGCATCGCAGCTGCTCCAGCATGCATCATGAAAACTAATAAGTGGGACTCACTGCCAGTGGCATAAATTCATGCAGATTTTGATCTCAGAACATCTGCAAGGCTAGAATAATTTATGTTGTACTCTCCACGAAGGGGCTTACAAGCCCTCTGATAACTTGTTTTGGTCTGTTTTGTGAGGAGGCCTCAGGTAATCCTTCGCCTCAGGGACAATACCTGTCAGAACCGCATCCAAAACCACAGAAAGTGCACATCAAAAGCCACAAATTCAGAAGCAGAGCCTCTCTGGTCTCTCCACAGCATCTGAAAAGCCTGCATTTATCTACCGTTTGTGATGCAGTTGGTGTAGCAGAAAGAATCTAATAATGAATTCTCCTAATATGATTTGGACGGAAATGGGAATAAAACGCTTATG